>NC_138303.1:107812500-108352500 GCF_965601325.2 Salmo salar | reverse complement strand
GATTATAACAGCACATGGCCAAGATGTTCAAATGTTCATAAATGACCAGCATGGTTAAATAATAATAATCATAGTAGTTGTCGAGGGTGCAACAAGTCATAAACTCAAGAGTAAGTGTCAGTTGGCTTTTTCATAGCCGATCTTTGAGAGTATCTCTACCGCTCCTGCTGTCTCTAGAGAGTTGAAAACAGCAGGTCTGGGACAGGTAGCACATCCGGTGAACAGGTCAGGGTTCCAGCAGGTCTGGGACAGCAGGTCTGGGACAGGTAGCACGTCCGGTGAACAGGTCAGGGTTCCATAACCACAGGCAGAACAGTTGAAACTGTAGCAGCAGCACGGCCAGGTAGACTGGGGACAGCAAGGAGTCATCATGCCAGGTAGTCCTGAGGCATGGTCCTAGGGCTCAGGTCCTCCGAGAGAGAGAAAGAAAGAAAGAGAGAATTAGAGAGAGCATATTTAAATTCACACAGGACACCAGATAAGACAAGAGAAATACTCCAGATGTAACAGACTGACCCTAGCCCCCCGACACATAAACTACTGCAGCATAAATACTGGAGGCTGAGACAGGAGGGGTCAGGAGACACTGTGGCCCCATCCGATGAAACCCCCGGACAGGGCCAAACAGGCAGGATATAACCCCACCCACTTTTCCAAAGCACAGCCCCCACACCACTGGAGGGATATCTCCAACCACCAACTTAACATCCTGAGACAAGGCCGAATATAGCCCACAAAGATCTCTGCCATGGCACAACCCAAAGGGGGTTGTGCCGTTCACACATTCACAGATTTCACAACGCACTGTTTGCCCTCAGGCCCCTAGTCCACCACTACCACATATCTACAGTACTAAATCCATGTGTACAGTGAGGGACAAAAGTATTTGATCCCCTGCTGATTTTGTACGTTTGCCCACTGACAAAAAAATTATCAGTCTATAATTTTAATGGTAGGTTTATTTGAACAGTGAGAGACAGAATAACAACAAAAAAATCCCCAAAAACGCATGTCAAAAATGTTATAAATTGATTTGTATTTTAATGAGGGAAATAAGTATTTGACCCCTCTGCAAAACATGACTTAGTACTTGGTGGCAAAACCCTTGTTGGCAATCACAGAGGTCAGACGTTTCTTGTAGTTGGCCACCAGGTTTACACACACCTCAGGAGGGATTTTGTCCCACTACTCTTTGCAGATCTTCTCCAAGTCATTAAGGTTTTGAGGCTAACGTTTGGCACCTCGAACCTTCAGCTCCCTCCACAGATTTTCTGTGGGATTAAGGTCTGGAGACTGGCTAGGCCACTCCAGGACCTTAATGTGCTTCTTCTTGAGCCACTCCTTTGTTGCCTTGGCCGTGTGTTTTGGGTCATTGTCATGCTGGAATATCCATCCACGACCCATTTTCAATGCCCTGGCTGAGGGAAGGAGGTTCTCACCCAAGATTTGACGGTACATGGCCCCGTCCATCGTCCCTTTGATGCGATGAAGTTGTCCTGTCCCCTTAGCAGAAAAACACCCCCAAAGCATAATGTTTCCACTTCCATGTTTGACGGTGGGGATGGTGTGCTTGGGGTCATAGGCGGTATTCCTCCTCCTCCAAACACAGCGAGTTGAGTTGATGCCAAGGAGCTCCATTTTGGTCTCATATGACCACAACACTTTCACCCAGTTGTCCTCTGAATCATTCAGATGTTCATTGGCAAACTTCAGACGGGCATGTATATGTGCTATCTTGAGCCGGGGGACCTTGCGGGCGCTGCAGGATTTCAGTCCTTCACGGCGTAGTGTGTTACCAATTGTTTTCTTGGTGACTATGGTCCCAGCTGCCTTGAGATCATTGACAAGATCCTCCCGTGTAGTTCTGGGCTGATTCCTCACCGTTCTCATGATCATTGCAACTCCACGAGGTGAGATCTTGCATGGAGCCCCAGGCCGAGGGAGATTGACAGTTCTTTTGTGTTTCTTCCATTTGCGAATAACCGCACCAACTGTTGTCACATTCTCACCAAGCTGTTTGGCGATGGTCTTGTAGCCCATTCCAGCCTTGTGTAGGTCTACAATCTTGTCCCTGACATCCTTGGAGAGCTCTTTGGTCTTGGCCATGGTGGAGAGTTTGGAATCTGATTGATTGATTGCTTCTGTGACTTTTATACAGGTGTCTTTTATACAGGTAACAAGCGGAGATTAGGAGCACTCCCTTTAAGAGTGTGCTCCTAATCTCAGCTCGTTACCTGTATAAAAGACACCTGGGAGCCAGAAATCTTTCTGATTGAGAGGGGGTCAAATACTTATTTCCCTCATTAAAATGTAAATCAATTTATAACATTTTTGACATGCGTTTTTGGGGATTTTTTTGTTGTTATTCTGTCTCTCACTGTTCAAATAAACCTACCATTAGAATTATAGACTGATCATTTCTTTGTCAGTGGGCAAACGTACAAAATCAGCAGGGGATCAAATACCTTTTTCCCTCACTGTATGTATAGTGCGTATGTTATCGTGTGTGCATGTGTTTGCATGTGTCTGCGCCAATGTTTGAGTTGCTTCACAGTCCCCACTGTTCCGTAAGTTTTTTTTTCATCTGTATTTTAAATGTAATTTTACTGCTTGCCTCAGTCACTTGATGTGGATTAGAGTTCCATGTAGTCATGGCTCTATGTAGTACTGTGTGCCCCTCACAGTCTGTTCTGGACTTGGGGACTGTGAAGAAACCTCTTGTGGCATGTCTTGTGGGGTATGCATGGGTGTCCGAGCTGTGTGTCAGTAGTTTAGACAGACAGCTCGGTGCATTCAACATGTCAATACCTCTCATAAATAAAAGTAGTGATGAAGTCAATCTCTCCTCCACTTTGAGCCAGGAGAGATTGACATGCATATTATTAATATTAGCTCTCTGTGTACATCCAAGGGCCAGCGTGCTGCCCTGTTCTGAGCCAATTGCAATTTTCCTAAGTCCTTTGTTGTGGCACCTGACCACACGACAGAACAGTAGTCCAGGTGCGACAAAACTAGGGCAGAGCATCGCTTTATTATAGACAGACTTCTCCCCATCTTAGCTACTGTTGTATCAGTATGTTTTGACCATGACCGTTTACAACCCAGGGTTACTCAATTTCCACATTATTTATTACAAAATTTGGTTTAGGTTTAGGGTTTAGTGAGTGTTTTGTTCCAAGTACAATGCTTTTAGTTTTAGAAATATTTAGGGTTAACTAATTCCTTGCCACCCACTCTGAAACTAACTGCAGCTCTTTGTTGAGTGTTGCAGTCATTTCAGTCGCTGTAGTAGCTGACGTGTATAGTGTTGAGTCATCCGCATACATAGACACTCTGGCTTTGCTCAAAGTCAGTGGCATGTGGTTAGTAAAAATGGAAAAAAGCAAGGGGCCTAAACAGCTGCCCTGGGGAATTCCTGATTCTAACTGGATTATATTTGAGAGGCTTCCATTAAAGAACACCCTCTGTGTTCTGTTACACAAGTAACTCTTTATCCACAATATAACAGGGGGTGTAAAGCCATAACACATACGTTTTTTCCAGCAGCAGACTATGATCAATAATGTCAAAAGCTGCACTGAAGTCTAACAAGACAGCCCCCACAATCATTTTGTCATCAATTTCTCTCAGCCAATAGGGTCTACCTCCTCCTCTCTCCTCTCCTCCAAGAGTAGTACGGTCTACCTCCTCTGCTCTCCACCAGGTGTAGTAGGGCCTTTTCATTTTACTCCAGGTCAGTTCAGGAGACAAATTGAAATATGATCAATATATGGATTGGTTTAATATTTCAAACGTATAAATATGATGTAACATTACAATCTCACTCATATCTCCCCCAATGTCTTCTGTTGTCCTCCCAAACCCCAGAACACACACACACACACACACACACACACACACACACACACACACACACACACACACACACACACACACACACACACACACACACACACACACACCGTGATTCAGCTCCCCTCTGACTCTACCCCCCCAAAACCACCTGACCAGGCCTGACCCACTAACTGAGTAGGCTGGTTGCCGGGCGGGACGGCGGTAAGCCCTGTCACCTGACTGTGGTCTGGGAAGGAGCAGTTAGTTCTTCTAATCGCCTAGGGTGCACTACTTTAGACCAGAGCCCAATGGTACCCTATTCCCTATATAGGGCACTACTTTAGACCAGGGCCCATAGTAGTGCACTATATAGGGTGCCATTTCAGACGCAGCCCTCGTGTCCACGGTTGTGTCTGCCCAGTAAGTGTCTCACAGGTGATTGACTGGATGCATTAGTGGGTTGCCAAGGTTAACATGCCAAAGGAAACAAACACACTCACTCACTCATCCACGTTTAAGAGAGCAAACCCTTAAATTTGACCCGTGTGTGGATCGGCGTCGTTCACCATCAGGCCTGGGTTCAAATAATTCCAAATACTTTTATCTGAGCTTGATTGAGCTTGCCTGGCTTAAAGGGATACCTCAGATTTGATCTACTTCCCCAGAGTCAGATGAACTCGTGGTTACCATTTGTCACTGCATGGAATATGAAGGAAGTTAAAGGTAGTTTCGCAAGCCAATGCTAACTGACTGGAAGTATCTCTTTAATGGGACCAATAGAATAGTCTCAATTGCTGATCGGGCAAGCTAGAGTGAACGGTCAAGTATTTGAACAATTTCAAACAGTATTTGAACCCAGGTCTGTCCACCAAGTCTGTCAGCTTTCCCCTACTTCTGTTTAGTTCACATCATGATCTCCGGGCAAGGACAGGGGAAGTGAGGCCTAGGTATTTGACCTTGACTTGCGTCCCAAATGACTCCCTATTCTGTATGTAGTGCACTAATTTTGACCACTCCCCATAGGGCTCTGGTACAATGTAGTGCACTATATAGAGAGTAGGGTGTCATTTGGGACTCATGTTGTATTATGAAGTTGAATGTGTGTTGCTATGCTAACGTCATCTCTGTCAGGTGACTGTTGCCACAGCTTACCAAAACATCACCTCTTGTTCTACTTCCCCCACACGTACTGTAACGTAAACACACAATCCACCTGGACTCTCCACCCGGTCAGAATGTCTTCAGATCAGACACCAGGGCTGTCTTCAAGTGGCATCCTATTCCCTATATAGTGGCATAGGACTCTGGTTAAAAGTAGTGCGCTATATAGGGAATAGGGTTCCATAGGGCTCTGGTCTAAAGTAGTGTACTATATAGGGTTCCATAGGGGTCTGGTCTAAAGTAGTGCACTATATAGGGAATAGGGTTCCATAGGGCTCTGGTCTAATGTAGTACACTATGTAGGGAATAGGGTGCCATTTGGGAGGCAGTCCTATAGTACCACACAGTGGACTCATTTGAGGGAAAGTAGACTAGAGGGACTAGCTGTCCCCTGAGGGGAGAGGGACTAGCTGTCCCCTGAGGGGAGAGAGACTAGCTGTCCCCTGAGGGGAGAGGGACTAGCTGTCCCCTGAGGGGAGAGGGACTAGCTGTCCCCTGAGGGGAGAGGGACTAGCTGTCCCCTGAGGGGAGAGAGACTAGCTGTCCCCTGAGGGAAGAGGGACTAGCTGTCCCCTGAGGGGAGAGAGACTAGCTGTCCCCTGAGGGGAAAGAGACTAGCTGTCCCCTGAGGGGAGAGAGACTAGCTGTCCCCTGAGGGGAGAGAGACTAGCTGTCCCCTGAGGGGAGAGGGACTAGCTGTCCCCTGAGGGGAGAGGGACTAGCTGTCCCCTGAGGGGAGAGGGACTAGCTGTCCCCTGAGGGGAGAAAGACTAGCTGTCCCCTGAGGGAAGAGGGACTAGCTGTCCCCTGAGGGGAGAGGGACTAGCTGTCCCCTGAGGGGAGAGGGACTAGCTGTCCCCTGAGGGGAGAGAGACTAGCTGTCCCCTGAGGGGAGAGAGACTAGCTGTCCCCTGAGGGAAGAGGGACTAGCTGTCCCCTGAGGGGAGAGGGACTAGCTGTCCCCTGAGGGGAGAGGGACTAGCTGTCCCCTGATGGGAGAGGGACAGATCCTATCACAACACTGTCAAGGAAACAGGTCTCTTCTTAGTAGGGGAGGGAAGTTAGAGAAACAGGTCTCTTCTTAGTAGGGGAGGGAAGTTAGAGAAACAGGTCTCTTCTAGTAGGGGAGGGAAGTTAGAGAAACAGGTCTCTTCTTAGTAGGGGAGGGAAGTTAGAGAAACAGGTCTCTTCTTAGTAGGGGAGGGAAGTTAGAGAAACAGGTCTCTTCTAGTAGGGGAGGGAAGTTAGAGAAACAGGTCTCTTCTAGTAGGGGAGGGAAGTTAGAGAAACAGGTCTCTTCTTAGTAGGGGAGGGAAGTTAGAGAAACAGGTCTCTTCTTAGTAGGGGAGGGAAGTTAGAGAAACAGGTATCTTCTTAGTAGGGGAGGGAAGTTAGAGAAACAGGTCTCTTCTTAGTAGGGGAGGGAAGTTAGAGAAACAGGTCTCTTCTTAGTAGGGGAGGGAAGTTAGAGAAACGGGTCTCTTCTTAGTAGGGGAGGGAAGTTAGAGAAACAGGTCTCTTCTAGTAGGGGAGGGAAGTTAGAGAAACAGGTCTCTTCTTAGTAGGGGAGGGAAGTTAGAGAAACAGGTCTCTTCTTAGTAGGGGAGGGAAGTTAGAGAAACAGGTCTCTTCTTAGTAGGGGAGGGAAGTTAGAGAAACAGGTCTCTTCTTAGTAGGGGAGGGAAGTTAGAGAAACAGGTCTCTTCTTAGTAGGGGAGGGAAGTTAGAGAAACAGGTCTCTTCTAGTAGGGGAGGGAAGTTAGAGAAACAGGTCTCTTCTAGTAGGGGAGGGAAGTTAGAGAAACAGGTCTCTTCTTAGTAGGGGAGGGAAGTTAGAGAAACAGGTCTCTTCTAGTAGGGGAGGGAAGTTAGAGAAACAGGTCTCTTCTTAGTAGGGGAGGGAAGTTAGAGAAACAGGTCTCTTCTAGTAGGGGAGGGAAGTTAGAGAAACAGGTATCTTCTTAGTAGGGGAGGGAGGTTAGAGAAACAGGTCTCTTCTTAGTAGGGGAGGGAAGTTAGAGAAACAGGTCACTTCTAGTAGGGGAGGGAAGTTAGAGAAACAGGTCTCTTCTTAGTAGGGGAGGGAAGTTAGAGAAACAGGTATCTTCTTAGTAGGGGAGGGAAGTTAGAGAAACAGGTATCTTCTTAGTAGGGGAGGGAAGTTAGAGAAACAGGTCACTTCTAGTAGGGGAGGGAAGTTAGAGAAACAGGTCTCTTCTTAGTAGGGGAGGGAAGTTAGAGAAACAGGTATCTTCTTAGTAGGGGAGGGAGGTTAGAGAAACAGGTCTCTTCTTAGTAGGGGAGGGAAGTTAGAGAAACAGGTCACTTCTAGTAGGGGAGGGAAGTTAGAGAAACAGGTCTCTTCTTAGTAGGGGAGGGAAGTTAGAGAAACAGGTATCTTCTTAGTAGGGGAGGGAAGTTAGAGAAACAGGTATCTTCTTAGTAGGGGAGGGAGGTTAGAGAAACAGGTCTCTTCTTAGTAGGGGAGGGAAGTTAGAGAAACAGGTCACTTCTAGTAGGTGAGGGAGGTTAGGGGCCTACAACTGTTTTATATTAAAGCTTTTGTTGCTGTGAGTACTGTACCTTTAGCGAATCAACACGGCTGTGTGTACCTTTAGCGAATCAACACGGCTGTGTTTGTAGTGCTCTACCATTTGCTGAGAACTACCCAGGAGTCACCTGTGTGTTGTAGTATTAGCTAAACCTCAAGGGTTGTTACTTTCTGTTTCTGCCCGTTCACATTTGACATATTCAGCTCATATATTGCAAACAAGATGATCTTATCACATTGCATTTCTTTCTCGCTTAGCTTGAACAGAGTTCAAATCCCTTAGCCTCTCGTCTTTCCCCGTCTTCACAGAGTTCAAATCCCTTAGCCTCTCGTCTTTCCCCGTCTTCACAGAGTTCAAATCCCTTAGCCTCTCGTCTTTCCCCATCTTCACAGAGTTCAAATCCCTTAGCCTCTCGTCTTTCCCCGTCTTCACAGAGTTCCAGTCACTTAACTTCTTCTCCCTGTCTCTCCAGGTGCTCCAGTCGTGACATCCTTTCCTCATTTCTACCTGGGAGATGAGAAGTACTCTAATGCCATTGTGGGACTGGATCCTGTCAGAGAGCATCACCAGACCTACCTGGACCTGAACCCGGTACACAACTCTGTAGTGTTCACTTCTCCGGCGGTCCAATGGATCATCCACTTTAAAATCCCAGAAGTGTTTGTTACGAACCCCTTTTGCCCTGCAGTCTAGGGGGGGGGGGGGGGGGTGGAAACGAGACCCGTAACATATCTCATGCAAATCACACAAGTGAAAAAGTAACAGTGAGAACGAAAAACCACAGACAACTTAAATCTACCGTCAAAAACGTATTTCAAAACACACGGTAAATGGGGTGTGGGAAAAAAGGGGCTGAGCTGGACCCAAGGAAAGAAAGAAATATAAAAAAAAAACCCTAAGCTAGTCTAGCCTGCTTTAAGAACAGCTAGCTAACTAACCAATAAATACAGTGGGTGGTCCACCCAGTTCTAATTAGGGGATTTAGACACTGTTTTCCTACGGGTAATGTAGGCCCATGGACGACTTGGCTGGTTGTCCCCTTTTCCCACCAACAAACAAACAGTCATACACCGTAACAATACAATACTCACAGGATAACGGACAAAGTGACATGTAGGCGCAAAAAAAACAAAAAGACAGATCTCTAAAGACAACTGATTGGGTTTCTTTTAAACCAAGGGATGTGATTGGGTAAGGGAAAAGGAGCAGGTGTGTCTTCTGATTGGCGACTGATTAGGGAATGATGATTGCCACCTGTGAGTAGGGGAGAAGGAGAGAATAGAAATACACACAGGATACCTGTATCCGTAACAGTGTTACATAGATCATCCACTTTAATATTCCAATAGTGTTACATTTGTGTAATTGGGAATTACACCAACTGCGAAGGATGAATTAATGTTCTCACATTACCAGGTTATAATTATTGATGTTTAATCGAGACATTACCAGGTTATAATTATTGATGTTTAATCTAGACATTACCAGATTATAATTATTGATGTTTAATCTAGACATTAATCAAGTATCCAGTACATTGAGCGTTACACCTGCAGTTCACATGGCTCATCAAAACTGTGTCTGTGTTATTCTACACTTCCAGACCACTGGTGTTCCTATCCGTGCCAGTAAGAGAGCTCAGATCAACATCCTCATAAACAGAATCTCTGGCTTCCCGTGAGTACATATAGTCTCTGTTTCTGAACCATTTCCATCTCACAACCACCACACAAGTTCAGCTAGCTAAAGACGGTAGTCTCTTGTTTCTGAATGATTTCCTTCTTTTGTTTAATTATTTCCGTTTCACAACCACCACCCAAGTTCAACTAGCAATAATAAAGCTCATAATCTTTATGATATCTATATTATTTCCTTCCATTGTTTAATAATTTTCTTACAATCGATTTTCCTTCACAGGAAAACCAAATCCCTGAACGAGACTATCTTCCCTGTCATGTTTATCAACGAGGTGACATAATCACATTTCATGGACTCCACAAAAATATACAACTTTTGTAGAATATGACGTTTCAATTCAGAAAATGTTCATTTTAATCCGAGCATTAATCGCATTAAGTGTTTTCTTCAGACGGTAGTGATCGACGACGTGTCGGCGGCGAAGCTCCACAAGCTGTTGCTAATGGTGTCGCTGGTGTCCAACTTCCCTCTCGTCCTGGTTGGTCTGGGGGCCATCCTGTTGCTGGTGTTCATCGGCCTCATCGTCTGCGAATGCAAACAGAAGGTATGACACACCCATGTTTCTTCCCTTTTTTACTTAACCAGGCAAGTCAGTTAAGAACAAATTCTTATTTACAATGACGGCCTAGTAACAGTGGGTTAACTGCCTTGTTCAGGGGCAGAACGACAGATTTTTACCTTGTCAGCTCGGGGATTCGATCTAGCAACCTTTCGGTTGCTGGTCCGACGCTCTAACCACTAGGCTACCTGCCGCCTCCTTTCTTAGTTCCCCTTGCTTTTGTATATATTTTTTTTTTTATATAGAACAGTGAAAGACTGGTGGGAAAGTTCAGCGGAGAGGGGAGCGGGTGTGTTAGAATAACAGTGGGACTGAATCAAACCCACGCTCACACAGGCAGATATATTCTGTTGGCAGCAGATTAGACCACCCCAGGATGCTGACCTGTGTTTCTCTGGGAAGATAGAGTGTTGAGGGCCTGTGTCAGAGAGGAGCAGGACAACAGTGTTCTTCTCTAATCAATAAACTATAGTTAGAGCCCAGAGCTGTTCCTGGTCAAGTCACGTAGTCAAGAATAAGTCCTGGCCCTCAACTATAAAGTACTTTAAAAAGGCAGCAAGAAATGCCACAAAGGGGAAAGTGAAAGTCATGTTGTAGACAGAATAGGTACGCCAACTAAATTTATAGAGATCCTATTAAAAGACTAGAGGCTAGGTCATGAACCCTAAAAGATGGCTGTTACTAGGTAACCCGATGTCCATTCCAGTGTTCCTATATCTTTTTCTATGAGGAGACACTGAAGAATAGAGAATACAGTAGAACTTAAGGCTGTGGTTTGGTTCATCACAAGACACTTCTTCTCTCAACATGATGCAGCTACTTTGTTCTTTACTGTAATATTTCTAACCAGTTGTTAACATCTTTCTTTCACAGCACGTTTTTGTAAAGGTCTTAATGCATTCTGCATCATAACATTAAACTCAATCTAATATTTGAAAAGAAAATAGGTCTCAAATTGACTTCAAGGTACTAACATGTTTGTGTAACTTAACTTCTCTGGGCTAGGTGGGACGGGACCGTCAGACACTATTCAACAGCCAGTGAAATAGCACGGTGCGAAATACAAAACAGCAAAAATATCATAATTTCATTTTCTCAAACAATCAACTATTTTACACCATTTTAAAGATAAGACTCTCGTTAATCTAACCACATTGTCCGATTTCAAAAAGGCTTTACAGCGAAAGCATAGAATTAGATTATGTTAGGACATAAACTTCACAAGAAAATCCACATAGCCATTTTCCAAGCAAGGACATGCATCATAAAAACCAAAAGTACAGCTAAAATATTCACTAACCTTTGATGATCTTCATCAGATGGCACTCATAGGACTTCATGTTATACAATTGCTCGATAAAGGTCATATTTATATCCAAAAACAGCATTTTACATTGGCGCGTGATGTTCAGAAAATGTATTCCCACCAAAACTTCCGGTGAATGTGCACATCAATTTACAAAAATACTCATCATAAACGAAAGAATTATAGATACACTACCCCTTGACGCAACCGCTTTGTCAGATTTCAAAATAACTTTACGGAGAAAGCACATTGTTCACTATTCTGAGTACATAGCTCAGCCATCGAAGCAAGCTATACAGCTACCCGCCAAGTTCTGGCATCAACAAAACTCAGAATTAGTATTATAAATATTCTCTTACCTTTGCTGATCTTCGTCAGAATGCACTCCGAGGACTCCTACTTCCACAAGAAATGTTTGTTTTGTTCGAAATACTCCATATTTATGTCCAAATACCTCCGTTTTGTTCGTGTGTTCAGATCACTATCCAAAGGCATAATGCGCGAGCGCAGTACCAGAGACGAAAAGTCAAAATGTTCCATTACCGGTCGTAGAAACATGTAAAACGTTGTTTACAATCAATCCTTAGGGTATTTTTAACATAAAACGTCGATAATATTCCAACTGGACAATAGCGTATTCATTACAGAAGAAAAAGAAGGAGGGGCGAGCTCGCGGGATCGCATATCACCAAGTCCTTTGTCCTCAGACAGTCCACTCATTGACTGAGCTACTATTCTCTGCCCAGTAACAAGAGAAAGATGGAAAAACTTTCTGAAGGCTGTTGACAGCCAATGGAAGCCTTAGGAAGTGCAACGTGGTCACGGAAAAGAAAAAAAAACGAGTTAAGTTACTGCCTTTTTTCCTCCTCAAATTATGCTGTGAATTTTACAATTATTTATTTTCCCTTTGGATATTTTTTATACCAAAGCAGTTGTTTTTAAAGCATATTAGGTGTCTGTAACCAATAATGTAGCTGATTTTCATCATGTGATAATTTAGGGGTTTTCCACTTTTTTTTTAAACACCACTCCTGAATAAGAAACAATGTCACGTTGCACTTCCTAAGGCTTCCATTGGCTGTCAACAGCCTTCAGAAAGTTTTTCCATCTTTCTCCTACAGACACTGTAGTTTCGATAGGGATTCAAAAGAAGAACTACAATTCTCAGATTTCCACACTTCCTGGTTGGATTTTTCTCAGGTTTTTGCCTGCCATATGAGTTCTGTTATACTCACAGACATCATTCAAACAGTTTTAGAAACTTCAGAGTGTTTTCTATACTAATAATATGCAAATATTTGACTCTGGGCCCGAGTATTGGGCAGTTTACTCTGGGCACACTTTTCATCCGAAATCGAAAATACAGCCCCCTATACCCTAAAAAGTTAACTATTTTCTTAACCTCTCTAGGATAGGGGGCAGTATTTTCACATCTGGATAAAAAACGTACCCGATTTAATCTGGTTATTACTACTGCCCAGAAACTAGAATATGCATATAATTGTTTGATTTGGATAGAAAACACCCTAAAGTTTCTAAAACTGTTTGAATGGTGTCTGTGAATATAACAGAACTCATATGGCAGGCAAAAACCTGAGAAGATTCTGTACAGGAAGTCCCCTCTCTGACCATTTCTTGGCCTTCTACACTCTCTTTATTGAAAACTGAGGATCTCTGCTGTAACCTGACACTTCCTAAGGCTCCCATGGGCTCTCAGAAGGCGGCAGAACGTTGAATGATGACTTTGCAGCCCATGGCTGAAAAACAGTAGCGCATTTGGTAAGTGGTCGATCTGAGAACAATGAGACGGGGGCGCGCGTGCACGTGAAGAGTCCATTTTAGATTTTGAGTCTTTGAACGGAAAGGACGTTTCCCGGTCAGAATATTATCGCTTTTTTACGAGAAAAATCGCATAAAAATTGATTTTAAACAGCGTTTGACATGCTTCGAAGTACGGTAATGGAATATTTAGAAATGTTTTGTCACGATACGCGTCCGCGCGTCACCGTTCGGATAGTGTCTTGAACGCAAGAAGAAAACAGAGGATATTTGAACATAACTATGGATTATTTTGAACCAAAACAACATTTGTGGATGAAGTAGAAGTCCTGGGAGTGCATTCTGACGAAGAACAGCAAAGGTAATCCAATTTTTCTTATAGTAAATCTGAGTTTGTTGAGTGCCAAACTTGGTGGGTGTCAAAATAGCTAGCCCGTGATGGCGAGCTATCTACTCAGAATATTGCAAAATGTGCTTTTGCCGAAAAGCTATTTTAAAATCGGACACCGCGATTGCATAAAGGAGTTCTGTATCTATAATTCTTTAAATAATTGTTATGTTTTTTTGTGAACGTTTATCGTGAGTAATTTAGTAAATTCACAGGAAGTTTGCGGTGGGTATGCTAGTTCTGAACGTCACATGCTAATGTAAAAAGCTGTTTTTTGATATAAATATGAACTTGATTGAACAAAACATGCATGTATTGTATAACATAATGTCCTAGGAGTGTCATCTGATGAAGATCATCAAAGGTTAGTGCTGCATTTAGCTGTGGTTTTGGTTTTTGTGACATTATATGCTAGCTTGAAAAATGGGTGTCTGATTATTTCTGGTTGGGTACTCTGCTGACATAATCTAATGTTTTTCTTTCGTTGTAAAGCCTTTTTGAAATCGGACAGTGTGGTTAGATTAACGAGAGTCTTGTCTTTAAAATGGTGTAAAATAGTCATATGTTTGAGAAATTGAAGTAATAGCATTTCTAAGGTATTTGAATATCGCGCCACGGGATTCCACTGGCTGTTGAGTAGGTGGGACGATTTCGTCCCACATACCCTAGAGAGGTTTTAACTATGATAACACCATGATTTAGTGACTGTATTAACCAGTGCATTTTAACCCATTCTAACAGTACGGTATGCACGGCTTCCTTTATGTTTCTGTTCAGAATTAAGTTTAACGTATTCTTTAAAACCTCTACGGGATCGGTGTACCCACTGCAGGACGGTTGAGCTAACGTAGGCTAATGTGATTAGCATTAGTAAGTAACAACAACAAAAAATCCCAGGACATAGACATATCTGATATGGGCAGAAAGCTTAAATTCTTGTTAATCTAACTGCACTGTCCAATTTACAGTAGCTATTACAGTGAAATAATACCATGCTATTGTTTGAGGAGAGTGCACAATTATGAACTTAAAAATCTATTAATAAACCAATTAGGCACATTTGGGCAGTCTTGATATTACATTTTGAACAGATATGCAATGGTTCATTGGATCAGTCTAAAACGTCAGACATACACTGCTGCCATCTAGTGTCCAAAATCTAAATTGCTCCTGGGCTGGAATAATATATTATGGCCTTTCTCTTGCATTTCAAAGATGATGGTACAAAGAAAAAAAAGTATGCATATTTTTCTTAGTATTATCTTTTACCAGATCGAATGTGTTATATTCTCTTACATTAATTTCCACAAACTTCAAAGTGTTTCATTTAAAATGGTATCAAGAATATGCATATCCTTGTTTCAGGTCCTGAGCTACAGGAAGTTCGATTTTAGGCAAAAATCTTTAAAAATGGTCCGATCCTGTTGGGGCTCGGGGGCAGTATTGAGAAATTTTAAAAAAAATATGTGCCCATTTTTAACTGCCTCCTACACCAACTCAGAAGCTAGGATATGCATATTATTAACACATTCGGATAGAAAACACTCTGAATTTTCTAAAACAGTTTGAATGGTGTCTGTAAGTATAACAAAACTCATATTGCAGGCAAAAACCTGTGAAAAATAGATCAAAAAAAATGTGAATTTTGTGACTGTACTATTTAGTGTCATTGTTTTATAGATACCATAGTGAGAAAGGATTCATTTCGCAACACCTACGGCTTCCACTAGATGTCAACGATCTTTATAAAGTTGTTTGAAGCGTCTATGATAAACAGAGAGCAAATTAGAATGCAAGGAAGTTGACATGTCATCACTTCATTTTTTTGCGCCTGCGCATAAATCTGAGAAGCGTGAGTTTGTCATCATTGTTTATCTAGACATAGGATAGGTTGTGTGAAAATATTACTGATGTTTAATGTTAAAAATGGACCAAAAGATTAATGCTAAGCAACGTTTGACATGTTTGAACGAACGTAAATAGATTATTTACTAGTTTTTTTTAGCTTTTCGGCGTGATTTTACACCCCCCCCCCACCACGTTTTGTGGGAGCATAATGAACGCTAACTACTTGTTGTTATTTGGACATAAATTATGAACTTTGTCAAAAGAAACCACATTTGTTCCGGACCTGGGAAATCCTGGCAGTGCCTTCTGATGGAGATAATCAAAGGTAAGGGGATATTTACAATGTTATTATCGATATTAGATGATGCTAACTGTATAGCATAGCTTATTGTTCTTAGCATAGCACCCCGTTTATTGCAAAATGTGATTTCCCAGTAAAGTTATTTTGAGATCTGGCCATTCGGTAGCAATTACGAGATGATAATATATTATTCTTTGAATGACAATATTATAATTTACCAATGTTTTCGAATAGTAATTTTGTTATGTTCACCGGAAGCATTTCAGAGAAGAAAAAAATCTGAATTTCACGCTACTGTAAAATGCTGTTTTTGGATATAAATATGAACTTGATGGAACAAAAAATGCATGTATTGTATAACATAATGTCCTAGGAGTGTCATCTGATGGAGATTGACAAAGGTTAGTGCATAATTCTAGCTGGTTTCTGCTTTTGGTGACGCCTGACCTTGAATTGAAAATGGATGTTTGTACTTTTGTGGCTATGTACTGTCCTAACATAATCTAACTTTATGCTTTTGCCGTAAAGCCTCTTTGAAAATCGAACAATGTGGTTAGATTAAGGAGATGTTTATCTTTTAAATTGTGTAAAATAGTTGATTGTTTGAGAAATTGAAATTATTAGATTTTTGATGTTTTGAATTTCCAGCCTTGTTAGCAATCCCGACTCGGGGTTCATTGCTAACCTGTAGCCCCAACAGAGGTTTTTAATAATCGTTCATAATTTTCCCTTTTATCATTTACATTTGTCACTATAATATCTTTACTTTCTTACCTTGTCTGACTTCTTAAATCAGCCAATTTTGATCATAATCCTCTCTGAAATGTTATGGCCTGTAATGTTATGACAAGTATGCACCATTTTTAATAACACAGTTTGATATGTTAACAATCAGATTAACATCTCTCCTGAAAGCTAAATTCTATGGGACAGTTAACCCCTGAAAGCTAAATTCTATGGGACAGTTAACCCCTGAAAGCTAAATTCTATGGGGCGGTTTCTCCTGAAGCTAAATTCTATGGGACGGTTTCTCCTGAAGCTAAATTCTATGGGACAGTTTCTCCTGAAGCTAAATTCTATGGGACAGTTTCTCCTGAAGCTAAATTCTATGAGACGGTTTCTCCTGAAGCTAAATTCTATGGGACGGTTTCCCCAGAACAGATTAAGCCTAGTCCTGAAGAAAAAAAACATGCTCAATGGAAATTCTCCTAAACATAATCTGTGTCCGACTGTTCCTTTATACAGTCCAACATGTCCCTGCTGATTGGACATGCATGGCTGTACAACAAACACTGTATCTGAAGGATTATGATCCTGACAAGCAATTTTATTCAATGTTTTGTTCGCTAGATTGGTACTATAACTAACCACTCTCTACCTCTCTCCCATCTGTCTCCCTCCCTCTCTCCCTCCACTGTCTCCCTCCCTCTCTCCCTCCACTCTCTACCTCCCTCCACTGTCTCCACCCCTCTCTCCGTCCACTCTCTACCTCCCTCCACTGTTTCCCTCCACTCTCTACCTCACTCTCTACCTCCCTCCACTGTCTCTCTCCCTCTCTCCGTCCACTCTCTACCTCCCTCCACTGTCTCCCTCCCTCTCTCCGTCCACTCTCTACTTCCCTCCACTGTCTCCACCCCTCTCTCCCTCCACTCTCTACCTCCCTCCACTATCCCCTCTCTCTCTCTGCTATCTCCCTCCACTCTCTCCATCCCTCCACTCTCTCATCTCTCTCTCACTCCACTATCTCTCCCCTCTCTCTTTCTCTACTCTCTCCCTCCACTCTCTCCCTCCACTACCTCTCCCCTCTCTCTCTCTCTCTCTCTCTCTCTACTCTCTCCCTCCACTCCCTCCCTCT
This sequence comes from Salmo salar, assembly GCF_965601325.2. Lineage (NCBI taxonomy): Eukaryota > Metazoa > Chordata > Actinopteri > Salmoniformes > Salmonidae > Salmo > Salmo salar. Next base: position 108,335,219 of record NC_138303.1, on the reverse strand, counting down.
ACTCACCACTGTCTCCCTCCCTCTACTCTCTCTCTCCACTCTCTCTGTCCCTTCACTCTTTCTCCCTCCACTCTTTCTCATTCCACTCTTTCTCCCTCCACTCTCTCTCTCCCTCCACTCTCTCTCTCCCTCCACTCTCTCTCTCCCTCCACTATCCCCTCTCTCTCTCTGCTATCTCCCTCCACTCTCTCCATCCCTCCACTCTCTCATCTCTCTCTCACTCCACTATCTCTCCCCTCTCTCTTTCTCTACTCTCTCCCTCCACTCTCTCCCTCCACTACCTCTCCCCTCTCTCTCTCTCTCTCTCTACTCTCTCCCTCCACTCCCTCCCTCTACTCACCACTGTCTCCCTCCCTCTACTCTCTCTCTCCACTCTCTCTGTCCCTTCAATCTTTCTCCCTCCACTCTTTCTCTCTCTCCACTCTCTCTGTCCCTTCACTCTTCCTCCCTCCACTCTTTCTCATTCCACTCTTTCTCCCTCCACTCTCTCTCTCCCTCCACTCTCTCTCTCCCTCCACTCTCTCTCTCCCTCCACTCTCTCTCCCTCCACTCCCTCCCTCTACTCTCTCCATCCCTCCACTGTCTCCATCCCTCTACTCGCTCTCTCTCTCCACTCTCTCTGTCCCTCCACTCTCTCTCTCTCCCTCCACTCTTTCTCCCTCCCTCCACTATCTCTCTCCCTCCACTCTCTCTCTCCACTCTCTTTCTCCCTCCTCTCTTTCTCCCTCCACTCTTTCTCCCTCCACTCTCTCTCTCTCTCCCTCCAATATCTCTCCCTTTCTCCACTCTCTTTCTCTCTCCACTCTCTCTCTTTTGCCACTCTCTCTTTCTCTCCCTCCACTCTTTCTCCCTTAACTCTCTCTCCCTCCACTCTCTCTCACTCCACTCTCTCTCTTTCTCACTCCACTCTCTCCTCTCTCTCGCTCTCTCACTCCACCTCTCTCTCTCCACTCTCTCTCTCACTCTACTCTCTCTCACTCTACTCTCTCACTCCACTCTTGCTCTCTACTCCATCCTCCATTCTCTCCATCCCTCCGCTGTCTTCATCTATAGAAGTCAACAAAGGAAGACACATCTTATTCCCCTGTGAGCAACAAGGAGGCTGACGAAAAAAATGGCTGCAGCTACGTTGCCTTGACTCCCGTTATTGACAAGTCTTGAGGAGGGAATGGGAAGGCTTTATGGAGAGACAGATGTAGGATCTTAATATGAACCAGTTTGCTACAGCAGTAAAATAATCCTGCTTCAATAGGAAATGTGAATTATGTGGATTATAATTAATGGACATTTTTGTAGGGTTTTTAAAAGTCAAAAAACACAGCAAGTTTGCAATTCTCAGAAACAAAACAGTGATAAAATTACGATCCTACATCTGTATATCATATATATCAGTGTGAGTTGCTGTTCAGGGCTGGATCGTTGTAAATCATTGTGGCACTAGTTAGACTACTTTGATATGTCTCCGTTGTTTTGTTTTGTTACTTGGTTTATTTGGATCTGGTTCAACCCACAAAGTGAGGCTAATCTTCCCAAAGTCCCTGTTAACTCACAAGGTGGGGCTAATCTTCCCAAAGTCCCTGTTAACTCACAAGGTGGGGCTAATCTTCCCAAAGTCCTTGTTAACCCACAAGGTGGGGCTAATCTTCCCAAAGTCCTTGTTAACCCACAAGGTGAGGCTAATCTTCCCAAAGTCCCTGTTAACTCACAAGGTGGGGCTAATCTTCCCGAAGTCCCTGTTAACTCACAAGGTGGGGCTAATCTTCCCAAAGTCCTTGTTAACCCACAAGGTGGGGCTAATCTTCCCAAAGTCCCTGTTAACCCACAAGGTGGGGCTAATCTTCCCGAAGTCCCTGTTAACTCACAAGGTGGGGCTAATCTTCCCGAAGTCCCTGTTAACCCACAAGGTGGGGCTAATCTTCCCAAAGTCCTTGTTAACCCACAAGGTGAGGCTAATCTTCCCAAAGTCCTTGTTAACCCACAAGGTGGGGCTAATCTTCCCGAAGTCCTTGTTAACCCACAAGGTGGGGCTAATCTTCCCAAAGTCCCTGTTAACCCACAAGGTGGGGCTAATCTTCCCGAAGTCCCTGTTAACTCACAAGGTGGGGCTAATCTTCCCGAAGTCCCTGTTAACCCACAAGGTGGGGCTAATCTTCCCAAAGTCCTTGTTAACCCACAAGGTGAGGCTAATCTTCCCAAAGTGTTGACATACAGTACATGGCCAATTTGACCAGCTGTTTCAAACATTCTATACAATATAAACTGTTTGATACCTGTTATTCAACATTTTGTAAAAAAAAAAAAAAGGCTTTATAAATATATTTGATTGATTGACAGCTCTAATGCAGTTCCACCCTCAACACCGTCAAAACAACTGCTATTAGGATGTTGGCTAAAGTGAACCCTTAATCTGTATCTGGGAAACCAGCCCTAGGTGTGTGCCCTAAAGATGTGTCCTAAAGATGTGTCCTAAAGATGTGCCCTAAAGATGTGTCCTAAAGATGTGTCCTAAAGATGTATCTACATTATTCAGGTATCATTCCATTCTCAGGGGCACTATGCTAGAAACTATGCACCTTGTGCATCATGAGATGGCTTCAAAAGTGATTATTATTATGAAACCGTAAAGTGTCAAAGAAGGTCAAGGAAGTGGTGAGATGCTCTACTGAACAACGAAGGCTAAATATTTCATGTAATGAGTGTCTTCTTATTAATGAATTTGGATTCATATTAAAACGAACAACAACAAAACATATTTGTAACGTTAGCTATAATTGTTACATTTCTACGTATTTTATTTGTTCATGCACTGTTTAAATTTATTTTCCAACTTGGTTGGTTGAATGTTCAAATTAGTGAACAAAAATGCCGTCTGACTATGTTTATGTTATTGAACATATCCACAATACCATCCATACCTAATTCATGGTTCACCTTCACTTTCAACTTGCATGTGGTGATATTTTGCAAGTGAGCATTTTTAAGTGTTACGTATCTGATATTCCAAATGTGACATCTTGCCTACATTCCTTAGGTGAGACACCTGTACCCCAGTTGGTATATTCATTAGGTGAGACGCCTGTACCCAGTTGGTATATTCATTAGGTGAGACGCCTGTACCCAGTTGGTACATTCCTTAGGTGAGACACCTGTACCCCAGTTGGTATATTCATTAGGTGAGACGCCTGTACCCAGTTGGTATATTCATTAGGTGAGTGTTGATCTGTATCGGTCAGATCTATTAAAAACAATACCACATCATTGGCTTATTGCTGCCATTGTGTGAACGAGCCAACAAACCTATGGCACTCTGTATACTGCGTAAAACATGGACAGGTTTTGATTGACTGAATTGTTTCTGAGGCTTTTTGACACGTCAGACAATTCTCCTGTGCCCTATAGTGCGGGTGGCCTTCTTGTCTGAAACAAAAGAATGAAGGCAATGAAAATGTGTAATTTGAAGATCAGATCCCTTTAGAATGTATTTACAGGATAGTGTTTTTACTAATAGAATAGAGTGTGTACTAATGTGCATTTCTGTTATACAGGGAAGTCCATATGTTGTTGTGTTTTCTTTGGTTGATATTTTTTTTTGACAGAAAAATGGACTGAAACTTTTAACTCACGTATCAGGTTCTGAATGATCTAAATGTATTATCATCACTACATTATCTCTACATTATCTCTGCATTTACCATAGCTGCTGATGAAACCATAACTTCAGGTTTTGATGCAAGGTTGTCATCCTAATGGCAAACATTTTGGAATCAAAGATAAACATGTATATCATACTAAACTACTGGAATTGTAGACATTTTGCAGTGATGTTGAAAGCCAAATTGTGTATTGCTTTCTATTGTGAGCCGTTAATAGGAGCTCATTAGCAGACTGTCTATCTAGAAAATGTATTGAGAGAAACGGGCTCCTTGGATATCTACATATGTTTATTTTCAATGGCATCTCCTATTGACATTATATACATTTGTATTATTATGCCTATAATAGCCTTTGTGCAACTGCTTAACTGCTATAGTCCTATAGTGTATTAATGCTTTGTTAATTGTTGAAATTGAAATGGACTTGCTTGAATGATTGCTCTTATTGTATTGTAATGACTGTCTGAACGTAGCCTGACAATGAGTGACGAGGAGTTGGCATGACAGCGCCAACAAACATGGCAATCAGGCTAGTCTGACACCTCAATGTTGAAATCAACGCATCAGATCACTGAGTTTAACTATTGATGCATTACTTTGTAACCCAGCTGTCTTCTCTTTTCTTTAAGATATGCCAAACAAAAGTAGCAGAACTTTTGCTTTCCTAGATTACTTGTTGTGAATTTATTAGATACTGTTTTACTTGTGACTCACTTGTTTATGAGATGCCATGCTCTTACGTACTCAGTATTAGTTACTCTGGTTGAAAAATAGAAAAGCAGCAATAGAAATTTATAGTTTGAAAAATGAGTAAATGTTAGCGTTTTCTTCTCTTATTATAAGTCTAATCAGTCATATCATTTCATATTTTGATGTTAATTTGTCTTTGGACTCTGTATTTACTCTGTAGCAACCATGTGCCTTGGTCTGTAATGGAATTACAGAACATTGAATGAAGAGGGCCTCGTTCACAGGTGGTTGGTGGCACCTTAATTGGGGAGGACGGACTCGTGGTAATGACTGGAGCGGGATCAGTGGAATGGTATCAAATACATCAAACACATGGTTTCCAGGTGTCTGATGCCATTCCATTTGCTCCGTCCTGGCCATTATTATGAGCCATCCTCCCCTCAGCAGCCTCCACTGGTTTAATTTCACCCTCAGACTCTATGGTGCATTTTGTAAAACATTAGAAACAGGACAAAATTGGGATACAACAACTATCAGGAGAATTGTATAGGTAAATTATACACCATAAAATCAAAACCATTCTACATGTACAACCATAGACATCAGTGTACACACACAGCACTACTTGTTTTGTGCTTGAACGCCATAGATCACATGTAATTAAACTACTTTCCTCAGTCCCAAAGTCCTGTTTTCTGTAATACAGCTAAATGCTTTTCATTGCAGCAGTCAAACATAATCCTTACATTTATCATAGTTATCATTATTTTTGGAATGTAGACTGCAAAAAAGTTACTAAAATATTTTTGGGTAAAAATAAAATGTTAAACTTATTTACAATGAAATAAAAGCAACCATTTTGATTGATTTGTCATTCTTCGGGTTTTCTATTGTTATCAGTCAGCATGCTTTAAAATGGCAAATAAATTATCTTCAGGTATAGCCTGCACATTTATATTCTGGCAACACTGAGGGAGAAGAACAACTTGAAGAGTGTCAAAACTGTTGCAATTTGCAATATTTTGCTTAAAGAGTAGATGCTGCTGAAAAGCAACTAATCCCTTTGATGTGGCATCGATATGAGTCAGATACATGTATTCTAGTGTCAAAATTCACTACAAAGTGTAAGTAGGACAATTTTAGTCTTGTCTAAAACAAAGTTTGGAACCTCAGTGAATTACAATGAGTAAATTAAAGTAAGGCTTGGATTACTAAATATGTTAACAAATCATATTGCCAAACTCCCATCTTCAAATCGCCCCTCCATTTCCCTTCATTGAATGGGGCTCTGTTGTGTCATCGCCCCCAATGCATTCAAAGGAAGGCAGACCTTCCTATTGATTAACCATGTCTCCACAACCAAAGTTACATGTTTTGAATGCCCTGCGGAAGGACCTTAGTTTGCGGAATAGGTGATTGGTGTTCGTTGGTCCCAAAGTCTGCACCAGTAACGTTAACTTGGTGTGGTGGTGGGTATAACCAGAGATACTGGAATATAATGACCTTTCTTGTGTAATTTAGCTAACGACATTAGATAACCAGCAAAATGTTATGTAGGTAGCTATCTTTTGATAAAGCAAGGCAGGTTATCTAACTTTAGCTAGCGAGGCAGGCTAGATAACATTTTTAGCAAAGACAGTACAGCTTAGCTAGCCTGCCTAAAATACTTTAAAGTACTACTTAAGTCATTTTTTGGTGGTAGCTGTACTTTACTATTTATTTGACAAATTTTACTTTTACTTCACCACATCCCTAAAGAAAATAGTGTACTTTTTACTCTTTACATTTTCCCTGACACCCAAAAGTACTTGTTACATTTTGAATGCTTAGCAAGATAGGAAAATGGTCCCATTCACGCACTTATCAAGAATACAACCCTTGTCCTCCCTACTGCCTCTGATCTGGCAGACTCACTAAACACAAATGCTTGGTTTGTAAATTATGTCTGAGTGTTGGAGTGTCTCTCTGGCTATTGATAAATAAATTAAATTATGCCGCCTGGTTTGCTTAATATAAGTAATTTGACATTTTTGATACTTAAATATATTTTAGCAATTACATTTACTTTTTTACTTAAGTATATTTAAAACCAAATACTTTTAGACTTTTACTCAAGTAGTATTCTACTGGGTGACTTTTACATTTTATATTAAAGTATTGTAATGACCGGACTAGATCATAAAGGAACAATTGTCCACGCCACTCCTCGGCATCAGAACATTCCAGGCATTCCCATGATTGGCAGATAGCAGGTTGATTGGCATGTCGGACCCCGCGAATACTGGGTAGTACAACACAACCAACTAATAGCCTAACACATAACACACGGGTCACTACACAGCCCCCCACCACAAAGTCCCTCATCCCCGAGGGAACAAACAAAGTCTCTGAAGCGACCTGGAGGTCTCCTTTGCCTTCGTGGCCGTGATTGTCGCAGAGTGTCCAGATGTGAAACAGGGGGCTCCATCCGTGGCAGGGAGCTGCCCCTCTGGGACCCAGGGGATGAAGGCAGGGATATGGGGGACAAGGATGCGGGAACGGGGAATACAGTCCGTGGCTCCGGGGAACCACACGGTGACACAGGGAGGGAGACTGTGTTGTCTGGAGCCTTGTCTGCGGCGCCTGGGGGTGGGTGCTTGGGGAATGTCATTGCCAGAGAGGGGAATTGTGGGGGTCCCTGGGGTTTGGGGAGAAGAGGCCCCTCTGTATGGGGCTAACCTGTCCAGGGTGCAGTGCCACCTTTCTCCCCCTAGGAGGAAGCTGCACCCGGTAAACAACCTCCCCTACCCTCTCCAGGATGCTGCAGGGTCCCACCCATTTTTACATTTACATTTTAGTCATTTAGTAGACGCTCTTATCCAGAGCGACTTACAGTAGTGAATACATACACTTCATTTCATACATGTTTTTTTTTTTTTTTTCCCCTGTGCTGGCCCCCCGTGGGAATCGAACCCACAACCCTGGTGTTGCAAACACCATGCTTAACCAACTGAGCTACAGGGAAGCCACCCAGTGGCTGTCCAACTTGGGGCATCTGCCTTTTTTCCTCAGGGGGCTGTAGACCCAGACCAGCTCCCCAGCCACAAAGTGCTTTCCCCGGGTGTGCACGTCATAGTTCCTTTTCTGCCTCACACCTGCATTCACCAGCTGCTCTCTGGCGAAGGTGTGGGCTGTCTTCAGGCGGTCCTGGAGTCTCCAGGCATACTTCGGCCCCGTGGGAACATGAGGGCTATCCAGGGGCCGACCAAACGCCATCTCCGCAGGGGTGCGGATCTCTCTCCCCAGCATGAGGAGCGCAGGCGTGCAGGAGGTGGAGTCTTGGACAGTGGAGCGGCATGCCATGAGGACCGTAGGCAGGTGCTTGTCCAAGTCACGCTAGTGTTTGGCAGAGACGATGGCCAACTGCTGTCCAAGCTTTTTGTCAAAGTGCTCCACAAGGCCATCACTTTGAGGATGGAGAGGAGTAGTGCGGGTCTTGTGCAAAGCCAGCCTCTCACACATGGTGGCGAACACACAGGACTCAAAGTTTCTGCCTTGGTCGCTGTGGATGGACTCTGCAGCTCCAAACCTGCTGAATATCGACGATGGTCTCTGCCTCCTGGTCAGGGAGAGCATAGGCCTCGGGCCATTTTGTGAAATAGTCCATGGCCGTGAGCCCCCAGCGGTTTCCACTGTCTGTGGTGGGGAACGGCCCAACTACATCCACTCCCACCCTCTCCATGGGAGCCCCCACTGGGAACGGTTGGAGCTCAGCATGAGAGCGGCCTGGGGGGCCATTTCTCGCTGTGCAGTCCTCCACACCCCTCTTGTGCTGCCCCCAGTAAAAGCCTTGACGGAGGCGGTGGAGTGTTTTTGTGACCCCAAAGTGTCCAATCCCCCCCCCCCCCCCCATGAGTACTCTGGAGCACAGCCTCCCACAAGTGCTTTTGAGATCACCACCTGCCACCTCTCCTCTCCCATAGCTGACTCCTTCCATGCCCGCTGTAGCACGCCATCAGCCAGCCGCAGTCTCTCAAACTTTGACAACAACCCTTTGGTCGGGAGTGAGAGCGCTGTCACCTCTTCCCACAGTGGCCTCACCTGCGCCTCTACCCATGTGGGAGAAAGGTAGCAGGCCCTGAGTGGAAATAACAGATGGCTATACATCCCCAAGCAGGAACCACGCAAAGGCCAGGCAAGCTGTATGCCTGCAATGCATGCATTATTTTCATATCCATATGAGGAGAGTCTAGCCCCTACTATGTTAGAGCTAAAAGCAGATATGGGCGTTATCCAGCCACTACAATGTTAGAGCTAAAAGCAGATGAGGGCGTTATCAATTGGGTTGAAAGAAAAAGGTGGCAGAATGCATAGGGGGTTTTACTTCATTTACATAAAGGATGGACCTATGTATTGTATATGCATAAAAGCAGAGCCGGGGCCTAAGGAAGGCAGTTGTTGTTCCGCGGACCGGCTCGGCTTTATTACTCTGTATTAAAGTCTATATTGAATTTACAAGTTCTTGTAAGAAGTGTTATTCTTAAGACAATTTTCCACGACAGAAATGGCGAGCTTGCCAGGAGACAGAAGGGATCTTGAATAACGGCGTTTTTGGTTGGTGATGGTTTCTCTGGACAGTCTCACAAACAGGTGGCCACCCAAACTATAATAAGGTAAGCTTGTTCTTACAATAGTTGAAATGTTTGTGTAGATTGCTTCAGGAATTCAGCCTCAACGAAGGGGACGCCACGTAGGTCTCTCTATTTAAAGAACTCCTAAAAACCCAGTAGTACTGGAAGAAGTTGTGAATTCAATAAAACTGCATGCATAAATTGGGGGATTGTTAAATATAATATGTGTACATTTTGTTAGGATTACATGCGTAGTAAATTCTGAACCTGCTGGAGTAGGATGTTTAGAGGGGAGGGCTTGCGCTTGCGTTAATCGGACCGTTCTAACGAACCCACGTGTGTGGTTTGGTTGGGTGGGGTTGTCCCGTCTGATTCTACTTGGCCGAGTTCGACTGTTTCAGGACCTGTTTTGGGATGTGCGTTAACAACCAATCAACCTGATCAGGCGATTCGTGTTGGGTGTGTGATTCGGGTTGCTCCTCTCGCGAGACCACTCATCTGGGGACCTTGTGTGGCCCGGGAAGTGTGTGCGTTTGCTCTCTCTTGACTGAACTGCCTGACCTAGTGTGGGGCTACTGCGTGCGTGTGGTCAGAACAAATAAATAAGTAGGTAGAACAGAGGACAGTACGAGGGGGGGCAAAAAGTGTGAAGGGAAGCTGACTCGATTAAGCAGAATTTCCGACATACTACAAAAATCCTATGAATACAAAGTTATCCTGCGTTGAAAAAGTGCATCAGGAATAGACTGAGGTTTATAGGTCGCTTTAGGAAAGGCGAGGGGAAGGGAAACTGACCCGATTAGGCAGGACTTCCGTCATATTGTGTATGAACGTAAATGGGAGAGGAAGGGAAACTGACCCGATTAGGCAGGACTTCCATCGTACCATAAAAACCTGAATGAGTGGAAGCTTCTCTATGTTGAGGAAGTGAATCAGAGAAGCTAAAGACTGCAGTTAAATATAGTATATACTGGTGTGTGAAGTAGAGAGATAAAACATACAGATAGGCAACAGATATGGTTAAAATAAACTCAGGCTATTTAGAATAAATAGTAACAACAAATACATAAAGAACCATACCATGGTATAGTCTGTAGTATATACTAGAGATATTACAGCACCGTGAAGGACGGTAGGAGCAAAACGGGGGGGTAACACTGTAGTTGCAGGACCCCTAAGAAGTTACACCAATTAGAAGAGAGAGTGGGTCTGGAGAGACTCTACAAGTATAGAGAATAGATAGGATAAATTAGGAATATAAGTAACAGTAGGATAGAATATCATAAGTGAATAAATATAAAGAGATAAGAAAGTGTAGATATAAACAACAGCTGAATTAGACGGGAAAGTGTGAGAAATAGGACGTAATAAAGTTAAAGTAATGGAATTTAGTAAAGCCATGGAGTCGCTGAGAGAAGCGCACAATAATTCCACCAATTCGGTTTGAATGAGAAAGAGCAAACTGGATAATGTAGGGCAACATTACCCGGTAAACTGGATAAATAGAATCAAATAAACCCAGAATAAGAAGCTCAATTTACCAGTGTTTTGAAATCAACATTCTATCATCAGAAAATACATTACGATGGGGACCAGATGTGACTCTGCTCGCCTCGCAGACGTGCGAGGGGTGAGTAGAGCCATAAAAACCATAAAATATCAAAACGTAAGAAGATAGCTCCCTGTTTTAGATATGGGACTATGGGAAGAATGTGGGAAGAATGTGTGTAGGGAGACACTGGAGCCTGATGCAGTAGCAGGAATGCAGGTGTACGAGAGTTTGCATCCTTTTCGATAGAGCAACAACTAATCGTTTTGAGGTTAATAAGAATGGAACTTTCACATAGCGGTGTATGGTCTCCGTTCGATCAATGAGTGATTAATAGAGATTACAGTTTCTATGTGATGGAAGACGTATTAGATCACGTTCTGCCTAACTGTTGTTAGAGCACCGATGGGATTTACAAATAGTCCCACTTGATATCATTTAGCATTGAAACAATAGTTTCTGTGGTGATAAAATACGTGGATGATTTGTTATTAGCGTCAAACAACGGAAAATAAACTTATATGAGAGATCACCACCTTAGTAAATTAGTTGGAGGAACAGGCAAAGCAAAGTTTAACATATTTGAGGTTTTCAATTTCTGAAGGCAAGACTTAACCCGGGATCGGATAGAAACTATGCGTTCTGAGGCATGGCTAAACTCTCCGCGCATGCTCAGGAAAACGTAAGGGGTTTTCAATATTGTTAGACATTTTATACCGACATTCTCTGAAACTGTTAAAACACTTATAGAATGGAATAAAGAGCGTGAGGAAATGTTTGTCGGTTTAAAGAATTCATTGGGTTAAACGCCAGCATTGGGATTGCCAAATTGAAATTAAAACTTTTAAAATGTTTTAGTTAGTTTATGAACATAGTGGAGGATTGAAACAAACATTTAATGATTGGAGTAAGGATAGTGGAATTATAATTATAATATTCAGTATAAAAGTAATACAATTGGCTTGCTGACTAAAAGGTAACATTGTGAATACTAACGAAATGTACACTTTCTTTTCCTGAAGGGTTTTTCATTTTCTCTTGTCGGAAATGTCCTTGGAGAATGCGATACTGGGGAAAGCAGTTAGTGATAGTCGGCTGTTTTAAGAGTAAAAGTATCTAGATTAGGCTATAAATGGAGTTCTGAATAAACGAGTCCAGTTCCTGTGTTCTTGACCTACCAGCAAGTACACACCATATAACGGGAAAGAACCTGCGTTAGAGGATTTATTTAGAGAAGGGATAGTGTAAAATGGGGTGCTTGGTAATGTTTTTCAGGCTATTTTGGTGGGATGTCAAAAGCACTAGTATGGATATACCAAAGTGCAGAAGAATGGATTACTTTATAAATGTCTGATTTTTTGCTAGTGTCAGTAAACGTCAGGGAGGAAATATAATTAGAATTATTGCAAGCAGCACAGTTAAACGTTAGCTTGGGTGTTTGACTGTCATAGGGAAAAATAGTAGGAACTAATGATTCAGAAAGTTTGGTTCAACTCTGTTCATTACAACATATTTGGGGTTTTGAGAACCATGTGACTCAAGAAAAACGTAGTCTTTGTTTCGGTATTCGAAATAAATGTATTGAAGTGACATACGAATTGGCTGATGTATTTTCTACATTTGGTGCTTTACAGGTTAATCTTAAACTAATGGATGTTTAATGAGTGTTGACAGTATGTGAATGGTAATATATTATTAATGTCTTTATAGCACTCTAATGATGAGATATTTTAGTAAATAGAAAAACTAAGGTTTCAATACAAGGTTATATGATGAATAAATTGAGCCTTGAGATTGTAAAAATAAAAAATAATAAAATAATTTGCGGTTGGAAGCAAACAAGCAACTAGTGCGATGTTTGAAATAAAAGGTATGAACAAACATCACTATTGTTTGGTTTTATAGTTAGATAACACTAGTGAATTTGAGCAGGAAAGTTATGTATTCTGGACATTGTAATCTGTTTGAATTACGTCTTGACTAACAAGATGATAAGACAACATCAACTTTTTGAAGGTTCTACAGTGGTTAACCAATAGTTTTGTATTATACTAAACTAATGACACAGGTTAAAATGATAAGATTACTGGAAAGGGCCTCTGGGATTTAATTTGGATGGACCTTTTTCAATTCAGTTTTAAACTGGGTATACAGGAAGATGGAAATGTTTTGAAATGTATCTAAATGGTTTCTGAAGGACAGGGACAGAGAAGGGAGAGGAAACATTTAATTGTGTCAAATTCCCTGAATCCTAAAAATTTCCCGTGAAGACTGATCAACTTCACTAGAAATGATTGGAACAGGTGGGATTTAAATATAAAATGACTAAGAAACACCAGTCTCTATTCAGTGTACAATTACTTTGAAATTGTATTATTTCCATATGAAAATTATGAAGAGTTGTAATCTTAAATTGACTAGTTACTCAAATAATTGTATTTTTTTATTTAACATGTTGTTGTTGGATCATGTGTTCATAGGGAAAATGATCAGTTCCATGGGGTTATGGTCTTTGGGTAAATATACAAATGTGCTTTGTTCAGTCTGCATATAGAAGGGAATATCTGTTAACAAGGGATGACAGTCACTCCAAATGGATTATGATATGAGTATAGATGATTTCATTGTGTTTTTTGTTTCAATACAAAATTTGCAACATTGTGATATTGAAGTATGGCTTACTGCGAGGGTTATGTTGTTACATGATCTGTAACTCGTCTGAGAGATCGCCAGTAAAATAAGGGAGTTATCATGGAAGGTGATGTCAGAATGCTTTAATGCATGGGAGAGATATTTTTACGAGTGTATGTGAAACTCTAACCCTCCCTAACCGGCTGAAGAGTGAGGGACAACTGCGTCTGATGACCTGTGAACTATATCTGAAATAGACATGCTGGAACTGGAAGACTAAAGGGGAATAGGTTACTGACCTTTCATTACCAGGCCTCTCATGACAGAAAACCAGAGGCAAAGGGGGTCTGTAATAAGAATAGATATTACTGGTACTAAAAGTCTAGTATAAATGTAATTTTTTAAGGGGATGAAGCACTAAGGACTGAATTCTGAATTTGGGTTGGACAATTTATAAAACGTTTTAGTTATGATTTGGACAGAGAACTGTTTACATTTACTAGGCCTAGGGAAGCTCTGGAAACTAAATCCTGAGACAGGAAGGTTGACAGAACTTACAGAAGATCAGATTAACCTCTATGGGCTAGGCGGGACGTAATCGTCCCACCTACGTAACAGCCAGTGTAATCCAGTGGCGCGATTTTCAAATACCTTAAAAATCCTATTACTTCAATTTCTCAAACATATGACTATTTTACAGATATTTAAAGACAAGACTCTCGTTAATCTAACCACACTGTCCGATTTCAAAAAGGCTTTACAACGAAAGCAAAACATTAGATTATGTCAGCAGAGTACCCAGCCAGAAATAATCAGACACCCATTTTTCAAGCTAGCATATAATGTCACAAAAATCCAGAAGACAGCTAAATGCAGCACTAACCTTTGATGATCTTCATCAGATGACAACCCTAGGACATTATGTTATACAATACATGCATGTTTTGTTCAATCAAGTTCATATTTATATCAAAAAACAGCTTTTTACATTAGCAGGTGACTAGCATGTGACTGGAACACCTCTCAGAACCTGGAGCCGAAAGGGGAAGACTGGGTGAAAGCATGAGGAAGCTTTTTAGGGCTTTTATTTTAGTTGAATTTAGCAGAAAAGTATCCTGGAGGCATAGAGTCAGGTGAAGAGAGAGTTGGAATTGTCATGGTCTCAGATTTCGGTTTTCATGAATATATTTATGCATGACATATCACATTGTCGATACTGTTGTGTTTTTGTTTTTCACTTTCCAAGTCTTATGCTTAGGAACCAGAAGGAGAGGGGTCGCCAGCTTCAGCTGGAATGTTAGTTGGTGTATGATGAGTGATGGAAATAAGTGGATGTATGGTGTGATCATAAAACAGAGGCCATAAGTCTCTAAGTTTGAATGCCTCACAGAAAGAAGGCAGAAACCTGAACCAGGACCAGAGGTTCCACGTCTGGTGATCCAAGGTGACCAGGTCCGAGTGTTCCAGAAGAATGGAAGGAGACAGGCAGGAGCCAGGCAGGAGCCAGGCAGGAGCCAGGCAGGAGACAGGCAGGAGACAGGCAGGAGACAGGCAGGAGACAGGCAGGAGACAGGCAGGAGCCGAAGAAGAGGTGGATCAAGGAGCAACTTCCAACAGCCAACAGACACTCTCTCTTGAATATCCAGAGAGTCCAGGGATGGGGAGGAATGACATGCCTGTTGCTCCTGATGACATACCTACTCTGGCAGATACCCCTGACAGAGGTGTTGTTCAAGGGGATGGAGTAACAACAACAGGAGAATGGAAAGGAGACTTTCTTATCATCAACTTCTCTGTCCTCACATGGTCTTTTTAACAGACAGTGAAACAGGACAGATGAAGAATGGTAGAATGGCTTTGACAGCAACAGTGACAAACTTACAAGAAATTATAAAATCACCTCCCACTAGAGACAAGTACACCAACTAAGAAAATAGAAAAACCAAAAGAAAGTGGGTTGATGCAGAAAATCTGGACATCTGCTACCAACTGGTGTGGCTACAATGAAGAAACTACCCCAGAATCAAACATTGATCAACAATTTAGAAAAGCAGTAACAAATGGCGTGTATAAGTGGGCTCAGTAAGCAGCAACTAAACATAGGATGGACAATTGCATTTTGTGTAGCAAATCACCTTATTCTGATATTTTAATAGTACCTGAACTTGCATCAGTTGAAGAATGTGTTAAATGGAAAATGTTCAATGTATTCAGAGAAAATACTACATACCTTTGTGTAACATAGAATGCAGATTGGCATTAGGTAGCACTAAAGGTAGAAGTGAATTAAATGAAACTATTTTGGGAGAACATGAATGTGCAACATATGACATAAAAACTGAATTAAATGGTCCTCATAATGATAGGTTTACTATTGTAAAAAGTAGATATAAATGTTTCTACAGCTATGGGGATAATGGAATAGATGTGAGAAACACTACAGTTAATTGTTAAACTATTTGGGTGTTCGAAACTGCAGGAGTTAGTACATTTGATGATAAAGGAATGATAATGGATCACAAAGGTACATGTGGTAATATAACTCAAGTAACACTATCTCTTGCAATATTAAAGAATCAGGACAGAGGTATAGCTGATAGTGTCGGGATGTGTGGGCAGAACAAACTCTTGAAAAAGTTAGAAATCGGATTTGCTAATTAGTTTGTAGAAAGTGTATTCTGTATTGTCTAGGACAGGGGGATTCAACTCTTACCCTATGATGTCCGGAGCCTGCTGTTTTTTTGTTCTACCTGATAATTAATTGCAGTCACCTGGTGTTCCTTTTGTCCAGGTGGGAAAAGGGAGTGTGGAGTGCGATTGAGATTGCGTCATCTGTGGATCTGTTGGGGCAGGATGCGAATTGGAGTGGGTCTAGGGTTTCAGGGATGATAGTGTTGATGTGAGCCATGATCAGCCTTTCAAAACACTTCATGGCTACCGACGTGAGTGCGACGGGGCGGTAGTCATTTAGGCAGGTTACCTTCGCATTCTTGGGTACAGGGACTATGGTGGTCTGCTTGAAACGTGTGTATTACAGACTCGGTCAGGGAGAGCTTGAAAATGTCAGTGAAGATACTTGCCAGTTGGTCCGGGCATGCTCTGAGTACATGCCCTTGTAATCCATCTGACCCTGCAGCCTTGTGAATGTTGACCTGTTTAAATGTCTTGCTCACATCGGCTACGGAGAGTGTGATCACACAGTTGTCCAGAATAGCTGGTTCTCTCATGCATGCTTCAGTGTTGCTTGCCTCGAAGCGAGCATAAAAGGCATTTAGCTCATCTGGTAGGCTTGTGTCACTGGGCAGCTCGCGGCTGGGTTTCCCTTTGTAATGCGTAATAGTTTGCAAGCCCTGCCACATCCGACGAGCGTCAGAGCCGGTGTAGTAGGATTCAATCTCGTGCTACATTAACACTTTGACTGTTTGGCTCATCTGAGGGCATAGCGGGATTTCTTATAAGCGTCCGGCTTAGTGTCCCGCCCCTTGAAAGCGGCAGCTCTAGCCTTTAGCTCGGTGCGGATGTTGCCTGTAATCCATTGATTCTTGTTGGGATGTGTACATACGGTCACTGTGGGGACAATGTCGTCAATGCACTTATTGATGAAGCCGGTGACTTAGGTGGTATACTCTTCAATGCCATTGGATGAATCACAGAACATATTCCAGTCTGTGCTAGCAAAACAGTCCTATAGCATTGCATCCTTGTCATCTGACCACTTCCGTATTGAGCAAGTCACTGGTACTTCCTGCTTTAGTTTTTGCTTGTAAGCAGGAATCAGTAGGATAGAATTATGGTCAGATTTGCCAAATGGAGGGTGAGGGGGAGCTTTGTATGCATCTCTGTGTGTGGAGTAAAGGTGGTCTAGGACCACCTCTTCTAGATGAGCATTTTCTTGTTTCCTTATGGCCTTATACAGCTCGTTGAGTGAGGTCTTAGTGCCAGCATCGGTTTGTGGTGGTAAATAGACAACTACGAATAATATACATAAGAACTCTCTTGGTAGATAGTGTGGTCTACAGCTTATCATGAGGTACTCTACCTCAGGCGACCAATACCTCAAGACTTCTTTAATATTAGACATCGCGCACCAGCTGTTATTGACAAATAGACACACACCGCCACCCCTCGTCTTACCGGACGTAGCTGCTCTGTCCTTCTGATGTACGGAAAATCCAGCCAGCTCTATATTATCTGCGTCGTCGTTCAGCCACAACTCGGTGAAACATAAGATATTACAGTTTTTAATGTCCCGTTGGTAGGATAATCTCGACCATAGATCATCCAGTTTGTTTTCAGTGATTGGCCAATAGAACCGATGGTAATGGTGATTTACTCACTCGCCTACGAATCCTCACAAGGCACCCAAACCTTCTCCCTCTGTATCTCTGCCTTTTCTTCACACAAATGAAGGGGATTTGGGCTTGGTCTCTGGAGAGCAGTATTTCCTTCGCATCAGACTCATTAAAGAAAAAATCTTTGTCCAGTTCGAGGTGATTAGTTGCTGTTCTGATGTACAGAAGCTATTTTTTTGTCATAAGAGTCGCAGATACAAGTAATAGTGTAATTTTGGTTATGTAGTGCATTATCATAAAGCTCTGTTCTTTCTTTAGAACAAAATGCAATTTACCACATGGCTGTCTATTGTATCACCCTGTCACAGGTCTTCCCAGTCAACACCACCTCATAAGATGAGGAAGTACATTATGAGGATTGAGTTGTTCGAGAGATGTCCAGTTTGCAGCCGAACATGCAACATAAAGAAGACTAGCAAGGGGACCCTCAGCATCACGCAGACATGCCCTCGCTGTGAGCATTCCTATAAAATGGAACAGGGAGGACACTTGAATCAGGTTGGTGACATTTGACCTGGTCAAAGGACCCAATTCACCTTCATAATGATGTGTTTACCAGTCATATAGCTGAAGTGAAATAGCAAGGTGAATGCAGCGATCAGTTTGGTTCCATCACGCTAATCATAATCACCATTGATAATGTAATCAGTGCCCTGTGTGTGTGTGCGTTTGACCGATCCCCAGTATCTTTGAGGGGCCAGGAGCCGATCTACGCTGTCATGCCCTTCAATGGGGAACTGGCAAAGACCTTAACTCCAGCTTGCCTACTCACTAACGGATGTCGATGGAGAGTCCAAAATTAGTCTGACCTGTTTAAACTTCAACATAGGTTAACTGACATTGGAAATAGAAGAGTGTATGTGTTCACAGATGCATCTATGGTGCCGGCGCTTGGTAACTTGCAAGATGTGATGGGAGTCCAGACTGACAAGCTTGATACCGTTATCTTTGAAGAGAGACCTGGCACTGTGCCAAACATTTTTAGACAACTTTTACTTGTAGTGTTTTATTATTGAATTGTATCGGGCAAACTGGAGAGGGAGAAACCCTGTGTATTTGGCATCAGGATCAGGGAACTACTGTCGTATACAGGACACCACACAGGAAGGTATGACCAGTGACATGTTTGCTAAGGTAGCACAGTATCTGTAGAGGCTGGGAATGACAAAAGGTGAAAATTGTTTAATTAGCAGAACACTACTTATGTCACGACTTCTGCCGAAGTCGATGCCCCTCCTTGTTCGGGTGGTGGTCGACGTCACCGGTCTTCTAGCCATCATTGATCCAATTTTCATTTTCCATTGGTTTTGTCTTGTCTTCCTTCACACCTGGTTCCAATCCCATTAATTACATGCTGTGTATTTAACCCTCTGTTTCCCCTCATGTCCTTGTCGGAGATTGTTTGTGGTTATGTGTTCATGAAATTTGTATAGGTGTGCGACGGGTATGTTTACCCATGTTTATTTTTATGTACGTTGGTTTCTTGGAGTTTGTTTTATAATTAATTAAACTACTCCAGTTACACCAAGTTGGTTTCTCCGGCGCCTGACTTCCCTGCCACCTACACACACGACAATGACAGAATCTCCGACCAAAATTATGAAGTCAGCAGGAGAGGATACCATGGACATGGAGGTGGAGGAGCGCGTCCAGGAGCAAGCGAAGAAGCTTCACCATCTGTGCGCCACCATGGATTGCGTTGTCCAGAATATGGACCGCTGGGAGAGACAGGGAGTTCTTCCAGCGCCTCCATCAGCCCAACCGGGGTCTATACTGCGCACCCCTTCTCAACCTGAACCCGGTGGAATCTATATATCCATGCCTCAGGGGTACGACGGAAATACTGCCGACTGCCAGGGTTTCCTCCTCCAATTAGACCTTTATCTGGCCACGGTGCACCCAGTTCCATCAGACTGTGAGAAGAGTTTCGCCCTCGTCTCGTGCCTCACCGGGAGAGCCCTGTAATGGGCCAGCGCTGTGTGTGGAGGAGGAGATGCGGCGTTGGACCGTTATGAGGAGTTCACCCGCCGTTTTCGGGCAGTCTTCGACCACCCACCCAAGGGCAGAGCGACGGGTGAGCGCCTCTACCATCTGAGGCAGGAGACGAGGAGCGTCCAGGATTTTGCCCTGGAGTTCAGGACCCTGGCAGCCGGTGCGGGATGGAATCACGGGGCCCTGATTGACCATTACCGCTGCAGTCTGCGTGAGGACGTCCGTCAGGGGGCTGGCCTACAGAGACACCACCCTCACCTTCGACCAGCTGGTGGATCCGGCTGGACAACTTGCTGGCATGCTCGCGGACGTCCAGATCGGGGTCTGGTGGTTCCATCCTCCCGCACCCCCTCTCCTATACCCATGGAGCTGGGAGAGAGGGGGCACAGGGAGACCGGAGGGGGTTCCCGCTCGTGCACCATCTGTGACCGCAGAGGTCACACTGCTGGTCGGTGCCGGGTAGGTTCTTCTGGGAATCGAGGCAGCAGGCAGGGCGCTCTGGCGCCACCCCAGGTGAGTAGGCACCATTCTCATCCAAAGCCCTCTGTTGCCCATATATTTGTGTCTGTCACTTTTCCAGAATTTTTTCCCCCCTCGTTCCCAGCATAAGGCGCTAGTAGATTCAGGCGTGGCTGGGAATTTTATTGATCAAGCGTTTGCTCATAGTTTAGGGATCCCCATTGTACCCGTGGATGTGCCTTTCCCCATTCACACATTAGATAGGCGACCATTAGGGTCAGGGTTTATCAGGGAGGCCACACCTCCTTTGAGTATGGTGACGCAGGGGGGTCACAAGGAAAAAAATGTGTCTTTTCCTTATTGACACGACTGCGTATCCCATGGTGCTGGGTCTACCTTGGTTAACGTGTCATAACCCCACTTTTTCTTGGCCACAGAGGGCTCTCACGGGGTGGTCGCGAGAGTGCTCAGGTAGGTGTAGGGGTTTCCGTTGGTGCTACTATGGTGGAAATTCCAGACCAGGTCTCCACCGTGCGCATTCCCCCCGAATATGCCGATTTGGCTCCCGCCTTCTGTAAAAAGAAGGCGACTCAATTACCACCCCATCGACGGGGGGATTGTGCGATAAATGTCATGGTTTACGCTGCACTTCCCAGGAGTCACGTGTATCCCCTGTCGCAAGCGGAGACGTTGGCTATGGAGACATATGTCTCCGAATCCCTGCGTCAGGGGTACATTCGGTACTCCATTTCACCCGTCTCCTCGAGTTTCTTTTTTGTGAAGAAGAAGAAGGATGGAGGTCTGCGCCCGTGCATTGATTATCAAGGTCTCAATAAAATCACAGTGGGGTACAGTTACCCGCTACCTCTGATCGCCACGGCGATTGAGTTAATGCACGGGGTGAGCTTTTTAATCAAACTGGATCTCAGGAGTGCGTACAACCTGGTGTGTATCAGAGAGGGAGACAGCACTTCGTACCACCTCAGGGCATTATGAGTACCTCGTCATGCTGTACGGGTTGAAGAATGCTCCATCAGTCTTCCAATCTTTTGTAGATGAGATTTTCAGGGACCTGCACGGGCAGGGTGTAGTGGTGTATACCTTTATTTAGCTAGGCAAGTCAGTTAAGAACAAATTCTTATTTTCAATGACAGCCTAGGAACAGTGGGTTAACTGCCTTGTTCAGGGGCAGAACGACAGATCTGTACCTTGTCAGCACAGGGATTTGAACTTGCAACCTTTCGGTTACTAGCCCAATACTCTAACCACTAGGCTAACCTGCTGCCCCATATACCTGTATGTCAAGGCTGAGAAATGCCTGTTCTTTCAACAGTCCATCTCCTTAGGGTATCGCCTATCCACGTCAAGAGTGGAAATGGAAAGTGACCGCATTGCAGCCGTGCGTAATTGGCCGACTCCCACCACGGTGAAGGAGGTGCAGCGATTTTTAGGGTTTGCCAATTACTACTGGAGGTTTATCTGGGGTTTTGGTCAGGTAGCTGCTCCCATTACCTCACTGCTGAAGGGGGGTCCGGTGCGCTTGCAGTGTTCGGCTGGGGCGGACAGGGCTTTTAGGCAACTGAAGGCTCTGTTTACCTCAGTTCCTGTTTTGGCTCATCCGGATCCGTCTTTGCAATTCATAGTGGAGGTGGACGCGTCTGAGGCTGGGATAGGAGCTGTGCTCTCTCAGCGCTTGGGTAAGCCACATAAGCTCCGCCCCTGTGCCTTCTTCTCTAAGAAGCTCAGCCCGGTGGAGCGAAACTATGATGTGGGGGACCGGGAGCTGTTGGCTGTCGCCAAGGCTTTGAAGGTGTGGAGACATTGGCTTGAGGGGGCTAAACACCCTTTTCTCATCTGGACTGACCACCGCAATCTGGAGTACATCCGGGAGGCGAGGAGACTGAATCTTCGCCAGGCAAGGTGGGCCATGTTTTTCACCCATTTTGTGTTTACCCTCTCTTACAGACCAGGCTCCCAGAACATTAACCTCTTACATCTAGACGTTCCGCTAGCGGAACACCTGCTCCAATAGCCAATGATGGGCGTGGCGCAAATTACAAATTCCTCAAAAATACAAAAACTTTCATTTTTCAAACATATGACTATTTTACACCATTTTAAAGACAAGACTCTCCTTTATCTAACCACACTGTCCGATTTCAAAAAGGCTTTACAACGAAAGCAAAACATTAGATTATGTCAGCAGAGTACCCAGCCAGAAATAATCAGACACCCATTTTTCAAGCTAGCATATAATGTCACATAAATCCAAACCACAGCTAAATGCAGCACTAACCTTTGATGATCTTCATCAGATGACACCCCTAGGACATTATGTTATACAATACATGCATGTTTTGTTCAATCAAGTTCATATTTATATCAAAAAACAGCTTTTTACATTAGCATGTGACGTTCAGAACTAGCATACCCCCCGCAAACTTCCGGTGAATTTACTAAATTACTCACGATAAACGTTCACAAAAAACATAACAATTATTTTAAGAATTATAGATACAGAACTCCTCTATGCACTCGCTATGTCCGATTTTAAAATAGCTTTTCGGTGAAAGCACATTTTGCAATATTCTCAGTAGATAGCCCGGCATCACAGGGCTAGCTATTTAGACACCCAGCAAGTTTAGCACTCACCAAAGTCAGATTTACTATAAGAAAAATGTTATTACCTTTGCTGTTCTTCGTCAGAATGCACTCCCAGGACTTCTACTTCAATAACAAATGTTGGTTTGGTTCAAAATAATCCATAGTTATATCCAAATAGCGGCGTTTTGTTCGTGCGTTCAAGACACTATCCGAATGGTAAAGAAGGGTGACGAGCACGATGCATTTCGTGACAAAAAAATTCTAAATATTCCATTACCGTACTTCGAAGCATGTCAACCGCTGTTTAAAATCAATTTTTATGCCATTTTTCTCGTAAAAAAGCGATAATATTCTGACCGGGAATCTGCGTTTAGGTAAAAAGACGAAAGAAAATAAAGCATGGGGTCGACTCGTTCATGCGCCTAAGCCCATTGTCCTCTGATTGGCCACTTACCAAAGGCGATAATGTGTTTCAGCCAGAGGCTGCCTCGATATCATTAAGCTTTTTCCCGGGTTCTGAGAGCCTATGGGAGCCGTAGGAAGTGTCACGTTACAGCAAAGATCCTCAGTCTTCAATAAAAAGAGCCAAGATGAACAAGAACTTGTCAGACAGGTCACTTCCTGTATGGAATCTTCTCAGGTTTTTGCCTGCCATATGAGTTCTGTTATACTCACAGACACCATTCAAACAGTTTTAGAAACTTTAGGGTATTTTCTATCCAAAGCCAATAATTATATCCATATTCTAGTTTCTGGGCAGGAGTAATAATCAGATTAAATCGGGTACGTTTTTTATCCGGCCGTGAAAATACTGCCCCCTAGCCATAACAGGTTAAGGCAGACGCACTGTCCCGGCTGTATGACACAGAGGAGCGGTCCATAGATTCTACTCCCATAATCCCAGCCTCTTGTTTGGTGGCACCGGTAGTGTGGGAGCTGGATGCGGACATTGAGCGGGCGTCACGTGCAGAGCCCGTTCCCACTCAGTGTCCAGCTGAGAGTCTGTACGTTCCGTCTGCTGTCCGCGACCGATTGATCTACTGGGCCCACACGTCACCCTCCTCTGATCATCCTGGGATCGGTCGGACGATGCGCTGTCTTAGTGGGAAATACTGGTGGCCCACTTTAGCTAAGGACGTGAAGGTTTATGTTTCCTCCTGCTCAGTGTGCGCCCAGTGCAAGGTTCCTAGACACCTACCCAGAGGTAAGTTACAACCCTTACCCGTTCCACAACGGCCGTGGTCGCACTTGTCGGTGGATTTCCTAACCGATCTTCCACCTTCACAAGGTAACACCACGATCCTGGACGTTGTGGATCGTTTTTTCTAAGTCCTGTCGTCTCCTCCCTTTGCCCGGTCTCCTTACGGACCTACAGACTGCGGAGGCTCTGTTTACACACGTCTTCCGACACTACGGCGTGCCTGAGGATATAGTGTCTGATCGGGGCCCCCAGTTTACATCAAGGGTCTGGAAGGCGTTCATGGAACTTCTGGGGGTCTCAGTCAGCCTTACCTCGGGTTTTTACCCTGAGATTAACGGGCAGGTGGAGAGAGTTAACCAGGATGTGGGTAGGTTTCTGAGGTCTTATTGCCAGGACCGGCCGGGGGGTGGCGGCGCGCCGGGCAGAGATGGCCCAGAACTCGCTCTGCCACTCTTCCACTAACCTCTCTCCTTTTCAGTGTGTGTTGGGGTATCAGCCGGTTCTGGCTCCTTGGCATCAGAGTTAGACCGAGGCTCCTGCGGTAGGACGACTGGTTCCGGTGCGCGGAGGAAACCTGGGACACCGCTCACGTCCACCTTCAGCGCACCGTACGGCACCAGAAATTTGGCGCAGACCGTCACCGCAGTGAGGCCCCAGTGTTCGCACCTGGGGACAGGGTCTGGCTCTCAACCCGAAACCTGCCCCTCCACCTGCTCTGCCGGAAGCTGGGTTTGCGGTTTGTGGGGCCGTTTAAAGTCCTGAGGAGAGTGAACCAGGTATGTTACATGTTAAAGCTTCCCCTCCATTACCGCATTAACCCCCGTCACGACTTCTGCCGAGGTCGATGCTCCTCCTTGTTCGGGTGGTGCTCGACAGTCAACGTCGCCGGTCTTCTAGCCATCATTGATCCATTTTTCATTGGTTTTGTCTTGTCTTCCTTCACACCTGGTTCCAATCCCATTAATTACGTGTGTTTCACCTCGTGTTCGTGAATTTTGTATAGGTGTGCGACCGGCATGTTTATTTTTATGTTGGTTTCTTGGAGTTTGTTTTAAACTACTCCAGTTAGTTTCTCCTGACTTCCCTGCCACCTACACACACACAACTTATTTGGTATTACGCGAAGGGTTTATTATACATGGACCAGTTACTTTTGGAATTTATCAGAACTGTTCAGAATAGCTACGTCAAGTCAACTGCATTCTCATTATGCTGTAGGCTACCAACCTATTGAAAGCTTCCACCGGCATCTCGCCATACATCTGTAGTTAAGCTTAACCTGCAGGAAGTTTAAGTGGGAGGAAACCGCTGCGGGCAAGATTAACAGATGGTAAGGACACACCCAAGCCAACCCCGCCTCAGTCATGGCCAACGTTCCCTTTAATTGTTTTCGGCACAGAGAAATGTCAGGTCTCAGCGCAAACTTGAACATTGTGAAAAATCTGGTTCACGTTTAATGTGGACAGAGGCTGTACCCACTTTGTGGCCATGTAGGCCTACCAATTAAATGCATCCCACAACATTTTAATATGGAAATAGCTGTTCTGTAATTCAGCCAACAGTAGCAGAAAGTGTGGTGCTCTGTAGGTCAACACTCCATGAGACTTGAAAACATGCAGGGCTTGACATTAACCAGTTCATACACTTATCCTTCTGACAAGGTGACTGAAAATGTGTGAGGCAAGCAACCACCTCAAAATAAAATGCATTATTCCCATAACATTCGGGAAGCAGACATGCTACCCTCTGCCAATTGGGTACTTAAATAAGCTAAGTTTCAAAATACAACACTGACACTAAGACGGACTAGAAATTAGCTATAACTGGGCTAATAACTCAAACTAGCGAAGAATTTAAACAAATGTGCACAGGTGGCTACATGCAGCACTTGCTTTGATCTGCAGGTGAAGTACCCCTTTAAATAACTTTCTCTTGAACACACTCCCACAAAGCTTAACTAACCCATCATGTGACCCTTCAACCTAGTTACAACCACATGCCAACCAAGCCATCTTAAAAAAAACTCAAATGGCACAGCGATTTATGAAAATTACAACTCAACACTTTTTATTAGACGTTACTGTAGACCAAAAAAGTACTGTCAAACAGGATTTAGTATTCTTCGTCCTCACAGGCATCCCCAGAGTCTGCTCCCACCTCCTCATAGTCCTTCTCCAGAGCAGCCATATCCTCTCTGGCCTCAGCGAACTCCCCCTCCTCCATGCCCTCACCCACGTACCAGTGCACGAAAGCTCTCTTGGCATACATCAGGTCAAACTTGTGGTCCAGACGACTCCAAGCCTCTGCGATGGCTGTGGTATTACTCAGCATACACACAGCCCTTTGGACCTTGGCCTGGTCTCCTCCAGGAACCACCGTAGGGGGCTGGTAGTTGATCCCCACCTTGAACCCAGTGGGACACCAATCCACAAACTGGATGCTGCGCCGGGTCTTGATGCTGGCGATGGCTGCGTTAACGTCTTTGGGAACCACGTCGCCACGGTACAGCAAGCAGCAGGCCATGTACTTGCCGCGTCTGGGATCACACTTCACCATCTGGTTAGCCGGCT
The DNA here is from genome assembly GCF_965601325.2 of Salmo salar. Classification (NCBI taxonomy): domain Eukaryota; kingdom Metazoa; phylum Chordata; class Actinopteri; order Salmoniformes; family Salmonidae; genus Salmo; species Salmo salar. The sequence continues at coordinate 108,308,908 of NC_138303.1, read as the reverse complement.
CAAAGCAGGCGTTGGTGATCTCAGGGACAGAGAGCTGCTCGTGGTAGGCCTTTTCTGCTGAGATGATGGGGGCATAGGTGACCAGGGGAAAGTGGATACGGGGGTAAGGCACAAGGTTGGTCTGGAACTCTGTCAGGTCTACGTTGAGAGCTCCATCGAAGCGCAGGGAGGCTGTGATGGAGGAGACAATCTGGGCGATGAGGCGGTTCAGGTTGGTGTAAGACGGCCGCTCCACTCCCAGGTTACGCTTGCAGATGTCAAAGATGGCCTCGTTGTCCACCATGAACGAGCAGTCAGAGTGCTCCAGGGTGGTGTGTGTGGTCAGGATGGAGTTGTAGGGCTCCACCACTGCTGTGGACACCTGGGGAGCAGGGTAGATTGAGAACTCTAGTTTGGACTTCTTGCCGTAATCCACAGACAGGCATTCCATCAACAAGGCCCCAAAGCCAGAGCCGGTCCCTCCTCCAAAACTATGGAAGATGAGGAACCCTTGTAGTCCAGTGCATTGGTCAGCCTGAAGACAGAAGACATGGGCTCATTAGTAATTCACCCAATGTTGGAACGTTAAGATTTTAAACTAAACATTCAGCAGTAATCAATCTTATTTTTTGGGGGTTATGATATAGTTGAGCCAAGCTAACCAGTCAATGGTAACAATTTAAATGATCTAAAAATGGATGGTAAACAGCAGTGGCCCTTCAAACATTCAGCAGCTCACCATTTTGCGCATCCTGTCCATGACAGAGTCCACAATCTCCTTGCCGATGGTGTAATGGCCACGAGCGTAGTTATTGGCAGCGTCTTCCTTGCCACTGATGAGTTGTTCAGGGTGATACAGCTGACGATAGTGACCGTTCCTGATCTCATCTACAACAAAATCATTGACAAACACAATATAAAGGCAATGTTATACCACATAGGACAGAACCGCATCATATGCTACAAACACTGAATCATTACAAAATGCATACCATGAACTGTTTCCCCATTTGGGGCAGACAGAGCCTGGTCCCAGATCTGTTTGTGCAGTCTTCAAAACTCTTAAGGTCATTCAATGACAATGAACATAGGAGTTAACAAAACCACAAACAGATCTGGGACCAGGTTAGGGCAGACCACCACTATACATGCAGCTTGCTCTTCCTCACCAATGACAGTAGGCTCCAGATCTAAGAAGATGGCTCTGGGAACATATTTCCCAGCCCCAGTCTCACTGAAGAAGGTGCCAAACGATGAGTCAGTCAATTGAGGAGCAGCGTTCTCATGGATAGTCCCATCTGGCTGGAAGCCATGCTCCAGACAATACAACTCCCAGCATGCATTGCCCATCTGGACTCCTGCTTGGCCAATGTGGACAGAAATACACTCCCTCTGTCAATAAAAAAAAATAAAAAACTCCTTAGGCCAACAATAATCATTTTGAAAAGTCAGAGAGAATGGTATGAACTGCTAACTGCTATGAGGGATTGTGAGGCCAGTCACTGGAGAGCAGAAATCACTCCAAAGAGCAGTCCCGGTACAGCACACAAGCTGGGAGGAGAAGCAACATTGACTGCCAACAAGACCCATTTTAATTCAACTCCCTGTCTACTTTAATTACATGTAACTTCTACAGTAACTGTTTATAATATGGGGGGGGGGGGGGTAGTCCAAAGAAAAACCCAGTCAACTATTGAATAAGTACTTACCATTTTTTTTTTTTGCAGTCGTAGGATAGGTGTTTTTTTGAGGAGTTAATTAAACCTGTTAAACAGTTTCACACATAGTTAAAGTAAGTCACAAGAGGGTTTACCTACATTTTCCACATCAACTTAACCTACACACTCACCTTTGAACACATTCAATGGCAAGTTCTCTCATGTGCCCAGTTTATATAGCATCAGGTATAGTAGGTGTGGCTTTCAATTGACCTTTGAAAGGGGAAGTGTCGATCTTGGCCTAGTAGTTTCCAAATAATTCTAGAATATAGAAATTACAATGTTGTATTGCATTGCTGTCAGAGTTTTAAACGAAGCCCATAAATACACTTTGTTGTCATGTTAACAGAACATGACGAAACTATAGAACCAATCAAACATTTTTTCTCCACGGACCCAATTTACCGTGAACAGGAGCGATGATCCACTTTGGCAAATATTATCTATAATATTGACAAGATAGCCGAGTTATCACTCTAACAATGGAAATACAAGTCCTCAATGATTGAAGGCATGCGAGATCATGTGGGACCATTCTAGCCAATGAGAGGGCAGAGAGTTGTGTGAACAACAAAGTCCTTTTTCTCAAAGTTTATGGAATGTCATGTGCATCCGCTTATATCAGTGCATTTGTAACAGCCTAAACATTACAAAACTTCTATTGGATCAAATAAGCCTTGCGTAATTTGACAGTCTCTCATAGACCTCCATACAAAAACATCTTATCTCACGCGGACAGATTTTGGACGAGTAAAACCTCTCTCTTCCTCTCTGACTTTGGTCGTTGCTATCAGTTGTGACCAATGATTTATACACTAAATGACTGCTCTTGACACTCCCCCACCATTGTAACAAATATTCTGGAAGCTAATAAAAATCTATTTATTAATGTTTACATTAGTTTTTGCCACGTGTATTATATTACAGACACCTTAATGGATGTATATTGTTGTCTCTACCTTCTTTCCCTTTGTGCTGTTGTCTGTGCCCAATAATGTTTGTACCATGTTTTGTGCTGCTACCATGTTGTGTTGCTGCTATGTTGTTGTTATGATGTGTTTCTACCATGCTGTGTTGTCATGTGTTGCTGCCTTGCTATCTTGTTGTCTTGGGTCTCTCTTTATGTGGTGTTGTGTTGTCTCTCTTGTTGTGATGTGTGCTTTGTCCTATATTTATATTGTATTTATTTAACTTTTTTAATCCCAGGCCCCCGTCCCCGCAGGAGGCCTTTTGCCTTTTGGTAGGCCGTCATTGTAAATAAGAATTTGTTCTTAACTGACTTGCTTAGTTAAATAAAGGTTAAAAAAATTGATACTTTTAAATGATATTATGTGTGCTAAACATAAAAATGAAAATTTAAAAATATAAAAATATTTTCCTTAAAGTATATCTTTTTTGGATTACTAATGTCAATGTCCCCACTTTTATAAAAAATATTTAAACACGTAATTTTGTCCTTGAATAATTTTATTGAAATTCTGTAGAATTCCATTCACTCCAATGGAGGACTGTTCGTACAGGGGAGAGCCAATATGGCCGACCGGTGGCTTCAAAGCCACTCATGGGCCAATACATAGCATCAGCAATCCAGTATTTTTATAAATCATTGGTTGTGACCTATGACGCACAGTATATTGCCGCGTTAAAAACAACTGGGATCTCGGACATCTCCGACTTTAATGCGTTCAAGACAACTGGGAACTCGGAAAAAGATGAGCTCTGACTGGGAAAAATAGTTTTGAACGGTCATCCAACTCGCAATTCCAACTCGGGAACATGTGCCTCGTTCTAGAGCGCCGACTCTCCGATCTGAAGATCACTGAAAGTCATGATTTGTTCTCGTATTTTTCAGAGTTCCCAGTTGTCTTGAACGCACCAAAAAAAAAAAAAAAAGATTGTGGTTGAGACCAGTGATGTATAGAAACCCTGGGTTGCTGATGCAATGTATTGCCAATCAGAGTATGTGAACATAGTTGAGTGGTGTGAAATCTCGGGTACTCACCGCTCCACCGCTCCACATCCTTCACAACCGCTCTGCTTTGCAGGGAAATAAATTAGCTCCATTCATTAAAATCACAATATAACCAACACCCATCTATTTTTGTGACTACCTGGACCTACTATTTGGTTATGAAGTATTGAAACCAAACCATATGATTTAAATAAACATGAAAAGGTGACTGTAAGAAGCAAACATCATTTCAAATAGACTACATTTCATATTAAACAGCATATAAACACTCTAAATAGTTCAAGGTCCAGACAGGGAGCCTAAGAAGGAACGGAAATTAATTATTTAGGCTATATCATTTCAATTATTTCAAGGCTATAGCCTACAAAGAAATACATTGTGAAGCATTTGCAAGTCCGGCACAATTGGCTGTGGTAGGGACATAAAGTGCTCAGCATTTAAACAACATTTTGTTGTATTAAATCATTATAGTCTATAAATTGTTCATATAAATTGTGACTTACTTAGAATTAAATACAAATTCAACGAAAAATGCCTTATAAGCCTCAGTCTACAGTGCCTTTGTATTCCTTTTATAGAAGCACGAGTTTGGCCGGAGTCTGTGGCTTCAGGCTCATGCGATGGTGCTTGGTTAGCAGGCCAGCAGTGGAGAATGTCCTCTCCGCCTTGCAGAGTCACTGGGGATGCTAGACAAGCTTTGGGCCAATCTTGCCAGGCTGGGTAGAGATGCAGAGTTGTTTTTAAAATGTTTTATAGGTAGGCCTACAAAAAAGTAACTTCCAGTCATAGCTGTACTCCTCGAATCAGAACCCTTGCTATCTGGGATGCCCATTGAAGTAGAAATGTAAAATGGTAAAGGTAAGGGTTAAGGTTAGGGTTAGGTAAGAGTTATAGGTAAGGGAAGGGAAGGGGAGGGGTTAAGGTTAGGGTTTACGGTAGGGACGTCCCAAGGATACCGGCTAGCACTAACCGATTAACCTTTGGGGTGGTTCAAAATTGTCAATATTGTAAAAATGAATGAAAACAAAACTGTGCTTTTTGGTCTTAATTTAAGGTTAGGGTTAGCATAAGGTTAGCAGTGTGGCTAGGGTTAAGGTTAGGTTTAAAATCAGATTTTAAGAAGAGAAATTGTAGAGACATAATTATGACTTTGTGGATGTGGTAACTACTGACAACCCAACTTAGGCAGTCTAATTGTGCTTTCAAGACAACTCTGAACTCTGAAGAAAAAAAACGAGGTAAAATCATGACGTCAGTGATAACAGGTCAGAAAGTCAGAGCTCTACGACCATGCCCGAGTTTCCGAGTTGGATGACAGTTCAAAGCGAATTTCAGAGTCTGAGTTTTTTTTACTTCCCAGGTGTTTTGAACACGGCATAACCTTAATCAAAGATGGTGGATAAAGGAAGATAGTTCACTCAGGCCGTTTACTACTGGAAAAAAAATAGGTCAGTTCCAGTCTACTTAACTAGGTGTCTCCCATAGACACCAATACATTAGCTGCTGGATCTGGCCTACTTAGTTAATTGGGAGACTCTCAATTGCGTACTCCTTGCATTCTCTCTCCTCACCTTCTTCTGAAAACCCATTGGAGGTGAAGGTCAGAGGGGCGGCACCTCTGGCTTTTTCATCCAATGGGTTTTGAGAAGGAGGTGAGGAGAGAGGACACAAGGATTATGCAATTGAAATTCTCACATTGACTTTCATTGATCCCCAAAAAATGTAAAACATTAGCGAGCGGGGCGTCTCGCTTCCTCTTCTGTCTCTGCCTTATGTCACTTTCATATCATGTTGGGAACTCTGAAACATCCAACTTGCTAACCTAGGCGGAAGAGTCAGATTCTAAATTTTCCACTTGGGAGGTACCAGAATCAACCAATAGGAAGCTCTAGGTAAATAACTTAGGTTAATTTTAATTCAGAGGTCTCCAGACATGGCATTAACCCTTTTTTTCAAACCGTTTTCAATTTCACTTCAATGGTGTCACGTCCTGACCAGTAATAGGGGTTATTTGTATTGTAGTTTGGTCAGGATGTGGCAGAGGGTATTTGTTTTATGTGGTTCGGGGTGGTTGTGTGTTTAGTAGGGTGTTTGATTTATTATTTCCGGGTTTTGGGCTATGTTATATGTTTTGTAATTCTATGTTCATTCTAGTATTAGTATTTCTTTGTTTAGGTCAATTGGGTGTTGGACTCTCAATTGGAGGCAGGTGTTTCCTAGTTGCCTCTGATTGAGAGTCCTATATATAGGTATGTGTTTGTGTTGGTAGTTTGTGGGAGATTGTGCTAGGTATAGCCTGAATGCCTTACTGGCATGTTATTCGTTATTGTGTTTTGTGTACATGTTTATTTTGGTTCTCCTTCTTTGACAATTCAATAAAAGAAGATGAGTGCACATAACCCTGCTGCGTTTTGGTCCGACAATAATTTTTCTTTATCATCTGACGAAGAAGAATGGGGTGATGTCAGAGTTGGGACGTCTCAAGAATGCTGTTTAGACTTTTCTGCTGATTTTGTGCTGTCACAGAACAATTATTATTGTTCAGAAATGTGGTGGGTCGTCTCTTCGTTCGCGGGACTTTATCCTGCTAACTGTTCCAAATGTCCGAACTGAATTTGGTAAAAGGGCTTTTATGTACTCTGCGCCATCGTCTTGGAACGCCTTACAAAATACTTTTAAACTGGAAGAACTTGTCCCGATTGGTATTTTTAAATCACTGATGAATGATCTGGAGACTGATTCCCTGACATGTCAATGTTTTTAATTTGCTGTTTTTGATTTTGTTATATTCTTTGTGAATTCTATGGTTTTTACTAGATTACTTGTAGTTTTTCATGTTGTTTGTAATTTTTGTAATGACTTGGCGCTGCCTATCTTGGCCAGGACGCTCTTGAAAAATAGATTTTAAATCTCAATGAGCCCTTCCTGGTTAAATAAAGGTTAAATAAAATGAGCCAAATGTTTCACCGGATGCAGGGGCGCAATTTTCACTGGGGACGGGGGGGACGGGGGGGGGGGGACGAGGACATGTCCCACCCACATTCTGAAATTGCATTTTTGTCCCCACCCCCAGTTTTATCATTGGCTATTTTTTATTTAACCTTTATTTAACTAGGCAAGTCAGTTAAGAACAAATTCTTATTTACAATGGTGGAAAAGGAAAATGGAAAAAAGCCTCCTTCCAAAAGTAAAAAGGCCTCCTGCGGGATTAAAAATACAAATAAATAAAATATAAATATAGGACAAAACACACCATAGTACCCTCAAAGCCTCGCTACTGTATATAGCCTGTCTTTTTACTGTTGTTTTATTTCTTACCTATTGTTCACCTAACACCTTTTTTGCACTATTGGTTAGAGCCTGTAAGTAAGCATTTCACTGTAAGGTCTGTTGTATTCGGCACACGTGACAAATCAACATTGATTTGATGCTGCAATTTTACTGCATTCTAACTACAGTTATACTGCACTTTTTTTTTTCGTAAGAGTTTCAAGACACAACAGCATCAATGGCACTGAAAGCTGAATGGTGGAAGGAGTAGGAAGATGGCGGAAACTGATGTTTTGTTTGAAACTGCTCGTGAGTCAGGTGAAGATAATAGCACACAGAGTGAGAATTTATTTTACCTTTATTTAACTCGGCAAGTCAGTTAAGAACAAATTCTTATTTACAATGACGGCCTACACCGGCCAAACTCAGACGACGCTGGGCCAATTGTGCACCGCCCTATGGGACTCCCAATCACGGCCAGCTGTGATACAGTCTGGATTTGAACCAGGATGTCTGTAGTGACGCCTCTAGCACTGAGATGCAGTGTCTTAGGCCACTGCGCCACTTGGGAGCCCAGAGAAGGAGTGGGTTACCGTGGTGAAGAAGAAGGGAAACAAGAGAAGTCAAGTTGTGGTGGGAACTAGGAAACACCTAGACTTGTTTTTTTGTCAGAATGAGGGTTTTGGACCAATGCTACCTGGGAAATTTGTTGGGCAGGAGTTCTTATTTAGATTTTGTGTGTGTGTCTGCGGAGCAGAAGAAGTGTGTTTTAAGCCTCAAAAAGATGTCAAAGCGGAATGTTTCCTGTATGGATTTTGAAAGCAGGGCAAGGGGGTTATTTCTGGGGTGGCACAAGAAGTAAAGGCAGATGATATAGCTGAAGACATAGATGGCTCACGTCGACTGACCTGTATGGTGGATGGAGAAAAGAACATTCACATCATCCATACTGCGTTCTTTGATGAAGAGTCTCTCCCTTCTCATATAAAGTTAGGATTCATGAGTTACCCTGTAAGAGCTTATGTGCACAAACCCCTGCAGTGTCATAAATGCAAAAGATTTGTACATGTGTCCAGTGTGTGCAGGCGGGAAGAGTATCATATGCCAGATGAAGTGAAAATGCTGCAATTGTGGAAGTGAACATGTGCCTGAATTTCTGGAGTGCCATGTTAGGGTGAAGGAGGCCAAGGGTGGCCAGTGTGTCTCCTATCTGGAGACGATGAGAAGAGTGTCAGAGTAGTAGAGCAGTGAAGGTTTCTCAGAGATCGAGGGGTGATGAAATGTTACATGTTAAAAATGTGGACTTTGTATTATTTATTGCAATGGTCATAAACTGTACAGCACAAGCGGAGAAGAGGTCTGAGAAACTTGGAATCATGTGAATGCAGCTGAAAGTTTTTGGGGGTTTCGTAATTTCACAGCTGTGGCCTTGCAAGGAATTCTGGCAGTAAATGTTTCACCCTCACAGTCCACTGAGCCTGTGTAGGGATGTCATTTAGAATGGACTGTGATTAAGGCAATGGAATGGGTTTTGTTTGTTGACGTGTCTATTTTGTATATTGTATTATGTTGTTTTTCCCCCCTTTCCCGCAATTGACTTTTTTCTTCTTCTCCTGTTCAATACCCCGTCCAGTTGGTGGCAGTAATGTAACCATTAACATTGGACGCAAACCGCCATTAAACCCCATCGAAGAAGACAGGCTGTAGTCTGTCTTGGGTTAGTTATAAAAAAATCTTTGGTACTGTCTTTTCTGCTACCATTGGTGCACCCGATTTGACTACAATCATCCCATTAAAAAAAAAAAAAGAAAATAAATAATCTTACCAATCACAACATTCATATGGTGATATGTGGCGCGGGTTTCAAAAAAAAGGCAAACAATCAAAGTTTACTCGGTTCTGCTGTGACTGGGTCAGAGATGGCAGGAGGTAGTGATGGAGAAGAAAGTGAGGACTAATAAAGAGGGGGAATACGAAAGGAGAAAAAAAAGGAGAAAGCAGGAGGCAAAAGGGAGCAGGGGTTTGAAGAGGACTGAGAGGTCTATGGAGGAAGAGAAGAAGAAAATAAAGCTTGAGGAGAGAAACATAGTTTCCATCGCCAGTTCAGAGGAGGAAGACCAGTGGTGTAAAGTACTTAAGTAAAAATACTTTAAAGTACTAGTTTGGTCGTTTTTGGGGGTATCTGCACTTGAGTTGACTATTTCTATTTTTGTCAACTTTTACTTCGCTTACATTCCTAAAGAAAATTATGTTCTTTTTACTCCTTACATTTCCCCTGAAACCAAAAATGTACACGTCACATTTTGAATGCGTAGCAGGACAGGAAAATTGATGTCTGAGTGTTGAAGTGTACCCCTGGCTATAAATTAAAAAAAAACAAGAAAATGGCGCCATCTGGTTTGCATAATATATGAAAATTTGATTGTTAAATATACACTGCTCAAAAAAATAAAGGGAACACTTAAACAACACAATGTAACTCCAAGTCAATCACACTTCTGTGAAATCAAACTGTCCACTTAGGAAGCAACACTGATTGACAATAAATTTCACATGCTGTTGTGCAAATGTAATAGACAACAGGTGGAAATTATAGGCAATTAGCAAGACACCCCCAATAAAGGAGTGGTTCAGCGGGTGGGGACCACAGACCACTTCTCAGTTCCTATGCTTCCTGGCTGATGTTTTGGTCACTTTTGAATGCTGGCGGTGCTTTCACTCTAGTGGTAGCATGAGACGGAGTCTACAACCCACACAAGTGGCTCAGGTAGTGCAGCTCATCCAGGATGGCACATCAATGCGAGCTGTGGCAAGAAGGTTTGCTGTGTCTGTCAGCGTAGTGTCCAGAGCATGGAGGCGCTACCAGGAGACAGGCCAGTGCATCAGGAGACGTGGAGGAGGCCGTTGGAGGGCAACAACCCAGCAGCAGGACCGCTACCTCCGCCTTTGTGCAAGGAGGAGCAGAAGGAGCACTGCCAGAGCCCTGCAAAATGACCTCCAGCAGGCCACAAATGTGCATGTGTCTGCTCAAACGGTCAGAAACAGACTCCATGAGGGTGGTATGAGGGCCCGACGTCCACAGGTGGGGGTTGTGCTTACAGCCCAACACCGTGCAGGACGTTTGGCATTTGCCAGAGAACACCAAGATTGGCAAATTCGCCACTGGCGCCCTGTGCTCTTCACAGATGAAAGCAGGTTCACACTGAGCATGTGACAGACGTGACAGAGTCTGGAGACACCGTGGAGAACGTTCTGCTGCCTGCAACATCCTCCAGCATGACCGGTTTGGCGGTGGGTCAGTCATGGTGTGGGGTGGCATTTCTTTGGGGGGCCGCACAGCCCTCCATGTGCTCGCCAGAGGTAGCCTGACTGCCATTAGGTACCAAGACGAGATCCTCAGACACCTTGTGAGACCATATGCTGGTGCGGTTGGCCCTGGGTTCCTCCTAATGCAAGACAATGCTAGACCTCTTGTGGCTGAAGTGTGTCAGCAGTTCCTGCAAGAGGAAGGCATTGATGCTATGGACTGGCCCGCCCGTTCCCCAGACCTGAATCCAATTGAGCACATCTGGGACATCATGTCTCGCTCCATCCACCAACGCCACGTTTTACCACAGACTGTCCAGGTCTTGGAGGAGATCCCTCAGGAGACCATCCGCCACCTCATCAGGAGCATGCCCAGGCGTTGTAGGGAGGTCATACAGGCACATGGAGGCCACACACACTACTGAGCCTCATTTTGACTTGTTTTAAGGACATTACATCAAAGTTGGATCAGCCTGTAGTGTGGTTTTCCACTTTAATTTTGAGTGTGACTCCAAATCCAGACCTCCATGGGTTGATAAATTGGATTTCCATTGATTATTTTTGTGTGATTTTGTTGTCAGCACATTCAACTATGTAAAGAAAAAAGTATTTAATAAGATTATTTCTTTCATTCAGATCTAGGATGTGTTGTTTAAGTGTTCCCTTTATTTTTTTGAGCAGTATATTTTAGCAATTACATTTACTTTTGATTACTAAGTATATTTTAAACCAAATACTTTTTAGAAGTTGTTAATTCTAAAGTGTTAAGATATGGGAGCTTGACTAAGATACAGTAGAATACGGTATATACATACAGTAGAAGTTGGAAGTTTACATACACCTTAGCCAAATACATTTAAACTGAATTTTTCACAATTCCTGACATTTAATCCTTATAAAAATGCCCTGTCTTAGATCGGTTAGGATCACCACTTTATTTTAAGAATATGAAATGTCAGAATAATAGTAGAGAGAATGATTTATTTCAGATTTTATTTCTTTCATCACATTCCCAGTGGGTCAGAAGTTTACATACACTCAATTAGTATTTGGTAGCATTGCCTTAAAATTGTTTAACTTGGTCAAATGTTTTGGGTAGCCTTCCACAAGCTTCCCACAATAAGTTGGGTGAATTTTGGCCCATTCCTCCTGACAGAGCTGGTGTAACTGAGTCAGGTTTGTAGGCCTCCTTGCTCACGCACACGCTTTTTCAGTTCTGCCCACAAATCTTCTATAGGATTGAGGTCAGGGCTTTGTGATGGCCATTCCAATACCTTGACTTTATTGTCCTTAAGCCATTTTGCCACAACTTTGGAAGTTTGCTTGGGGTCATTGTCCATTTGGAAGACCCATTTGCGACCAAGCTTTACCTTCCTGACATCTTGAGATTTTGCTTCAATATATCCACATAATTGACCTCATGATGCTATCAATTTTGTGAAGTGTACCAGTCCCTCCTGCAGCAAAGCAGCCCCACAACATGATGCTCCCCCATGCTTCACGGTTGGGATGGTTTTCTTCTGCCTTTTTCCTCCAAACATAATGATAGTCATCAGACCAGAGGACATTTCTCCAAAAAGTACGATATTTGTCCCCATGTGCAGTTACAAACTGTAGTCTGGCTTTTTTATGGCGGTTTTGGAGCAGTGGCTTCTTCCTTGCTGAGCGGCCTTTCAGGTTATGTCGATATAAGACTCGTTTTACGTGGACATAGATACTTTTGTACCTGTTTCCTCCAACATCTTCACAAGGTCCTGTGCTGTTGTTCTGGGATTGATTTTGCACTTTTCGCACCAAAGAACGTTCATCTCTAGGAGACAGAACGCGTCTCCTTCCTGAGCGGTATGATGGCTGCATGGTCCCATGGTGTTTATACTTGCGTACTATTGTTTGTACAGATGAACCTGGTACCTTCAGGCGTTTGGAAATTGCTCCCAAGGATGAACCAAACTTGTGGAGGTCTACAATTTTCTTTCTGAGGTCTTGGCAGATTCCTTTTGATTTTCCCACGATGTCAAGCAAAGAGGCAGTGAGTTTGAAGGTAGGCCTTGAAATACATCCACAGGTACACCTCCAATTGACTCAGATGATGTCAATTAGCCTATCAGAAGCTTCTAAAGCCATGACATCATTTTCTGGAATTTTCCAAGCTGTTTAAAGGCACAGTTAACTTAGTGTATGTAAACTTCTGACCCACTGGAATTGTGACACAGTGAATTTTTAAGTGAAATAATCTGTCTAAGCAATTGTTGGAAAATGTACTTGTGTCATGCATAAAGCAGATGTCCTAACCGACTTGCCAAAACTATAGTTTGTTAACAAGAAATTTGTGGAGTGGTTGAAAAACGAGTTTTAATGACTCCAACATAAGTGTATGTAAACTTCCGACTTCAACTGTTGAGTAATGCAAAATATGTAAACATTAGAGGATAGTATTCTGGCTCAGGTGGATATGAGAGGGGATGTGCATAGTGTGAATAACTGCATGAGAGTGTAACACCCTGGCCATAGAGAGGGGTTTTTTGTTCTTTATTTTGGTTAGGCCAGGGTGTTACATTGGGTGGGCATTCTATGTTAATTTTTCTATGGTTTTGTATTTCTTTGTTTTGGGCCGTGTGTGGCTCCCAATCAGGCACAGCTGTCATTCGTTGTTGCTGATTGGGAGTCACACATAAGGAGCCTGTTTTTCCTTTGGGTTTTGTGGGGGATTGTTTCTGTTTCGTGTTTGCACCTGACAGTACTGTTTGGCTGTCGGTTTTCTTGTTTTTGTATAGTGTTCTTACGTTTAATAAATTCCTGAAGATGAACACTAAATTTTCTGCACCTTGGTCTACTCTTCCGACGGCCGTTACAGAGAGCAACGTTAGTTTTAAGGGAGGTGGAGAGCAGTCCCATATTGGACGGAGGAGTGTGGGGTATCGGTGAGCAGTAGGAACAGGGCAATCGGAGTATCAAATCAAATGTATTTTTATATAGCCCTTCGTACATCAGCTGATATCTCAAAGTGCTGTACAGAAACCCAGCCTAAAACCCCAAACAGCAAGCAAAGCATGTGAAAGAAGCACGGTGGCTAGGAAAAACTCCCTAGGAAAAACTCCCTAGAAAGGCCAAAAACCTAGGAAGAAACCTAGAGAGGAACCAGGCTATGAGGGGTGGCCAGTCCTCTTCTGGCTGTGCAGGGTGGATATTATAACAGAACATGGTCAAGATGTTAAAATGTTAAAATGTTCATAAATGACCAGCATGGTCAAATAATAATAATCATAGTAGTTGTCGAGGGTGCAACAAGCACGTCCGGTGAACAGGTCAGGGTTCCATAGCCGCAGGCAGAACAGTTGAAACTGGAGCAGCAGCACGGCCAGGTGGACTGGGGACAGCAAGGAGTCATCATACCAAGTAGTCCTGAGGCATGGTCCTAGGGCTCAGGTCCTCCGAGAGAAAGACAGAAAGAGAGAAGAGAGAATTAAAGAGAGCATATTTAAATTCACACAGGACACCGGATAAGACAAGAGAAATACTCCAGATGTAACAGACTGACCCTAGCCCCCCGACACATAAACTACTGCAGCATAAATACTGGAGGCTGAGACAGGAGGGATCAGAAGACACTGTGGCCCCATCCGATGATACCCCCGGACAGGGCCAAACAGGCAGGATATAACCCCACCCACTTTGCCAAAGCACAGCCCCCACACCACTAGAGGGATGTCTCCAACCACCAACTTACCGTCCTAAGACAAGGCCGAGTATAGCCCACAGCGATCTCCGCCATGGCACAACCCAAGGGCGGGCGCCAACCCAGACAGGAAGACCACGTCAGTGACTCAAACCACTCAAGTGACGCACCCCTCCCATGGACAGCATGGAAGAACACCAGTAAGCCAGTGACTCAGCCCCTGTAAAAGGGTTAGAGGCAGAGAATCCCAGTGGAAAGAGGGGAACCGGCAAGGCAGAGACAGCAAGGGCGGTTCGTTGCTCCAGCCTTTCCGTTCACCTTCACACTCCTGGGCCAGACTATACTTAATCATAGGACCTACTGAAGAGATAAGTCTTCAGTAAAGACTTAAAGGTTGAGACTGAGTCTGCATCTCTCACATTGGTAGGCAGACCATTCCATAAAAATGGAGCTCTATAGGAGAAAGCCCTACCTCCAGCCGTTTGCTTAGAAATTCTAGGGACAATTAGGAGGCCTGCGTCTTGTGACCGTAGCGTACGTGTAGGTATGTACGGCAGGACCAAATCGGAAAGATAGGTAGGAGCAAGCCCATGTAATGCTTTGTAGGTTAGCAGTAAAACCTTGAAATCAGCCCTTTCCTTAACAGGAAGCCAGTGTAGGAAGGCTAGCACTGGAGTAATATGATCAAATTTTTGGGTTCTAGTCAGGATTCTAGCAGCCGTATTTAGCACTAACTGAAGTTTATTTAGTGCTTTATCCGGGTAGCCGGAAAGTAGAGCATTGCAGTAGTCCAGCCTAGAAGTAACAAAAGCATGGATTAATTTTTCTGCATCATTTTTGGACAGAAAGTTTCTGATTTTTGCAATGTTACGTAGATGGAAAAAAGCTGTCCTTGAAACAGTCTTGATATGTTCTTCAAAAGAGAGATCAGGGTCCAGAGTAACGCCGAGGTCCTTCACAGTTTTATTTGAGACGACTGTACAACCATCCAGATGAATTGTCAGATTCAACAGAAGATCTCTTTGTTTCTTGGGACCTAGAACAAGCATCTCTGTTTTGTCCGAGTTTAAAAGTAGAAAGTTTGCAGCCATCCACTTCTTTATGTCTGAAACACAGGCTTCTAGCGAGGGCAATTTTGGGGCTTCACCATGTTTCATTGAAATGTACAGCTGTGTGTCGTCCGCATAGCAGTGAAATTTAACATTATGTTTTCGAATGACATCCCCAAGAGGTAAAATATATAGTGAAAACAATAGTGGTCCTAAAACGGAACCTTGAGGAACACCGAAATTTACAATTGATTTGTCAGAGGACAAACCATTCACAGAGACAAACTGATATCTTTCCGACAGATAGGATCTAAACCAGGCCAGAACTTGTCCATGTAGACCAATTTGGGTTTCCAATCTCTCCAAAAGAATGTGGTGATCGATGGTATCAAAAGCGGCACTAAGATCTAGGAGCACGAGGACAGATGCAGAGCCTCGGTCTGACGTCATTAAAAGGTCATTTACCACCTTCACAAGTGCAGTCTCAGTGCTATGATGGGGTCTAAAACCAGACTGAAGCGTTTCGTATACATTGTTTGTCTTCAGGAAGGCAGTGAGTTGCTGTGCAACAGCTTTTTCTAAAATTTTTGAGAGGAATGGAAGATTCGATATAGGCCGATAGTTTTTTATAATTTCTGGATCAAGATTCGGCTTTTTCAAGAGAGGCTTTATTACTGCCACTTTTAGTGAGCTTGGTACACATCCAGTGGATAGAGAGACGTTTATTATGTTCAACATAGGAGGGCCAAGCACAGGAAGCAGCTCTTTCAGTAGTTTAGTTGGAATAGGGTCCAGTATGCAGCTTGAGGGTTTGGAGGCCATGATTATTTTCATCATTGTGTCAAGAGATATAGTACTAAAACACTTTAGTATCTCCCTTGATCCTAGGTCCTGGCAGAGTTGTGTAGACTCAGGACAATGGAGCTTTGGAGGAATACCCAGATTTAAAGAGGAGTCTGTAATTTGCTTTCTAATGATCATGATCTTTTCCTCAAAGAAGTTCATAAATGTATTACTGCTGAAGTGAAAGCCATCCTCCATTTGCGAAGGCTGCTTTTTAGTTAGCTTTGCGACAGTATCAAAAAGAAATTTCGGATTGTTCTTATTTTCCTCAATTAAGTTGGAAAAGTAGGATGATCGAGCAGCAGTGAGGGCTCTTCGATACTGCACGGTACTGTCTTTCCAAGCTAGTCGGAAGACTTCCAGTTTGGTGTGGCGCCATTTCCGTTCCAATTGTGTGGAAGCTTGCTTCAGAGCTTGTGTATTTTCTGTATACCAGGGAGCTAGTTTCTTATGACAGATGTTTTTAGTTTTTAGGGGTGCAACTGCATCTAGGGTATTGCGCAAGGTTAAATTGAGTTCCTCGGTTAGGTGGTTAACTGATTTTTGTCCTCTGACGTCCTTGGGTAGGCAGAGGCAGTCTGAAAGGGCATCAAGGAATCTTTGGGTTGTCTGAGAATTTATAGCACGACTTTTAATGCTCCTTGGTTGGGGTCTGAGCAGATTATTTGTTGCGATTGCAAACGTAATAAAATGGTGGTCCGATAGTCCAGGATTATGAGGAAAAACATTAAGATCCACAACATTTATTCCATGGGACAAAACTAGGTCCAGAGTATGACTGTGGCAGTGAGTAGGTCCAGAGACATGTTGGACAAAACCCACTGAGTCGATGATGGCTCCGAAAGCCTTTTGGAGTGGGTCTGTGGACTTTTCCATGTGAATGTTAAAGTCACCAAAAATTATAATATTATCTGCTATGACTACAAGATCCGATAGGAATTCAGGGAACTCAGTGAGGAACACTGCATATGGCCCAGGAGGCCTGTAAACAGTAGCTATAAAAAGTGAGTGAGTAGGCTGCATAGATTTCATGACTAGAAGCTCAAAAGACGAAAACGTCATTGTTTTTTTTTTTGTAAATTGAAATTTGCTATCGTAAATGTTAGCAACACCTCCGCCTTTGCCGGATGCACGGGGGGTATGGTCACTAGTGTAACCAGGGGGTGAGGCCTCATTTAACACAGTAAATTCATCAGGCTTAAGCCATGTTTCAGTCAGGCCAATCACATCAAGATTATTATCAGTGATTAGTTCATTGACTATAACTACCTTGGAAGTGAGGGATCTAACATTAAGTAACCCAATTTTGAGATGTGAGGTATCACAATCTCTTTCAATAATGTCAGGAATGGAGGAGGTCTTTATACTAGTGAGATTGCTAAAGCGAACACCGCCATTTTTAATTTTGCCCAACCTAGATCGAGGCACAGACACGGTCTCAATGGGGAAAGCTGAGCTGACTACGCTGACTGTGCTAGTGGCAGACTCCACTAAGCTGGCAGGCTGGCTAACAGCCTATGTACAGTATATGTCCGTAACAGATGATAGCCAAAACATTTGTCCAAGTTCCTTCGTCCTCTGTTCTGTCTCCCTCTCCGGTGGCTTCTACCTCAGGTTCAGATCTTCAGAGCTGCCCCCCTCATCGGACCGTGAGGGTATCTAAGACGCCAGCCCCTTTCATCAGCCATAATGGATTCTACGGGCTGGCTTGCGTCCATCGGGCCCCATCTCTCATCGGTTTCTCGCAGGAATCTTCTAAACCACTCGAGGTGAAAGAACGGCCGGACCTCCTCAGCCATTTCACCAACTGTCGTCATCGGCAGCTCTATGGTGAGAAATATCTCGGTTCCTGGGGCAAAAACCCTTTGCTGTCCTGGAGCACGAGTACAGGGTATTACAAGACTGCTTCCTACCGTTCTATGACAGATGACGGGGGTTGATGCTGTCGTAGTCCGTGTGGGGTCAAACGACATAACAGCTCAGAACTGTTGAAAATTGATTTTAAAGAACTGATTCTAGCTCTGAAAGATTCCACAAATAAGGCCGATTAGATCAGCTTTAATATTGAAGATTGATTAAGGCCTCCGTCAATGTAATTCTCTGCATCATTTCCAGTCCCCCAAATATTTTTGGGTAAATACATATATTTTCCCTAACCCTACCATCCCTCCCCTAATTGGAGTAAACTAATGGACAACAACATTTAGTCTTCTGCCTCCAGTTTATACAGTGGCAGGAAAAAGTATGTGAACCCTTTGGAATTACCTGGATTTCTGCATAAATTTGACATCAAATTTGATCTGATCTTCATCTAAGTCACAACAATAGACAAACACAGTGGGCTTAAACTAATAACACATACATTATTGTATTTTTCTTGTCTATATTGAATACATAATTTAAATATTCACAGTGTAAGTTGGAAAATGTATGTGAACCCCTAGGCTAATGACTTCTCCAAAAGCTAATTGGAGTTAGGAGTCAACTAACCTGGAATCTAATCAATGAGACGAGATTGGAGATTTTGGTTAGAGCTGCCCTGCCCCATAAAAAAACTCTCACAAAATTTGACTTTGCTATTCACAAGAAGCATTGCCTGATGTGAACCACGCCTCGAACAAAAGAGATCTCAGAAGACCTAAGATTAAGAATTGTTGCCTTGAATAAAGCTGGAAAGGGTTACAAAAGTATCTCTAAATGTCAGTCCACACTGTTGCTACTCTCCCTAGGAGTGGCAGCAAAGATGACTGCAAGAGCACAGCGCAGAATGCTCAATGAGGTTAAGAAGAATCCTAGAGTGTCAGCTAAAGACTTACAGAAATCTATGGAACATGCTAACATCTCTGTTGACGAGTCTACAATACGTAAAACATTAAACAAGAATGGTGTTCATGGGAGGACACCACGGAAGAAGTAACTGCTGTCCAAAAAAAAACATTGCTGCACGTCTGAAGTTTGCAAAAGAGCACCTGGATGTTCCACAGCGCTACTGGCAAAATATTCTGTGGACAAATGAAACTAAAGTTGCGGTGTTTGGAAGGAACACATAACACTATGTGTGGAGAAAAAAAAGGCACAGCACAACAACATCAAAACCTCATCCCAACTGTAAACTATGGTGGAGGAAGCATCATGGATTGGGGCTGCTTTGGTGCCTCAGGGCCTGTACATCTTGCTATCATTGACGGAAAAATGAATTCCCAAGTTCATCAAGACATTTTGTAGGAGAATGTAAGGTTATCTATCCGCCAATTGAATCTCAGAAGTTTTGTGATGCAACAGGACAACGACCCAAAAGACAGAAGTAAATCAACAACAGAAGAAAATACGCCTTCTGGAGTGGCCCAGTCAGTCCTGACCTCAACCCGATTGAGATGCTGTGGCATGACCTCTAGAGAGCGGTTCACACCAGACATCCCAATAATATTGCTGAACTGAAACAGTTTAGTAAAGAGGAATGGTGAAGATCAGATACAATTTTATGACCAATGCATGCAGAAATCCAGGTAATTCTAAAGGGTTCACATACCTTTTCTACCCACTGTACATACTATATACATTTTACAGACACAGTATATTTTACATTAGTTATCTTTCGTTTGTTTTTAGTCCCATTCTTCAGCTCCATTCAACCTCTCCCATCTACCTTTGAAGACCATCCAGTTTTGATTTGCCATATAATTTTTCAACTGTGCTGTGATGTTTCACAAAAGTTCTGAACCTTTCTATTCTTATAGATTCTACATATTGTAAATTTAAAAAAATATATTTTTGCTTGGAGTATTATTATATTAATGATCGATTGACCTTTTAAAATCACCCAGCAGTATTATTTGCAGTGGGGGACATAACTTGGCAGGGGGTCTGGGGACCCTCTGCCATTGACGTGGGTGTAGGTGGCATGGAAGTCAGGCGCAGGAGAAACCAACTTGATGTAATTGGAGTGGTTTAATGAGATAAAAACAAACTCCAAAAAACAAGCGTACAAAAATAACATGGGTAACATAACCCGTCGCACACCTGTACATAATCCACGAAACACAATAACACCAAACAATCTCGGACAAGGACATGAGGGAAAACAGAGGGTTAAATACACAACGTCTAATGAATGGGATTGGAACCAGGTGTGTAGGAAAACAAGACAAAACCAATGGAACATGAAAAATGGATCAGTGATGGCTAGAAGACCGGTGACGTCGACCGCCGAGCACCACCCGAACGAGGAGGGGCATCGACCTCGGCAGAAGTCGTGACACCCTCCCATTTTTGGGGACATCTAAAGAAAATGTTCAATAAGTATGGATTACCCATTTATTTGTCTCTGCCTGCAATTCGTCCTCCTTAAAGGTAGGCTATATCCTATAGGACTATGCTAAATGTAGCAAGTGTCGCTGTCATCATTCTTGCTGCTTCCAGTTCAATAGCCATACCTGTGAAATCAGGTGTGTGTGTGGTCTCAATCAAATAGAGTAGACTATGGCCTATGTATGCATAGGCGAAGAAGCACGGGGCAGTTGTCTTTCCAAGGAAATGAACTTCCTAAATAGGCCTATGATTAGGCTATAGATTACTACATTGCCCATAAATAGGCCTCCGTATTGATCACCCATATATCTTCCCACTCCTAAAACGAAAGGCTATAAAAATAGCTCAAGAGAAAGTGCAAGTCTCTCCAACTTTGCTCTCTTCAATCTACATCTAGCATATTGGCTGATATAGACCAGTAATACAATGTAAGGGCCATGTGAGAATCTCTACAAATTGAACCTATTATTTTTACGCATTTGATATTGCCCATAGGGGCGCAAAATTGCTGTGACCATGGCTGGCAAGTGAGCTACGTCACATACGCCTAAATTAACATTGCGGGACTGCGGTTGGTTTTGGGACCAGTTCTTGTGGGACTGCGGTTGGGTTTGGGACCAGTTCTTGCAGTAGCGGGTGGGAGTCGGACAGAAAGCCAGCAGGTGCTGGCAGGAGTGGGATGAAGAAATCGGTCCCGCGCAGACCTCTACTGTGCACCATGACAGTGACGCCTGTAACCTTAGAGCTGTTTATTACTGTGTCAGTGTGAAAGTAGGGAATTGGCTTAGGAAACTGACAGATCAATAATGTTACATTGCCATACTGACTAATACAACTGACATTGCACTGAAAAAAACCCATCAGAATATCAATCTTCAATCGTTTGGCCGATGGTTTCATCGTTTGATTCAGGTCTAGTTTGATTGAGGCAAAGATAATAGCTAATGTAAGCCAACTTTTGGTCAGCTCTCTCTCTCTAATGGTACATCAACTGGTGAAAGCTTGCCAAGTTCATTTACTTCTGAAACTTAAAAAAAAACAAAGGCTACAAAACATGTCCATACAAACAACTGCTGTTAGATAGTAATAATAGCCGCCTCATATCGCTATCTGACAGATAACTAGAGGCTAGAGCTGACCTGGCTGTGATAGCTACTCACTAACGTACATTCACTAACGTACCATTCACCTCAGTCGAGGGGGATGAAACATTGGCTAACGTTACACGTCAGTTACAATATTAGTTCAGCACTGCGAATAAACACTCGTTTTTTTTCTTCTGTTAAGTGAAACAGCAGTTACCTTGCCAGCTACATCAGTCAACTAAAGAGTAGCCAGTTTCTGTTCTGCTTTCTTTTACAATTCGGTGAAAGAGTGCAACACATCCACACTATGCTCAACTCTCCCGTGCTGGTCCAGTTAGCCTTCCAGAAGCTTTGCCTTCACACAGCCTGTCAGCCCACTCTGTGGCGTCCGTATCGTCCTAAAACCAGTCGGATAAACACTCCAAACAGCCTATCCGACCGCTCGGAGACGTCCACATGGTCCTGAAGCACACCGTTGCCATGTTTTGTATCACATTACAATGATAAAACTGTGGGGGACAAAAATACAATTTCAGAATGTGGGGGGGGGGGGGCATGTTCCCCCCCATCCCCAGTAAAATGTGCTCCCCTGGTCATAATGTACAGCTACTGTATACAGTGTTCATGTGCCTATGAACCTGACTTATACTGTTAGCACTGAGGCGGTGTGCCCTAGTAGGAAGTCCACTGTGTGCAGCAGCTCACCCTGCACTATCAGCTCCAATATAAATATCACTGTCATGTCTACTTCTGATAAGCCGCTCAGTAAAACAATGAAAACAATAAAGAATGACAAAAAAGTGCTAAAAATAGCCCACATTAACATATGTATTCTAAGAAACAAGGTTCATGAAATCGATAACTTAGTCAGTATGTAAATGTTCTGTTATTACTATCTCTGAAACTCACTTAGACATGATACAGTGTTGCAATGCATGGTTACAACATCTTCAGAAGAGACAGGAATGCCTTTGGTGGAGGTGTTGCCGTTTATTTTTAGAGTCATATTCCTTTAAAGCTTAGAGAGGATCTAATGTCAAATGCTGTTAAATTAATATGGCTAAAGGCTCACCTGGCTCACTCACCTGAAGCCCATTCTGGTGGGAAGCTGCTATAGACCACCAAGTGCTAACAGTCAGTACATGGATAATAAGGGTGAAATGCTTGATAATGTAGTTGATATTAACAGAGAGGTATATTTTCTGGATGACCTATATATTACCTGGTTTTCATCAAGCTGCACACTGAAAAAAAGCTTCAAACTGTAACCAGTGTCTGCAACCTGGTTCAGGCTTATAGTGGCCTGAGGGCACACACTTAATGTGTTGTGAAATCTGTTGTGAAATGTATTGTAATGTTTTTCAAATTGTATATACAGTAACTGCCTTAATTGTGCTGGACCCCAGGAAGAGTAGCTGCTTCCTTGGCAGGAACTAATGGAGATCCATAATAAATACAAACAGTTCAGCTAATCTGTCAGAGGAGGAATAGAGGGGGAGTGAGAGAATGAGAAAGGAGCAACCTGGAGTGGTGCCAATCCAGAAGCTAGGGTAGGACCAAACGAGGCCAACAAGCTATTGGCCAATAGCCCTAACATCTCATGTATGTAAGATTATGGAACGTTTGATCACAGAGAGACTAACCTACTTCCTGGATAGCAGGGGGTTAGTATCGCCACATCAGAGTGGGTTCAGGAAGGGGAGAGGAACTATATAGACCCAGTGTAGAAGAAGAGGTCAGGAAGGCCCTGGTGAACAAGGAGAAGGATGTGGCTGTCTTTTTTTATGTGGACAAGGTGTACGATATGATGTGGACGGAGGGGTTGCTAATCAACCCCATTACAATACAATACATACAATACACAATACATGTTTTGGGGGTAGGAGGAAGAATGTACAACTGGATGACTTCCTGTTTGGAAGGTCTTTCCAGGTGAGGGTGGGGAAGTCTATCAGGCAGTTACTTGCTGGATAACGGTACACCACAGGGGTGCGTGATTAGTCCTCTTTTGTTCTCAATCATGATCAATGATGTTTACTCTCAGGTACGGACGTAAATTGGAAGATCTCTATTTGCAGACAATGGTGTCTTATGGAAGACAAGAAGAAATGTACCATTAATGTCGTTATGCGTTCATGTCCAGAGGCTGTCCTGTTCCTGTTCCATGTCTGTTGCCTATTAAATGTTCACTCCCTGTACTTGCTTCTCGTCTACCAGCGCCAATCCTTACATAACTAAGGTGTACATCGTTTTTTTACGATCTAAAACCAGTCAGGATATTGACATAAGCATGTGTGTTTTTTGACAGTCATGATCATTTAGAAACTACTTACATTTTGCGTTGGCGGCTAGCTAACATTTGATGTGCATTTCTCTGCTTCAAAATGGATTTGAATCAAATTTTATTGGTCACATACACATGGTTAGCAGATGTTATTGCGAGTGTAGCGAAATGCTTGTGCTTCTAGTTCCGACAGTGCAGCAATATCAACAAGTAATCTAACAATTCCACAACAACTACCTTATACACACAAATCTAAGTAAAGGGATGGAATAAGAATATATACATATAAATATATGGATTAGCAATGACCGAGCGGCATAGGCAAGATGCAATAGATGGTATAAAATACAGTATATACATATGGGATGAGTAATGCAAGATATGTCAACATCATTATTAAAGTGGCATTAACAAAGTGACTAGTGATCCATTTGTTAGAGTTGCCAATGATTTCAAGTCTGTATGTAGGCAGCAGCCTCTCTGTGTTAGTGATGGCTGTTTAGCAGTTGGATGGCCTTGAGATAGAGTTATTTATCAGTCTCTCGTGATGGTTGGGGAACCCTGCATTAGGGTGATGGTTGGGGAACCCTGCATTAGGGTGATGGTTGGGGAACCCTGCATTAGGGTGATGGTTGGGGAACCCTGCATTAGGGTGATGGTTGAGGAACCCTGCATTAGGGTGATGGTTAGAGAACCCTGCATTAGGGTGATGGTTGAGGAACCCTGCATTAGGGTGATGGTTGAGGAACCCTGCATTAGGGTGATGGTTGGGGAACCCTGCATTAGGGTGATGGTTGGGGAACCCTGCATTAGGGTGATGGTTGAGGAACCCTGCATTAGGGTGATGGTTAGAGAACCCTGCATTAGGGTGATGGTTGAGGAACCCTGCATTAGGGTGATGGTTAGAGAACCCTGCATTAGGGTGATGGTTGAGGAACCCTGCATTAGGGTGATGGTTGGGGAACCCTGCATTAGGGTGATGGTTGGGGAACCCTGCATTAGGGTGATGGTTGGGGAACCCTGCATTAGGGTGATGGTTGGGGAACCCTGCATTAGGGTGATGGTTGGGGAACCCTGCATTAGGGTGATGGTTGGGGAACCCTGCATTAGGGTGATGGTTAGAGAACCCTGCATTAGGGTGATGGTTGGGGAACCCTGCATTAGGGTGATGGTTAGAGAACCCTGCATTAGGGTGATGGTTGGGGAACCCTGCATTAGGGTGATGGTTGGGGAACCCTGCATTAGGGTGATGGTTGGGGAACCCTGCATTAGGGTGATGGTTAGAGAACCCTGCATTAGGGTGATGGTTGGGGAACCCTGCATTAGGGTGATGGTTGGGGAACCCTGCATTAGGGTGATGGTTGGGGAACCCTGCATTAGGGTGATGGTTGGGGAACCCTGCATTAGGGTGATGGTTAGAGAACCCTGCATTAGGGTGATGGTTGGGGAACCCTGCATTAGGGTGATGGTTGGGGAACCCTGCATTAGGGTGATGGTTGGGGAACCCTGCATTAGGGTGATGGTTGAGGAACCCTGCATTAGGGTGATGGTTAGAGAACCCTGCATTAGGGTGATGGTTGGGGAACCCTGCATTAGGGTGATGGTTGGGGAACCCTGCATTAGGGTGATGGTTGGGGAACCCTGCATTAGGGTGATGGTTGAGGAACCCTGCATTAGGGTGATGGTTAGAGAACCCTGCATTAGGGTGATGGTTGGGGAACCCTGCATTAGGGTGATGGTTGGGGAACCCTGCATTAGGGTGATGGTTAGAGAACCCTGCATTAGGGTGATGGTTGAGGAACCCTGCATTAGGGTGATGGTTAGAGAATCCTGCATTAGGGTGATGGTTGGGGAACCCTGCATTAGGGTGATGGTTGGGGAACCCTGCATTAGGGTGATGGTTGGGGAACCCTGCATTAGGGTGATGGTTGGGGAACCCTGCATTAGGGTGATGGTTGGGGAACCCTGCATTAGGGTGATGGTTGGGGAACCCTGCATTAGGGTGATGGTTGGGGAACCCTGCATTAGGGTGATGGTTAGGGAACCCTGCATTAGGGTGATGGTTGAGGAACCCTGCATAAGGGTGATGGTTGACATGCACACAGCCAAATGAGGATTTGTTTAGTTGATTTCTTGACTCATTCATTTATGACTTGTCTTTTTTTTTTTACATCAACAGCTGATCTTGAGTCCTAGCAGAACCATATTCTGATGTACACCAGCAAGCGTTTTTCTTTTTCACCACCAGTCAATGAGGCCAGAACACTGCTGGCGGCACTAGATTACAACTTCCACAAGGACAGACCAGCCAGGCAGAACACAGGCGGAACCAAGATGTCAGCCCCCACTCTATTCGAAGTCAATAGGCTAGAGAAGGAAGTTTTGAACAACAGAACTTCAAGTCTGCCCCACGCATCTGTTTTTTAACTCACACATTGACGAAACACATGGTCTTTCTAAGTGAATATTTCCTGAATTGCTTACATTCTCTCTCCTTGCCTCCTTTTCAAAACCTATTGGAGAAGAGGGTCAGAGGGGTGTGACTCTGGACCTTCTTCTACCATAGGATTGAGGAGTAGGCAAGGACGTGGGATGCAATAAATATTTAGTTATTGAATATAAACAGGAACTTCTATGTGTATTTGCAGCGTACAGTATTGTAAACCGTCCAATCTCCTTTCTCTAAACCATTGAGGGAGATGATGCACAACCTTATTTTGTTCTGTTGTACTCTGAATGCAAGATCTGTGACCTTACAAATTGTCCTTGAATGTACATTTTTTTTGTATTTTATAACAACAACGCATACTCTCAAATGTTGTTCGTTTATAGCTGAAAAAGACTGTATTAAAAAAAAGCTAAATGTTTGAGTATCGACTCATTCAAGACTAAGAAGACATCTGGACCTCCAATGCAAGATTTTGAGGAAGCGGTTGGCATCTGATGACGGGATGCCAAGGAGAAGAACCCTAATTTAACGGCCGTCTGAATGAGTAGACCAAGGTGTAGCATGGAATATGTTCATCTTGTAGGTTTAATGAAAGAAGAATGAACACTTAAAAGTTTCAACCAAAAAAATGACAGCAGACAGTTCCGTCAGGTACATTACAACTAAACGGAAATTAACCACCCACAAAACCCAAAAGAAAACAGGCTACCTAGGTATGGCTCCCAATCAGCGACAACGATGTACAGCTGTCCCTGATTGAGAGCCATACCAGGCCAAAACAAAGAAATACAAAAACATAGAAAAAAGGACATAGAATGCCCACCCTAGTCACACCCTGGCCTAACCAACATAGAGAATAAAACCCTCTCTATGGCCACCCTCTCCTACCCACCTATTCCTCCACCAACAATTGAAGAACTTGTGCAATCACAAGTGAGAAGAGGCCTAGGTAAGTAAAAAAAAACTGATGGCAGGAATATCAGGTAGACCTGCATCCAACCTCGGAGTGAGTTATAACAAAGTCTGTAGGAGATGGATCCTATGCAGTCAATGAATAGTTGTCTTTTTATAATTTCACGTTATCAGTACACTAAACCTCCACATTCCTCATTCTTTCCCTCCCCCCAAGCGTTGGGTGAACCTCGAGACCATGCAGGAGCTCCAGAAACCTCCTACAGCTCAGCAACCTGGTGAGAAACCCAGGTAACAACCCATATACATACAAACCGCTTTACACCAAGTACATTACAATGACAGAATTTGAAAGAAACTGTTTCATTTAGTTTTTGCACTACATAATTCTTTGCCCCTCATAGTAACAATTACATTTATCTGTCGAAATACATCTCACGATTGACAGTAAATGCCCTGATGGGCCAAGACCCTGTGGCTGGACCTCTCTAAAGACCCTTCAATGTAAATAGTCTGGGTAACCATTTGATTAGCTGTTCAGGAGTCTTATGGCTTTGGGGGGTAGAAGCTGTTAAGGAGTCTTTTGGACCTAGACTTGGCGCTCCAGTGCCGCTTGCCGTGAGGTAGCAGAGAACAGTCAATGACTTTTTTGGGCTTTCCTCTGACACCGTCTAATATATAAGTCCTGGATAGCAGAAAGCTTTGCCCCAATGAGGTACTTTGTTATGAAGTATATGATTGTGATGTTTATATTGCAGTTTGTCTTCTTTTTAGAAGAATGTTAATTGTCAACTAGAAGGTCATTTTCCACAAAGACAAATTGTGGGACAGTGATTTTGTCTTTTTGCTTTATCCAAACCCCTCCGAGACACACAGACACAGAGAGTTTGGAACAACATGGTCAGATGTCTGGGATTTGAACCAGCAACCCACCTCTCTAACCTCTAGGCTACCTGCGACCCCTTGGTGGTTTGGTTTGATGTATACTTTTGTGATGTAATCTTGCAGTTTGACTCTCTATGTAGTGTTGAGAAGGGCTTCTATGACGGTGTCTTCCTGGCAAAAGACGATGATGTCATCTTTCGTCAAACATTTGTCCATACAAATACCAATCATGTAATTATTCTCTAAAGGAGAAGCTTTTAAAGGAGCTTCTAAAAATGCACCCCTCTCTTCTCCGTTATGCAGAAAGGATATTGTAATGCTTTTTTAAATAATACAATTAATACATTCAAAAAAATAATAATTCATTATGGCATTATAGCTCAAATGGGGAGGCCGCAGTCAGCCTGGTGCCGGCAATACTACCGAAGAGGAAGTAGAAGCAGGTAAATAGTTTTATATCCAGAGCTACTGTCATGACAAAGTACATGTCCAAGGCTGTGTATTATGATGTCATAACTAACGCTGAAGAAGGTTGAGGATTGGAACATAATTCCCTTAATAATGTTGAACTATTAAGTGGTCCTTTATATTTGAGCTCCAGCACATTTCAGTTAATAAGATAAACCTAATTACTCCTCTCCTTGACTGTCACTTTGCCACGGTGGAGAGGCTTGCAACCAAGCCGGCCAGGTCAAAGGGTAGGAGGCAGACAAAGCAGTCCATGGTCCTCCATGTTGGGCGTGGGGCTAACTACCCTACCCTGGAAGAAAAAAAACAGAAACATTGACCAATGGAAACCAAGTGAATTGCCCCAAAGCAGGACATTGTCTTGGACACATGTTACTGCTGAAGGGGGAGGCTGACGGTGAAGGACATTTACCTTTTGGGGCTCAACTGATGATATTATGTTATGTTATGTCTTTATGTTGATTGGTTAGACACACAGTAGAAACGTTATTAATGTGACGTATATGCAGGCAGTCAGGAAGCAGGTGCAGAAGGTCAGTTTAATAATGAAGAATGCAGATTAACAAACCACGAGCAGCGTATAGTAAGTGAACGAACACAAACCAATACTACCTGATGACTGAGGCTACTGAGGGCTAAATAAAGGGAAGGTAATCAAAGTGATGATGAAGTCCAGGTGTGTCCATAATGATTGGGAGCAGGTGTGTAATAATGGTTGCCAGGGACGGTGGTTAGCAGACTGACGACGCCGACCACTGAAGAGGGGGAGTGGGAGTAAGTGTGACAAATAGCTGACTGAAGATGTTTTTCCCAACAGTACTGACAGACATTATCACACTACTGGCAATGGGCTGGAATAAGAGGAAGTTTTCCAACATGTATTGCATGTTGGCAAAGAGATATGTGAAGGCATTTTTGGGGGAGGGGGGCTTTCATAATATATATATTTTTTTTATTAACCTGTATCTGCTTTATCATTCTTCTTTATCTATTTCTACATGTTTGATCGTCTGTCTGCAATCCTGGCTCAGCTTTTTTATAATTTTTACTAAGCATCTTGATGTAGGAAAACATTGAATTGTATTTTTTTCAGAATGACAAAAGACTGAAGGAGGAGACCAGCCTCCTTGAAGAAAAGCGGGCAGAGCTGGACATTAACGACGCTGTGCTTCAAGAGTGGGTTGCTGAGGTCCAGCAGTGGCCTGAAGGTATGTTAGGTTCTGAACAAATAGAGCAGAAACTCCAAACGGACAATCAGAAAAAGCTCAAACTAAGTTTATTCAACACACAACGCATATATTTATGTATTCCGACTCGGCAGAATCACCGCCTTGCATGTCTAAGTTAAACAATCCTCCTCTGTTGTTAGGCAGAAACACAGTATGTTCCTCTCACTGGTATTGTCATGGCCCCTCACCTTCTGAACCCATCCAGGGAAATGTAATTTACCTGATGACACGCTAGTGGAAAAGGAATGTCTCATTTCAGCGCATTTGTTGCCATGTTTCCTCTCCTCACCGCCTCTCCTCCGTTTCTTTCCGGTCCTCGACTATGGCGACATCATTAACAACTCAGAATGTTGGTTGAGGACCTCTTTACTGAGGAATGTGGTTGTTGTAGTTATAGTTTTTTGGTTTTTTTTGTATTTTCATGTAGTATTTTCTATGCTGCCGGGATTGTGGTTTTTGTGTTATTGTGATTTGCAAAAGATACCTTGGCCTCAATGGGACTGCTAATATAAATAAAGTTCTTATTAAATAAATGAATTACGCATTAACAGCTCTGTGTGTGTGTGTGTGTGTGTGTGTGTGTGTGTGTGTGTGTGTGTGTGTGTGTGTGTGTGTGTGTGTGTGTGTGTGTGTGTGTGTTCAATCGATTATATAGTATGAAATTAATATTTGTATATGCAATAGTGTTGTTGCAGCACGCTATAAGCCATTACTGCCCCTTGCAACACTGTAAGTACAACAGCACCTTTCTAGAATGTCACTCGCCTAATCTAACAGTAGCCTATCACTCGTTTTTTTATGTTGGCCTTTAAATCAGTTAACAGTGTATGGAGGAAAATCTGATATTGAGTGGAATGTACTGTTGCCAACCCATATATTTCAGCAGTGCATTGTACCCCTACACCATCATTTCAAATGGTAGGACATAGGGACTCTTTCCATGTGTCCTACTGAAGCATACTGGCTGATGAAGGACAAAAACGTAGTATGATATTTACAGCAGAATATGATTTAATAGTTGCTTTACCAAAATTAATTGTCAATTGATATATACAAAAATATAGAATTTTACAGTACACAGTTCACAAACTATAGCCTACTAAGATAATCAGCATTGTGCCAGGTGCCTATCTATTAGTTGTGAGCAGTGGATTGGTCTGAACATGATTTTTTTCATTAAATCACAAGAAAATCAATCAAAAGGGAATATTACATTTTGAAAAGCAACTACTATAGCGAATATGTAGGCAAATTCCCACATCAGTGGACCTGCGTGAGGGGTATCAGGAAGAATGAGAGCGTTTTGAAGGGGCTGATACAGGGTTGTGCAGGGCTCCTGATACCGTTTGTTACAGGGATCAACATATTATATCGTTTATATTGCCGACGGACCTTCAAAATAAGGCTATGGGGCTATATGAGAAGTGCATCTTCATAGAGGAGTTTATTATAGGCCTATAATTGGCTAGGTGTAGCTATAGATTCAAATAGATATAGTCCTACGTGTATATCATCATAGTTTATATGTTGTGTATATATAGCCTGCCATGCTGTTATGTTTATTACGTACATTCGTTCTGTAGACTACTACTGTATCATATTGACATGCTGCTTGGGTTCTGTAGACTACTACTGTATCATATTGACATGCTGCTTGGGTTCTGTAGACTACTGCTGTATCATATTGACATGCTGCTTGGGTTCTGTAGACTACTACTGTGTCATATTGACATGCTGCTTGGGTTCTGTAGACTACTACTGTGTCATATTGACATGCTGCTTGGGTTCTGTAGACTACTACTGTATCATATTGACATGCTGCTTGGGTTCTGTAGACTACTACTGTATCATATTGACATGCTGCTTGGGTTCTGTAGACTACTACTGTATCATATTGACATGCTGCTTGGGTTCTGTAGACTACTGCTGTATCATATTGACATGCTGCTTGGGTTCTGTAGACTACTACTGTGTCATATTGACATGCTGCTTGGGTTCTGTAGACTACTACTGTGTCATATTGACATGCTGCTTGGGTTCTGTAGACTACTACTGTATCATATTGACATGCTGCTTGGGTTCTGTAGACTACTACTGTATCATATTGACATGCTGCTTGGGTTCTGTAGACTACTACTGTGTCATATTGACATGCTGCTTGGGTTCTGTGGGCTACTACTGTATCATATTGACATGCTGCTTGGGTTCTGTAGACTACTACTGTGTCATATTGACATGCTGCTTGGGTTCTGTGGGCTACTACTGTATCATATTGACATGCTGCTTGGGTTCTGTAGGCTACTACTGTATCATATTGACATGCTGCTTGGGTTCTGTAGGCTACTACTGTATCATATTGACATGCTGCTTGGGTTCTGTAGGCTACTACTGTATCATGTATCATTCATATGTGGCATGTTTTGCGACAGGTGTGTTTATCTGCTTGGGTTCTGTGGGCTACTTAACAGAGGGATGTATTGTCTGAAGGTGAAAGCCAAATCATGGCCCAGCTGCTCTGTTTGGATAGGCAGAGAGAATTCAGTACATAATTATCTTTCTCATCAGAAATATGCTGTGCTGAACACCATGGTAAAAGAGGTGTGGTTATGTCCATTATGTGAATAATGGGTATAGGGGTTACGTGGCCATATAACAGGTTCAGAATGTTTAAATAATATATTTACGAGGTTCCCAAGGCTCCAATACCAATATAAAATAGTTTTTATAAACATTTATATACATACACTTGTTTATGCCTTGAAGCTCTACACCCCTAGAAAACCTTATATTTTAATAAGCCATGTCTCTTCATGGAATCCAAAATTATATATATTTTTTTGTTTTTTTTGTAGCTGAGACTTGTGGCTTGGCACAAAATATATTTGGGATGAATCAGACATTTTACGATCCCATACCCATTTTGTGGCCATTGGGTGCTCAGTAGCGCCCTCCAAAGGTACAATTTCTCCAAACTTTAATGATTTGTAAGTCAAGAACACATGAACATATCCCAACATTATTTGACAAGGGACCCTAATTAAACAATGAGGCTCCCACATTTCAAGATTAAATATTACGGACTGAAAAACACATTTTTAAAAGTGAAACACTTTAAACAGTGCTTCTACATCTGCATTGCTTGCTGTTTGGGGTTTTAGGCTGGGTTTCTGTACAGCACTTTGTGACATCAGCTGATGTAAGAAGGGCTGTATAAATACATTTGATTGATTGATTGAGTTGACATGTGCTGATGCAGCACAGCGTAATGTGGGCTCTATTGATCATAACCTGTAAAATGTACAATTTATTTCCTCTAATTGTAATAATAAGACAAGAGATTGTGAGCTTTACTAGCAAATGTCCCTGTTGCCAAAAATACGGGACATGTTCAGCAGGCCTCAACATTACAGAACGGTCACGTAGAAATGCTTTGTGTAGAGGCAATGGTGTCAGCGGTACAATCAAACTATAACACTTCATAATTGACCAGGAACATACTGATTTAAGTATGAATTTTATTGCCAACTAATGAATGTATCCTCTGTACATGCTGTAGTAGTTTATTGACCTGAGAATTGTTCATGTTATGGGACAAAATCTTAATATCTTAATTTAACTCTGGAGTTCCCTTTGGTCTCCACAGAATTGGGAAAATCTGGCTAGTTTTTTTTTGTCCCTTATGTGTGGAACAATAAACAGCATTCCTTGCAGTTTGATATTCTAGTGTCTTTCAGACATTTCACATTATTGATTGGAGACTTTTATAATACAGAATGCGATTGCTTTTCTTAAATATGTTTAATGTTGTGTATTTATGTGTATTATAGTGTGTTTTATTTGTATTAGTTATGTAGGGCTGTTGTGTTTTATTATAGTGTGTATTATTATAGTGTGTATTATTATAGTGTGTTTTATTTGTATTGGTTATGCAGGGCTGTTGTGTATTATTATAGTGTGTTTTATTTGTATTGGTTATGTAGGGCTGTTGTGTATTATTATTATTATACTGTGTTTTATTTGTAATGGTTATGCAGGGCTGTTGTGTATTATTATAGTGTGTTTTATTTGTATTGGTTATGTAGGGCTGTTGTGTATTATTATTATTATTATACTGTGTTTTATTTGTAATGGTTATGCAGGGATGTTGTGTATTATTATAGTATGTTTTATTTGTATTGGTTATGTAGGGCTGTTGTGTATTATTATTATTATTATACTGTGTTTTATTTGTAATGGTTATGCAGGGATGTTGTGTATTATTATAGTATGTTTTATTTGTATTGGTTATGCAGGGATGTTGTGTATTATTATTATACTGTGTTTTATTTGTAATGGTTATGCAGGGATGTTGTGTATTATTATACTGTGTTTTATTTGTAATGGTTATGTAGGGCTGTTGTGTATTATTATAGTGTGTTTTATTTGTAATGGTTATGCAAGGATGTTGTATTTATGTACTGGGTTTTATTTGTAAACGTACACAGGGCTCTCTTGTAAATTTGTTTTCTCAATGTGACTCTCTGTTTAAATAAAGGTTAATAAAAGAATATAAGTAAATTCTACTAGGCCTAACCCTGATTGCAGACTAGCTTTGATATTAGATCTACACATGTAATAATATTGATAAACCAATATTAATTGGGTAGATTAGAACAATTGTAGTGTCATGGAGGAACATTTGGTTGTCCTCCCTGGTCCCATTCCATATTGACAGACTACATGTATGACATCTACCATTGTGTCCTCCTGGCTGTGCTGACTGCTGTTTCTGCTGCTTTCCTGATTCATTGAACAACTTGTAGATCTGTCATACTGCATGTTTATGCCATTAAACAATAATATAGGATTATATTGAATTCTAATAATTCTTAACAAATGTCTTCATAAAAGCACAGACCACACATTGGAAACTGAAGAGGAGAGAGCTCCTTCACAGGTATAGGGACAGGACTGGGCTTTAGGAGATGGTAGGTAGATGGACCCAGGTGCTCTGTCATTTTCTGCCACTGCAATGAAACCACCAACAACAATATTAACAAACCACATCAAGATAGGTCAAATGGAAGAATTCAAGAAATAACTTATGTTTAAAAAAAAAAAAAAACCTGACTTACATAACTTACATACTTCTCTGTTTTGGGACACTTGTGCATATGGCAGAGGCTCACGCACAAATGGAGGTGTGAGGGGAAGAGACTAATTTGGGATTAAGGAAGAATCGAATAGTGGTTTTAGGTGCAGCACTTGACTTGGACTAAACAGAATTTAAAAAAATGTAGTATTTGCAACCGCTTGCTTTGTGGTTTTGTGTAAATGATGGAGTTTACTATACTGACTTTACTTCCTTGAAAATAACTAGGCGCAGTCAAATAGAGGTGACATACAGTTGAAGTCGGAAGTTTACATACACTTAGGTTGGAGTCGTTTAAAAACTAGTTTTTCAACCACTCCACACATTTTTGGTTAACAAACTATAGTTTTGGCAAGTCGGTTAGGACATCTACTTTGTGCATGACACAAGTAATTTTTGCATAAATTGTTTACAGACAGATTATTTCACTTATAATTCACTGTATCACAATTCCAGTGGGTCAGAAGTTTACATACACTAAGTTAACTGTGCCTTTAAACAGCTTGGAAAATTCCAGAAAATGATGTCATGGCTTTAGAAGCTTCTGATAGGCTAATTGACATCATTTGAGTCAATTGGAGGTGTACCTGTGGATGCATTTCAAGGCCTACCTTCAAACTCAGTGCCTCTTTTCTTGACATCATGGGAAAATCAAAATAAATCAGCCAAGACCTCAGAAAAAGAACTGTAGACCTCCACAAGACTGGTTCATCCTTGGAAGCAATTTCCAAATGCCTGAAGGTACCACGTTCATCTGTACAAACAATAGTACGCAAGTATAAACACCATGGGACCATGCAGCCATCATACCGCTCAGGAAGGAGACGCGTTCTGTCTCCTAGAGATGAATGTACTTTGGTGCGAAAAGTGCAAATCAATCCCAGAACAACAGAAAAGGTCCTTGTGAGGAAACAGGTACAAAAGTATCTATATCCACAGTAAAACAAGTCCTATATCGATATAACCTGAAATGCCGCTCAGCAAGGAAGAAGCCACTGCTCCAAAACCGCCATACAAAAGCCAGACTACAGTTTACAACTGCACATGGGGACAAAGATCGTACTTTTTGGAGAAATGTCCTATGGTCTGATGAAACAAAAATAGAACTGTTTGGCCTTAATGACCATCGTTATGTTTGGAGGAAAAAGGGGTATCTTGCAAGCCGAAGAACACCATCCCAACCGTGAAGCACGGGTGTGGCAGCATCATGCTGTGGGGGTGCTTTGCTGCAGGAGATACTGGTGCACTTCACAAAATAGATGGCATAATGAGAAGGAAAATTATGTGGATATATTGAAGCAACATCTCAAGACATCAGTCAGGAAGTTAAAGCTTGGTCGCAAATGGGTCTTCCAAATGGACAATGACCCCAAGCAAACTTCCAAAGTTGTGGCAAAATGGCTTAAGGACAACAAAGTCAAGGTATGGAGTGGCCATCACAAAGCCCTGACCTCAATCCTATAGAAAATTTGTGGGCAGAACTGAAAAAGCGTGTGCAAGCAAGGAGGCCTACAAACCTGACTCAGTTACACCAGCTTTGTCAAGAGGAATTGCCCAGAATTCACCCAAGTTATTGTGGGAAGCTCGTGGAAGGCTACCCGAAACATTTGACAAAGTTAAACAATTTAAAGGCAATGCTACCAAATACTAATTGAGTGTATGTAAACTTCTGACCTACTTGGAATGTGATGGAAAATATAGAAGCTGAAATAAATCATTTTCTCTACTATTATTCTGACATTTCACATTCTGAAAATAAAGTGGTGATCCTAACTGACCTAAAACAGGGAATTTTTACTCGGATTAAATGTCAGGAATTGTGAAAAACTGAGTTTAAATGTATTTGGCTAAGGTGTATGTACGACTTACGACTTCAACTGTATATTCTTACTGTTTACAGAAAATCAAAGTATTTCACCTGTTTATTACAGGTCCACATTCTCTCCCTACCCCTCTTCCTTAGCCTTGACCTAACCCTTAGATTTCTCTGAAGGGTCTGGATAGGTATAATCAGGAAAGTGGTGGAGCTTACACCGTATTGCTTACATCTTACACATAACACATACATTGAAGGGTTAGGGCCAAGGGAACGAGTTAGGGAGTGAAATGGGAATGGCTGATTCACAATGGGTAAAGCCCAAATTACACTGGGAGCTTTTTTTATACGTGTGTGAACAAGCATGCTTACGCTGGAAATAGAATGCATGGGAGTCAATGAAAGAAAACAGACAGGCTGTGAGTGTCAATGACATCATAAGTATATAGAAAGCGCAAATTAAAAAGCTATTTTTCTCACGATGCACTGCTGATAAAATGAGCTGATAAATTCTCTGAAAACAACTTTGTACATTGTTACCGAATCTGGAATTGTGAAGTGCAGGTTAACGTTAGCAGGCACAGCCACAAAGTCATAAAATCTGATTTAAACCTAACCCTAACCACACTGCTAACCCTAACCACACTGCTAACCCTAACCACACTGCTAACCCTAACCACACTGCTAACCCTAACCTTAAAATTGTCATGAATTTTTACAAAATAGCCAGCTGGCCTAGCTAAGATTAAATTGCTCAGTTCTGCCTCCAAGACAAGATTGATGACAATAAATGTCAACATGCTTGTGAAGTTCAGTTAAAAAGTGTCTATTTAGCGTAAATAAGTTTAACTGCAAGCCAAAATTATATATAGTCGAGTGCTTATGAGGCAATGTATGAACGCAACGTTATTCTACATTTATAATCTGGATTGTGTTTTCGGAATGATATATCACATTTTCAATGTCATTTTCTTGACCTTATCACAGTTGTTATCACAGTTGTTGCTTACAGCTGAGGAATGGGGTAATTTCGGTAACTTGAGGTAACTTCGATTTCAAAAGAGAATACAACTCTTTATAAATGGCTTTTCCTGACAATTACGCTGACATACATTACGCTGTACATGTGAATTAACGCTTACTAATGTCGCACGTGGTTGACGCCTCTCAAGTGTTATTTCTGGTTAAGATTCAGCTTTCTCACTTGCCTGCCCTGATTGGATGATTCCTATATGGCATCATCTGTCATCACGGGCTCCTCCTCAGCTGCTTCCTCTATGGTGACCACGGTGTCGTGTCTTTAGTATCATTAAATGTGAAGACTGTTATTTTATCAAATCAATTCTCTGTAATTATTATTACGTGATTAAGCTAATCATGTAAAAATTTCATTAACTAGAATGTCGGGGCACCACGGAAAATCTTC
Organism: Salmo salar; assembly: GCF_965601325.2. NCBI lineage: Eukaryota > Metazoa > Chordata > Actinopteri > Salmoniformes > Salmonidae > Salmo > Salmo salar. The sequence goes on along the minus strand of NC_138303.1, from coordinate 108,271,102 downwards.
AGATTACAAAGTTATAATTTTCCGAATATAACTCTTCAGGTATTTTAATATCTGATCAATTAGTCTTCTATTAATGAATTATTCTTTACCTCACGTTAGTCTCATTTCAAATGTCATAGAATTCTTGGTTACCTGCACGAACTCAGACTAAACCATGAATCATCCATACACCAATTGGCTTAATCATTTATTTACTAACTAACTAAATAATCACAGAAATGCATAAACAAACAAACAGTAGATATTGGTTACTAACAATGATAGGGAAAATCCCCAAGTGGGCTAAACCGATATGATGGCTTGGTGGACAAAGGGAAGGGGGTGTGTACTGAGAAAGGAGTGGGAAAGACAAAAGCTTCACCACACAGTGGATAATTATATTAATTTTAATGCTAATCCTTTGCAACACTCGCTCATTCGGGAATAATTGCAATCAATATATTTATTCCCATATGTCATTGCTGTCTTCTCTGTTGGAATCGTCGGTCTGTCTGCTGGAGAGTCAGTTCATCAGAGAATGGTTGTAGGTCTATCGGCGGCTCCTGATAGTGTCTGTTGTAATGGATACGTCAGGCGTCCATTGTTCTTAGAATAGATGTTTCGGCGGTTGTCGGTATTCGCATCCCAGGTTTACATAATTTCTAGCTGCAGACTAGTAATTAGGATCTAAGATTTGCTCTTATTCTGTAGGGATCGATAGTCTCAGAGTTGAACCATTTCCAGCCGTGTAATCAATGCTCCACGTGGTATGGTTTTCTAGTCTTGGTACTCAAACCTGTGCCACCTCAGCTTACACCGAGGTATGCGTGGTCTGGTGAGGATTTCCTCAGGAGGGGGTTTTATTCGTAACAGTAGAAAAGGTGGTTCCATGACGCCAGATCATGTCTGTGCTCATGGGGGCATGGCCGCTAACTAGTTAAACTTTACGGGAATACAATTCTCTCAAAATTAAAGGTTAACATCACATTACATCATTTCACAAAGAGTTTCATCTTTACTCATTCATTTTATACAAAAATTAGATACAAACACCATAATTGAGAAATGTACACATTCAGAGATATAGTTATGTGTGTTTCCTGTCCTTCGTGAGGTCACCAAATGAAACACACTCAACATAACTGTCCCTTAAGTGTCCACGGACCCTTCCCACATTCTCACAAGTGGACATATAGTTTCATTTTCTCATTTTGGGGATTTAGGAGTTTGGCCACGTGAAATCCTTTGTTTACTCTGTGGTTTCTCTCTCTGCCTGAAAAGGGGAAGAGAGCCTCCGCCAGGAATTTAGGACCTGAGATAACAGAACCTGGGTGTAGGAGAGAGTGAGAGAGAGGGAAGCCACGATCTACACCCAGAAAGGGCCAGGTCATGACAATGGTCACCTGCTCCGCCATCACCACAGGCCCCTCAGCTGCTTCCTCCTCGTTAGCTGCTTCCTCCTCGTTAGCTGCTTCCTCCTCGTTAGCTGCTTCCTCCTCGTTAGCTGCTTCCTCCTCGTTAGCTGCTTCCTCCTCGTTAGCTGCTTCCTCCTCGTTAGCTGCCTCCTCCTCGTTAGCTGCCTCACATGCCGATACTGAAACCATGCATACTATAAAGTAATACACTTTAGTGGTGGAAACAAATGTCATATTTCATTATCATACAATTACACATATAGCAAAAATTACGGTTACTGGCTCAACGTTCTAACCACTAGGATATATATAGGCAATCAATATATCGTTTTTTTATTAAGCCCTTTTTACATCAGCAGTTGTCAAAGTGCTTATACATATACCCAGCCTAAAACCCCAAAGAGCAAGCAATGGAGATGTAGAAGCACATTGGCTAGGAAAGATATCCTAGGATGGCAGGAACCTAGGAAGAAGAGAGAGGAGCCAGGCTCAGAGGGGTGGCCAGTCCTCTTCTGGCTGTGCCGGTGGAGATTAGAGTACAGCCATTTAGGCCAGATCATTCTTCAAGAAGTTTAAAAGTTCATCGATGACTGCCTTGTTGATAGTGTTGTTAAGAAGGCAGAGCAGCGCTTTATGGACAGAGTTCTCCCCATTTTAGTTACTGTTGTATCATGTTTTGACCATGACAGTTTATAATCCTGGGTTACTCCAAGCAGTTTAGTCACCTCAACTTGTTCAGGTAATTCAGAATTATATTACATATACATACACTCACACCAACATGTTGTTGAGCTGTATACTCACGGTCACTTTGTGCATCTCTCTTTCAGATCTGCCTTGCACTCCAACACTGCCCGGCAACCTCACCCAGAAGTGTATACACTTGGCCTATCAAGACTGACAAAGCAGAGATGGGAAGGAAAAATAAAACACAACAGTCTGTCTGTCTGTCTGTCTGTCTGTCTGTCTGTCTGTCTGTCTGTCTGTCTGTCTGTCTGTCTGTCTGTCTGTCTGTCTGTCTGTCTGTCTGTCTGTCTGTCTGTCTGTCTGCTGTCTGTCTGTCTGTCTAGCCCAAATGAAAATAAAATGTAATTTCTTGTTTATTTTATGCATGCTCCATTTTATTTTAAGATTGGAGATATCTAGGCCTACATATCCATTATAAATATATACATAACTATTATTCTAAATATCTATCCAATGAAAATGTTATTTGATAATATTGTAATACAGTATTGTTTAATGTGAACAGTTTGAGGAAGAGAAAAATATGAGTTTAAAAACATGCTCCCCTCCCCCCAAACACACACAGTGGTGGAAAAAGTACCTACTTATCATACTTGAGTAAAAGTAAAGATATCTTAATAGAAAATGACTAAACACAAACAAAGCATTTGTGTTTAGTGAATTCACCAGATCAGAGGCAGTAGGGATTACCAGGGATGTTCTCTGTTTAGTGAATTCACCAGATCAGAGGCAGTAGGGATGACCAGGGATGTTCTCTGTTTAGTGAGTCCACCAGATCAGAGGCAGTAGGGATGATCTCTTGATAAGTGTGTGAATTGGACCGTTTTCTGTCCTGCTAAGCATTCAAAATGTAACGAGTAGTTTTGGGTGTCAGGGAAAATGTATGGAGTAAAAAGTACATCATTTTCTTTGGGAATGTAATGAAGTAACAGTTGTTAAAAAATATAAATAGTAAAGTAAAGATACCCAAATAAACTACTTAAGTAGTACTTTAAAGTATTTTTACTTAAGTACACACTAGACTCAATGTAAATAAATGTTAATAACTCGTTTATTTTATGTATGCTCCATTTTCTTAGAGGATTGTGTGAAATAAAGTACACTCACAGATAAAGCAAAGTCTTTGGTTTATTGGATTTTGCTCTGATTAAAATGAGTGACCAAAAGGAAGTCGGCAGACCTGCAACCCTCTGGGCGTGTGTGCAGGTTTGGTCATCTAGAGTTGAAACAGGGCCCCAACAGCCCTCACATATTTACAGGATTCCCAGGAGTGGCAGGCAAATATGTTTATTGTCCTGCAAAAATATTTTTTATGTACCAAGGCCATTCCCTGGCTACCCATCCACATTGCTCCAGCCAAACGGGGACATTTCTTCCCCACAATTAATTTATGTAGCGATTGATAGAGCAGAGGTATTCAATTCAGGGTAAGTCTTCAGGCAACCAAGGCCAATGAATAGAGAGAGGGATGACCTGGAGGGAATTCCAGACCTCAACTTTTTGTGAAGCAGAAAAGCAGAGATGGGTGACTGACGAGGAAAAATTAAACAACACGCACACACACACAGTATGTAACTAAATTGTAATTGTTTATTTTATATATGCTTTTAGGATTGGAGATATCTAGGCCTACAACGCTAGAGTGAAAATAAACATGAATAAACTGACAATTCTATAATGAATACATATTAGAATAATAATCCATAATAGTGACCAATAGTTCATGTATTGTGATTGTTTAGAGTTTTAATTAGTGAAGAAGTAGTGCCCCGGGGTTGTGATTGAACCATGTCTCAAAAGCAGCAGAAAAGGTCAAATAAGGTTACAGAAATCTCCGTTATGGCTATAGACGTCTGGCTGGCGCAAGGAGCTGGACAAAAGCAACACTTAAGTGTGTATTTTGATGTGATATGAAAGTAGAAGGCTTTATGTTTCTTTATGTTTCTAGGACCATATCGTAATTGAGAATTGATTCCACTACCTACATGTACAAATTACCTCGACTAACCTGTAACCCCACACATTGACTCGGTACCGGTACCCCCAGCATACAGCCTCGTTATTGATATTTTCTGCTTTAGTGTATTGTAGTAAATATTTTCTTAACTATTTCTTGAACTGCATGAGTACTGAGTACTGTTGGTTAAGGGCTTGTAATTCATGTTAGCAAATTATGTTATTCTTCAATAACACAAACTCCAAAGCAAATCAGGGGGAGTAAAATAGGTTTATTTGAGAAGGACAAATCAAGATGCTATGCTGGGAGGTAGATGTTCAGTCTCCCCTGTCCTCAGCTTATCTCCACTGAACAAAGGAACAGGATTCCATTTAACCCCCCACCCTAGCCTGGGGTCGACCAATCCCAAGTCCTTGCAGTACAACTGGCCAACGGCCAAATAACAAGTATCCTGCTCCCGACTCAATGTACAGAGCATAGCACACATCGCTCTGAGTTCAGGAGTCACATTCCACAGATTCTAAACAGATGTTGAACTGAAACCCAACACCTATTTACAATTACCTATTGACCATTACTACTCTAGTTTTCAGTCCTCTCATCCTCTCAGTTGTGTATTTATCTTCAAAATATTCTTATAGTATTCGGCGCATGTAACAAATAAAATTAGATTAGATTTGATCAACCTATTCAAATGACCTTGCGTGTACACCACCGACCACAATCCAAATCTAAATAAGGTTCAGGTGTGCAGCAGGGGGGTTTGGGGAGGGGGTGGTCTGCTCTGTCTGTTTCAATAGGCTAGAATCTGATGTATGCCATTAGCAATCGGTCGTAAATTTCATTTGGGTGTGGCTTATGATGATTTCCTATCTAGATGTTCAAAACAGTACTGTATTGCATATGGTTCTATATCATAATGTAACATTTTTTAAGTGGGTTATGTAAGGACCTTGATTTCAATATTCTTCTTTGTGCAACACGAGTGCCTACTGTTGGCAATATTTGATTTCCTCCGAATTCACTGGGTTTTGGCAACGCGTTTCATTGCCACTTCGTTTGTCCTTCGTTACGTTCCGTTGTGAGTCTGGAAAAAATGGCGATACACCAGTGAGCCACGTTGGTATTTTGATAACATTTTTAAAATATAGATATTGCTTTTAACACCGAAAATGAATAAAATATTGTCGGGTCGACACAGCAACAAATTGCCAACCAATCTGCCGCAATTGCAGAACCTGATCAAGAGAGATCCACAGTCGTACACGGAAGAAGTGAGTGTATAAAACGTAGCTAGGTAACGCATGCCAACTAGCTAACGTTAGTTTGACTAATAAACAAACTTGTTGGCTAACTTGCTAGTTATCTGCTTTACATTTAACTAACATTAGAAAGCGAGCTATGTTGTGGGATCAATTAATGATGTCATGAATCATATAACTATATTGCTAACGTTAATTAGCTATACATTACTATATTGGATTGCATTACTATATAGCTAACGCTAGCTAGCCAGCTAGCTAAACTAGCTAACTAGTTATATCTTAGGCCAATTTTAGACACCATTTATTAATTATCTAATTTATTAATAAACTGTGTCTGATGGCTGTCAATAGCGACACAGCTTGCGAGATATCGCCCAACCCGTTGTTGTACATCTTTTAGCAGCATGTGTCCCGCGTTGGGCCGTATGTTTTCCGTAGACGGTTTTGACGTAGCCTCTAGATCTGCATGTCTTTGATTGATGTGCATTCCGGATAATATACTCGTGTCCCCCATGAACCGGCTCGTACATATAACGCATCCTCCATTCAGGCTTTAAAGGCATAGCTTTAATGGCGAGCCCCCGGGGGACGACGACAGGGAAAATGTGCACAATCTTAATAAAACACAATTTTCCATCACATTTTCGGAAAACTTAAGTTAAACACCCTTGGCTGAATGCGGCAATAGTGTGCAACTGCAGTCCGCAATTCGGGGTGTTCCTACAGTCGTGGCCAAAAGTTATGAGAATGACACAAATATTAATTTTCACAAAGTCTGCTTCCTCAGTGTCTTTAGATATTTTTGGCTGATGTTACTATGGAATATGGAAGTATAATTACAAGCATTTCATAAGTGTCAAAGGCTTTTATTGACAATTACATGAAGTTGATGCAAAGAGTCAATATTTGCAGTGTTGACCCTTCTTTTTCAAGACCTCTGCAATCCGCCCTGGCATGCTGTCAATTAACTTCCTGACTGATGGCAGCCCATTCTTGCGTAATCAATGCTTGGAGTTTGTCAGAATTTGTGGGTTTTTGTTTGTCCACCTGCCTCTTGAGGATTGACCACAAGTTCTCAATGGGATTAAGGTCTGGGGAGTTTCCTGGCCATGGACCCAAAATATCAATGTTTTGTTCCCTGAGCCACTTAGTTATCACTTTTGCCTTATGGCAAGGTGCTCCATCATGCTGGAAAAGGCATTGTTCGTCACCAAACTGTTCCTGGATGGTTGGGAGAAGTTGCTCTCGGAGGATGTGTTGGTACCATTCTTTATTCATGGCTGTGTTCTTAGGCAAAATTGTGAGTGAGCCCACTCCCTTGGCTGAGAAGCAACCCCACACATGAATGGTCTCAGGATGCTTTACTGTTGGCATGACACAGGACTGATGGTAGCGCTCACCATGTCTTCTCTGGACAAGCTTTTTTCCAGATGCCCCAAACAATCAGAAAGGGGATTCATCAGAGAAAATGACTTTACCCCAGTAGTCCAATCCCTGTACCTTTTGCAGAATATCAGTCTGTCCCTGATGTTTTTCCTGGAGAGAAGTGGCTTCTTTGCTGCCCTTCTTGACACAAGGCCATCATCCAAAAGTCTTTGCCTCACTGTGTGTGCAGATGCACTCACACCTGCCTGTTGCCATTCCTGAGCAAGCGCTGTACTGGTGGTGCCCTGATCCTGCAGCTGAATTTTAAGAGATTTTATTTTACCAGGGAAGTTGACTGAGAACACATTCTCATTTACAGCAACAACCTGGGGAATAGTTACAGGGGAGAGGAGGGGGATGAATGAGCCAATTGTAAGCTGGGGATGATTAGGTGGCCGTGATGAGGAAAGGGTGCATCCTACTGGCCCTCCAACACCACTTCCAGCAGCATCTGGTCTCCCATCCAGGGACTGACCAGGACCAACCCTGCTTAGCTTCAGAAGCAAGCCAGCAGTGGGATGCAGGGTGGTTTGCTGCTGGCTGATAGATGGTCCTGGCGCTTGCTGGACCTTCTTGGGTGCCCTGAAGCCTTCTTCACAACAATTGAACCGCTCTCCTTGAAGTTCTAGATGATCCGATAAATGGTTGATTTAGGTGCAATCTTACTGGCAGCAACATCCTTGCATGTGAAGCCCTTTTTCTGCAAAGCAATGATGACGCACGTGTTTCCTTGCAGGTAACCATGGTTGACAGAGGAAGAACAATGATTCCAAGCACCACCCTCCTTTTGAAGCTTCCAGTCTGTTATTCGAACTCAATCAGCATGACAGAATGATCTCCAGCCTTGTCCTCGTCAACACTCACACCTGTGTTAACGAGAGAATCACTGACATGATGTCAGCTGGTCCTTTTGTGGCAGGGCTGAAATGCAGTGGAAATGTTTTTGGGGGATTCAGTTCATTTGCATGGCAAAGAGGGACTTTGCTATTAATTGCAATTCATCGGATCACTCTTCATAACATTCTGGAGTATATGCAAATTGCCATCATACAAACTGAGGCAGCAGACTTTGAGAAAATTCATATTTGTGTCATTATCAAATCTTTTGGCCACGACTGTACATGTGGACATTCCAGGAACACCCCCTCAAAAGTAGAGGTTGACCGATTATGATTTTTCAACACCGATACCGATTATTGGAGAACCCCCCCCAAAAAAACCCGATGCCGATTTTTGTTATTTTTTTCCTTTTTATTTGTAATAATGACAATTACAACAATACTGAGTGAACACTTATTTTAACTTAATATAATACATCAATAAAATCAATTTAGCCTCAAATAAATAATGAAACATGTTCAATTTGGTTTCAATAATGCAAAAATAAAGTGTTGGAGAAGAAAGTAAAAGTGCATTATGTGCCATGTAAGAAAGCTAACATTTAAGTTCCTTGCTCAGAACATGAGAACATATGAAAGCTGGTGGTTCCTTTTAACATGAGTCTTCAATATTCCCAGGTAAGAAGTTTTAGGTTGTAGTTATTATAGGAATTATAGGACTATTTCTCTCTATACGATTTGTATTTCATATACCTTTGACTATTGGATGTTCTTATAGGCATTTTAGTATTGCCAGTGTAACAGTATAGCTTCTGTCCCTCTCCTCGCTCCTACCTGGGCTCAAACCAGGAACACACCGACAACAGCCACCCTCAAAGCAGCGTTACCCATGCAGAGCAAGGGGAAAAATTACTCCAAGTCTCAGAGCGAGTGATGTTTGAAAAGCTATTAGCGCGCACCCACTAACTAGCTAGCCATTTCACATCAGTTACACCAGCCTCACCTTGGGAGTTGACAGGCTTGAAGTCATAAACAGCGCAATTCATTGCGAAGAGCTGCTGGCAAAACGCAGTAAAGTGGTGTTTGAATGAATGCTTACGAGCCTGCTGCTGCCTACCATCGCTCAGTCAGACTGCTCTATCAAATCATAGACTAAATTATAACATAATAACACACAGAAATACGATCCTTAGGTCATTAATATGGTCGAATCCGGAAACTATCACGTTTATTCTTTCAGTGAAATACGGAACCGTTCTGTATTTTATTTAATGGGGGGCATCCATAAGTCTAAATATTCCTGTTACATCGCACAACCTACAATGTTATTTCATAGTTACGTAAAATTCTGGCAAATTAGTTCGCAACGAGCCAGGCGGCCCAAACTGTTGCATATACCCTGACTCTGCGTGCAATGAACGGAAGAGAAGTGACACAATTTCACCTGGTTAATATTGCCTGCTAACCTGGATTTCTTTTAGCTAAATATGCAGGTTTAAAAATATATACTTCTGTGTATTGATTTTAAGAAAGGCATTGATGTTTATGGTTAGGTACAGTCGTGCAATGATTGTGCTTTTTTTCGCAAATCGCTTTTATTAAATCATCCCCCGTTTGGCGAAGTCGGCTGTCTTTGTTAGGAAGAAATAGTCTTCACACAGTTTGCAACAAGCCAGGCGGCCCAAACTGCTGCATATACCCTGACTCTGTTTGCAAGAGGTGACACATTTTCCCTAGTTAAAATAAATTCATGTTAGCAGGCAATATTAACTAAATATGCAGGTTTAAAAATATATACTTGTATATTGATTTTAAGAAAGACATTGATGTTTATGGTTAGGTACACATCGGAGCAAAGACAGTCCTTTTTCGCGAATGCGAACCACATCGATTATATGCAACGCAGGACAGGCTAGATAAACTAGTAATATCATCAACCATGTGTAGTTAACCAGTGATTATGATTGATTTATTGTTTTTTAATGCTAGCTAGCAACTTACCTTGGCTTCTTACTGCATTCGCGTAACAGGCAGGCTCCTCGTGGAGTGCAATGTAAAGCAGGTGGTTAGAGCGTTGGACTAGTTAACCGTAAGGTTGCAAGATTGAATCCCCAAGCTGACAAGGTAAAAATCTGTCGTTCTGCCCCTGAACAAGGCAGTTAACCCACCGTTCCTAGGCCGTCATTGAAAATAAGAATGTGTTCTTAACTGACTTGCCTAGTTAAATAAAGGTCTAAAAAATATATATATAAAAAACTAATTCGGCAAATCGGTGGGCAAAAATACCAATTACCGATTGTTATGAAAACTTGAAATCGGCCCTAATTAATCGGCCATTCCGATTAATCGGTCGACCTCTACTCAAAAGACACTGTAATTTGCTCCCGCCTGCGGAACACATGCCCTCCGTTTATAACAGAATTGTGGGAAAACCGTTCCCTGCAGGCGGGCAAAGGACACTGTCTACTGGTCGCCCCCGCTAGCACAGCAGGCCAAGGCAACACCGTGTACTAGCTAGGTTGATCGTTGGGCTCCCAAGTGGCGCAGTGGTTTAAGACACTGCATGTCACTGCAGTACCTGGTTTGAATCTGCATCACATCTGGTCCCATAGGGTGGCGCACAATTGGCCCAGCGTCGTCCGGGTTTGGCCGTCATTGTAAATAAGAATTTGTTCTTAACTGACTTGCCTAGTTTAAATAAAGGTTAATTCAATTCAAATGTAATTAATTAAATATAAATAGTTAGCTAGCACACTGTCGCTCCCGGTTGCTGTGTACCAGAGTCCTCCTTAGAACTAGCTGGCTACGCTAGCACACAGTCCCTCGCTGTCGCCTGCCGAACACGCACAGTGCCCGACAGGCGGGGGCGAAGGACACTGTCTACTGGTGTAAGGCTACCGTTGTTGCTCCTGCCCCTCCTTCTGTGGTGGTTGTAACATGTAGGCTCAGCTTCCCCGAACAGTCCCATGTTGAACAAACTTCATGTCTACTTTACCTGTTGTCTGCTGATTTTGCCCCTATGTCAGAGGTAATCTGATACAAAATATCCACAGGGAAGCGTTATCAACATAACCTTCCATATGCTGGTCTGTATGTTGTTTTTATTTTCAATACTGACACAATTCGCACATGACAAACACTTAGACGAAATGGCAGAGCCTAACCGAACCACAGAGGCTAGTTCTGATGGAAACGTTATCATTTGCATCGCCAAGCAGTGCCCAAGAAAATATTAAATCCAATTATTTAATGCTACCACCCCCTCCAAATCAAAACAAACAGATTCTAATCACACACCTGTTGGTGTTTCACACCTGCTTGTCTGTCTAATCAGCCTCGCAATACATTCAGCAACATGCTGCTGCAGACAGGAAGTAGAATGGAGCGTGTGAGCGCAAACATTGACATCCATGTTTGGTTTTTATTTGGAGGGGTGATGTTGGCATCAAACACTTGGATTTAATGCTGTCTTGGGAACTGCTCGTCGACGCAAACGACAATGTTTCCATCAGAACTATCTACCAATTACGGATACCTTCCAACGTGGGACACATGCTGACAAAACGGGTACAGCAACGAGTCGGGCAAAATACTCACAAGCTATCGCTATGGAATAAGCGAAGACTGAACATTACTGTTAAAATAACTGAACATACTGTATACGTGATGAAGACTTTCGTAGGCCTGGTTACATATTTTATACAGTCAGTGACTATTTAGCTAGCTATGTCATTGCTTAGTAGTAATACATCAGACTGTAATACCGCGCTGGTTATAAGGACGAAATCAGCGGACAACAAGTGGAGTAAATTCAGATTAAGTTTACTCAACATTCTTCTGATTTATAAAGGGACTGTTCAGAATTTTGGACCCTATATATTAGAGACGAGAGTGGACGCGTATCTAGTCCAAACTCTGAATCGGGAGAGGCTCGCTATGTCAGTTCCTGCTGATTTTGATTACGTATTTTTCACGAAGATCGTCTTTAATTTCTCATCTACAGTTCCTGCAACAATATCGACACTACCAGTCCAATGTCCAGATCTTCAAACTCCAGCCAGACAAACCCAACAAGGAGCTGTCAGACCTGGTCATGTTCCTCGCTCAGGTACGATCATCACTCTCAAATCTAGTCCTATAAATACTATGCCAAATTCATTATATTAATAATCATTTGTGTGTGTATGTATGTATATATATATATATATATATATATACAGATATACGTATAATATATATATGTCACATGAGTACCGAAACGTAAGATAAATGGCACAGGAGTACCGAAGCTATCTCAAATCAGGAAATGTCTGTAGGCCTGCTGTATTTCTGGATCTTATTGGAAAACCATAAGCTGTCCATTTATTTATAGATCGCCAACTGTAGACACAAGTACCCTGCTAAACGTTAATCCTGATGGGAAGCTATGAAGCTAAATCCACTATTGTCCTGTTCCAGGTTGGACACTGCTATCTGCAGCAACTTGCCTCCTTCCCTCAGGAGTTGTCGGAGCTCCTTATGAATCATCACACAGTCCTCGAGCCTGATCTACGGATGGTAAGAGAACATATCATCAACAGATATTTTCTCACCCTTGTCAGCTGTTAAAAATAGGTGTATTTAATGTGTTGTTTTTGTTGTGTGTTTGTCACTCGCTCAGACATTCTGCAAAGCCCTGATTCTGCTGAGGAACAAAGATCTGATTAACCCCACCGGTCTTCTCGAGCTGTTCTTTGAGTTGCTGCGCTGTCACGACAAGCTCCTCAGGAAGGTGAGCCCGGAGTGTGTCTGTCTCTCTGCACCCCGGTATTGTTATTCCATTTCTATGGTCTGTCTGTCTGCAGTGTGAGTCACGGTCTGCCTCTCGCTTAGTCTCCTGTTCATCTCTTCCCAGACGCTGTACTCGCACATTGTCCATGACATAAAAAACATCAACTCCAAACACAAGAACAACAAAGTCAACACAACATTACAGAACTTCATGTACACCATGCTGAGAGACAGCAATCCTCTAGCAGCCAAGATCTCGCTAGATGTCATGATTGAGTTGTACAAGAGGAACATCTGGTAAGTTACATGCCTTGGCTCTGTGCCTTGGTATCTTCAAAAACACGTCACCTGATATATATATCATTTTTGCTCCTTGTTTTCCGTTTACAGGAATGATGCCAAAACTGTTAACGTGATCACAACAGCATGTTTCTCCAAAGTCACAAAGATCCTCGTGGCAGGCATGAAGTTCTTCCTGGGCAAAGATGAAGATGAGAAGAGGGAGAGTGATTCTGAATCGGAGGCATGTGTACACCACATAGTGGAGGGGGGTGAACATTTTGATTTGATTGGAGGAGAGACTTCCTTGCTCTGTCAGGTCTAAGCCAGTCTCTTCTCTCCAGGAGGAAGGTCCGTCGGCTAGAGACCTGATGGTGAGGTACTCTACAGGGAGGAAGACATCGAAGAACAAGAAGAAGATGGAGAAGGCCATGAAGGTCCTTAAGGTACGCTGAGAGTCCTGTGTTTTGTATTATTTTACTGATAAGATAAGACTTTACCTGGCAATTGTTTTTGTTGGTTGGTTGTTCGTTAATGAATCTTAACTTGATGATTCACAGAAACATAAGAAGAAGAAGAAGGTAGAGGTTTTCAATTTCTCTGCCATCCACTTGATTCATGATCCTCAAGGTATGTATGGTCACCCTCAAAAGCACACGCTGATAAACTAAACTATATCTGGAACTTATTTTATGTCGCTCTACTCTGGTTTTCCTAAGAAATATGACATTGCTTTGCACAGATTTTTCAGAGAAGCTACTAAAGCAGTTGGAAGACTCTAACGAGCGTTTTGAGGTGAAGATCATGATGATGGAACTAATATCCCGACTGGTTGGGATTCATGAGGTAAGAAAATGATATGAAATTGTATGAACAGTGCAATTATTCTACAATGTAAAAACAAAATGGACATTCACGTTGTTATTTCTATTCTTCCCACAGCTCTTTCTCTTCAACTACTACCCCTTCGTTCAGCGGTTTATTCAGCCCCATCAAAGAGGTGAGCTCTAAGCAAGGGCACCTCTTGTAATTAAAACCTGCAAATCAAATTATGTCACATGCGCTGAATACAACCGCTGTAGGCCTTATCGTGAAATGCTTACTTACAAGCCCTTAACCAACAATGCAGTTTTAAGAAAATAGAGTTTAGAAAATATTTACTAAATAAACTAAAATAAAAAAATATATAAAGTAACACAATAAAATAACAATAATGGGGCTATATACCGGGGGTACTGGTGCTGAGTCAATGTGGGGGGTACAGGTTAGTCGAGTGAAGAGTGACTATGCATGGATAATAAACAGCGAATAGCAGAAGTGTAAAACAATGGGGGGTGGCCACCAAGGAACTTGAAACTGTTCAGCCCTCCTTTTCCAGTAGTCCACGATCATCATCTTTGTTTACGTTGAGGGGGAGGTTGTTGTCCTGGCACTGAGCTGTAGTCAATGAACATCATTCTCACATGGGTGTTCCTTTTGTCCATGTGGGAAAGGGCAGTGTGGAGTGTGATTGAGATTGCGTCATCCTTGGATCTATTGCGGCGGTATGCTAATTGGAGTGGGTCTAGTGTTTCCGGGATGATGGTGTTAATGTGAGCCATGACCAGCCTTTCAAAGCACTTCATGGCTACTGATGTGAGTGCTACTGGGCGGTAATCATTTAGGCAGGTTACCTTCACTTTCTTGGGCATAGGGACTATGGTGGTCTGCTTGAAACGTGTAGGTATTACCGACTCGGTCAGGGAGAGGTTGAAAATGTCAGTGAAGACTGTACAGCGGTTTTTTTCAGGCCCATCAAAGAGATATGTTCTAAGAAAGGGCTCAGCTTGTCATTAAAAACAAGCGTGCAATTAGTCATGTTGCGTTTTTAATAGAACTTGAGTTGAAAATAATATTTGTGTTATTTTTTTCTTCTCCAGAGGTCACCAAGATTCTCCTGTGTGCTGCCCAGTCCTCCCATCAACTAGTTCCACCTGAGATCATCCAGCCTGTCATCATGACCATAGCCAATAACTTTGTGACAGACAGAAACTCGGGAGAGGTGATGTGTGTTGGGTAAGGGAGTCACTCACACCTATGATTCCTCTGTAACCTGGTTGGATGGCCATTGTAAAGTCATTCACCTTCTGCATTGTGATTGTTACCATGGATACTGTATATAACACTGTTATATACAGTTGAGATTTGTACAGCATCAGTTATTGGTTAATAACATGGATATATAGAGTAACAGAGTGTGGGACTTGCTTTGTACAGCATCAATGCCATCAAGGAGGTGGCAGCTCGTTGTCCCCTAGCCATCACAGAAGAGCTGCTCCAGGACCTGGCTCAGTACAAGATGCACAAAGACAAGAGTAAGTAGTCTGTCCTTACAGGAAGCAGTCTGTCCTTACAGTAGTAGGCTAACATGTCTGTTTTGAATCTTTTTTCTCTTTAACCATGTGGCTACAAGAGATTATTCATCACGTGTCATAATTAAAACAATTCAAAGGGTTTCAATGAGGGTTATTAAAATGTCATTTTTAGATGTGATGATGTCTGCCAGAGGACTCATTCAGCTCTTCAGAAGCCTGGATCCAAAGATGCTGCATAAGAGAGACAGGGTATGTTGCTGAGACCAATGTAACACACATTTAAAATGATCTCAACATCGTCATGTTTTTCCCTCCCTCGTTCTAAGGCCCATAAACTGGGTGGTTCCTCTATGTGGAAGTCCCCTCAGGGCTGAGGTATGCTAGGCTCCTCCTCTATGTGGAAGTCCCCTCAGGGCTGAGGTATGCTAGGCTCCTCCTCTATATGGAGGTCCTCTCAGGGCTGAGGTATGCTAGGCTCCTCTATGTGGAAGTCCCCTCAGGGCTGAGGTATGCTAGGCTCCTCCTCTATGTGGAAGTCCCCTCAGGGCTGAGGTATGCTAGGCTCCTCTATGTGGAAGTCCTCTCAGGGCTGAGGTATGCTAGGCTCCTCCTCTATGTGGAAGTCCCCTCAGGGCTGAGGTATGCTAGGCTCCTCCTCTATGTGGAAGTCCTCTCAGGGCTGAGGTATGCTAGGCTCCTCCTCTATGTGGAAGTCCCCTCTTGGCTGAGGTATGCTAGGCTCCTCCTCTATGTGGAAGTCCTCTCAGGGCTGAGGTATGCTACGCTCCTCCTCTGTGTGGAAGTCCCCTCAGGGCTGAGGTATGCTAGGCTCCTCCTCTGTGTGGAAGTCCTCTCAGGGCTGAGGTATGCTAGGCTCCTCCTCAATGTGGAAGTCCTCTCAGGGCTGAGGTATGCTAGGCTCCTCCTCCCTCCTATGTGGAAGTCCCCTCAGGGCCGAGGTATGCTAGGCTCCTCCTCTATGTGGAAGTCCCCTCAGGGCTGAGGTATGCTACGCTCCTCCTCTGTGTGGAAGTCCCCTCAGGGCTGAGGTATGCTAGGCTCCTCCTCAATGTGGAAGTCCTCTCAGGGCTGAGGTATGCTAGGCTCCTCCTCTATGTGGAAGTCCCCTCAGGGCTGAGGTATGCTAGGCTCCTCCTCTATATGGAGGTCCTCTCAGGGCTGAGGTATGCTAGGCTCCTCCTCCTCCTCAATGTGGAAGTCCTCTCAGGGCTGAGGTATGCTAGGCTCCTCCTCTGTGTGGAAGTCCCCTCAGGGCTGAGGTATGCTAGGCTCCTCCTCTGTGTGGAAGTCCCCTCAGGGCTGAGGTATGCTAGGCTCCTCCTCTGTGTGGAAGTCCCCTCAGGGCTGAGGTATGCTAGGCTCCTGCTCCTCTGTGTGGAAGTCCTCTCAGGGCTGAGGTATGCTAGGCTCCTCCTCTGTGTGGAAGTCCCCTCAGGGCTGAGGTATGCTAGGCTCCTCCTCCTCTGTGTGGAAGTCCCCTCAGGGCTGAGGTATGCTAGGCTCCTCCTCCTCTGTGTGGAAGTCCCCTCAGGGCTGAGGTATGCTAGGTGGTTCCTCTGTGTGGAAGTCCCCTCAGGGCTGAGGTATGCTAGGCTCCTCCTCCTCTGTGTGGAAGTCCCCTCAGGGCTGAGGTATGCTAGGTGGTTCCTCTGTGTGGAAGTCCCCTCAGGGCTGAGGTATGCTAGGCTCCTCCTCTATGTGGAAGTCCCCTCAGGGCTGAGGTGCTGTGAAATGTCATGGAGGCTGTGCTAACTGATAACTTAACCATTGCGTTGTTTTACTAGGGTCGACCCACAGAGTTGTCTACCGAGGCTAAGATCCAGGACTATGGCGAGATGGAGGCCAAGACCTACATCCCTGGAGCAGAGGTTCTGGAGGTGGAGGAGAAAGAGGAGGGAGAAGATGGGGATGGTGGTAAGGATTGGATCGTGGTATAGTCATTATTATAGAACTGGAAACATCTACTTGTTTAGTTTTTGCTGCAAGGACCCTCATTTTGGATTTATCAAGGACTGTATTTCCAAGATAAAATAGATGATATTCTGTGTGGGAAAATAGGTTTAAATATCGATTGTTTGATCATTTCTTCCTCTGCATTTCCTCTTCATCTCTAGATGGCTGGGAGAGTGCCAGCAGTATCAGTGGTGGTGATGATGATGATGACGGAGAATGGATCAATGTTCACCACTCCTCTGATGAAGACACCGCAGAAATGGTATGGTTCTGCATCAACCCCATGTCCATTAGGTCTTCTGGGATGGTGACCTGATTTTGAAAAGCTGGGCTGGCTCGTGTTCAATTGAGCACACTGTAGCAAAACAATTTGAATCAGAAAACTAAAATGAGCACTTCTTATTGGACAGGTTCAGGTTGTCCCTCCCTGTTTCTGTCCGTTTTCTGCCATTTGGTGCTGAATGAACACTTCCCTGGTGCTTAGTGTTTCTGATTGGTGAAATAAGGTGTTTTTATTGGTGAATAACATGTTCTGATTGGTGAAATAAGGTGTTTTTTTGGTGAATACGTGTTCTTATTGGTGAATAACATGTTCTGATTGGTGAATAAGGTGTTCTTATTGGTGAATAAGGTGTTCTTATTGGTGAATAACGTGTTCTTATTGGTGAATAACGTGTTCTTATTGGTGAATAACGTGTTCTTATTGGTGAATAACGTGTTCTGATTGGTGAATAAGGTGTTCTGATTGGTGAATAACATGTTTTTATTGGTGAATAACGTGTCTTATTGGTGAATAAGGTGTTCTTATTGGTGAATAAGGTGTTCTTATTGGTGAATAAGGTGTTCTTATTGGTGAATAACATGTTCTTATTGGTGAATAACGTGTTCTGATTGGTGAATAAGGTGTTCTTATTGGTGAATAAGGTGTTCTTATTGGTGAATAAGGTGTTCTTATTGGTGAATAAGGTGTTCTTATTGGTGAATAAGGTGTTCTGATTGGTGAATAAGGTGTTCTGATTGGTGAATAAGGTGTTCTGATTGGTGAATAACATGTTCTTATTGGTGAATAACATGTTCTTATTGGTGAATAACGTGTTCTTATTGGTGAATAACATGTTCTTATTGGTGAATAACGTGTTCTTATTGGTGAATAACGTGTTCTGATTGGTGAATAAGGTGTTCTGATTGGTGAATAACGTGTTCTTATTGGTGAATAACGTGTTCTTATTGGTGAATAAGGTGTTCTTATTGGTGAATAAGGTGTTCTTATTGGTGAATAAGGTGTTCTGATTGGTGAATAAGGTGTTCTGATTGGTGAATAAGGTGTTCTGATTGGTGAATAAGGTGTTCTGATTGGTGAATAACATGTTCTGATTGGTGAATAAGGTGTTCTTATTGGTGAATAACGTGTTCTGATTGGTGAATAACGTGTTCTGATTGGTGAATAACGTCTCCTCATTGGTAATTGTATGTGTATCACCCAGGCTGAGAAGCTGAAGAGTATGGATCCAGAGGAGAGGAAGGCCAAGGCATCAGCGGTCAGCTCCAGTCGACTCCTCACTCAGGACGACTTCAAAAAGATCCGTCTGGCTCAGATGGCTAAAGAGGTCAACGCTGCCCCGGGCAAGGGACAGAAGAGGAAGATGGTTGAAGATGATGATGATGGTGAAAGGTCAGTCTTGTTTTTCTTGTTATTTTACCTCCAGCTCCTATGATTCATATAATTCAAAACAGGGCTGACTTTTTGTTACAGTGATGGTTGTGGATCCATGTTTTTCCTGATGGGAATATCTTATTTAAAATGCATTGATGCTGCATTTAGACGAAAGGCGCAAAAACCGTCATACCAGTTGGTATAACGGGACAGAAACCGTCATACCAGTTGGTATAACGGGACAGAAACCGTCATACCAGTTGGTATAACGGGACAGAAACCGTCATACCAGTTGGTATAACGGGACAGAAACCGTCATACCAGTTGGTATAACGGGACAAGAAGGCAAGGAAGGAGGGTGACGACAAAAGCAAGCCAGCACGACGGTATGCGTTGCTATGGTGATATCCGTAAACAAACAGTGCAAATGAACATCCGGTAGAAAACAAAGCTACGGCAAAAGTTGTAATATTTTAACTCTGGCGGCAAGTCCCGTATACCGTGACGGCTAGGGCTAACCCCATTTAGTCGACCGGTCGATTGTTTGGTCGATAGTTGGTCGACCAAGATTTTTTGGAGTCGAGTAGTAGCAACAAAAAATGAAAACCGTGGTGACCAAGACACCTGTCTGAGTGGACTGATCCAGGCCGTGGGGATGGCACTGTCCATCACTCAGACATTTGCTACTGAAATTGTACATGGTTATATTACATAAGATCAATGGTGCAACACTAATAAAAATACTAATATTTTATAGCAAATGAGCTTTCTCCCGCGTTGGATAGCGGTTGCTGTCCGTGGTTCTGAAACATCAATAAGCTGTGGATTTGGTGCCTTTTTCCTAGACCATGTTGCTATGTGCATAATAGCAAAGTTACCCAGCATATTGGTGTTGAGAACAATGGGGTGGAGGCAGCAGCGGAGTTAGGAGATGAGAAAATAGCCTTGGCCTTAATTGTCTAAGAAAAGAGAGGAGAGGGGAAACCCCAACTTAATTAGGCCTATAATCAATAGCCTATTATCAATAGCCTAACTGTTAGGTGTGCCTGGCTTTATAAAGTGCATTCTGAAAGTATTCAGACCACTTCACTTTTCCCACATTTTGTTACGTAACAGCCTTATTCTAACATTGATCAAATAAATGTCTCATCAATCTACACACAATACCCCATAATAACAAAGTAAAATCAGGTTTTTAGACATTTTTGCAAATGTATTAAAAATAAATTACCTATCATATTTACATAAGTATTTAGTCCCTTTACTCAGTACTTTGTTGAAGCACCTTTGGCAGCGATTACAGCCTTGGGTATGAAGCTACAAGCTTGGCACACCTGTATTTGGGGAGTTTCTCCCATTCTTCTCTACAGAGCCTCTCAAGCTCTGTCAGGTTGGATGGGGAGCGTCCCTGCACAGCTATTTTCAGGTCTCTCCAGAGATGTTCGATCGGGTTCAAGTCCGGGCTCTGGCTAGGCCACTTGAGGACATTCAGACTTGTCCTGAAGCCACTCATGCGTTGTCTTGGCTGTGTGCTTAGGGTTGTTGTCCTGTTGGAAGGTAAAGCTCCTGAGGTCCTGAGCACTCTGGAGCAGTTTTTCATCAAGGATCTCTGCTCTGTTCATCTTTCCGTCAATCCTGACTACTCTCCCTGCCGCTGAAAAACATCCCCACAACATGATGCTGCCACCACTATGCTTCACTGTATGGATGGTGGTCAGGTGATGAGCGGTGCCTGGTTTCCTCCAGACGTGACGAGTTAAATCTTGGTTTCATCAGACCAGAGAATCTTATTTCTCATGGTCAGAGTCCTTTAGCTGCCTTTTGCCAAACTCTAAGCGGGCTTTCATGTGCCTTTTACTGAGAAGTGGCTTCTACCATTAATGCCTGATTGGTGGAGTGCTGCAGAGATGGTTGTCCTTCTGGAAGGTTCTCCCATCTCCACAGAGGAACTCTGGAGCTCTGTCGGAGTGACCATCGGGTTCTTGGTCACCTCCCTGACCAAGGCCCTTCCCCCAATTGCTCAGTTTGGCCGGGCGAGCCAGCTCTACGAAGAGTCTTGGTGGTTCCAAACTTCTTCCATTTAAGAATGATGGAGGCCACTGTGTTCTTGAATACTGCAGACATTTTTTGGTACCTTTCCCCAGATCTGTGCCTCGACACACAGTCATGTCTCAAAGCTCTATGGACAATTCCTTTGACCTCATGGTTTGGTTTTTGCTCTGACGTGCACTGTAATCTGTGAGACCTTATGGTGTACCTTTCCAAATCATGTCCAATCAGTAGAATTTACCACAGGTGGACTCCAATCAAGTTGTAGAAACATCTCAAGGATGATCAGTGGGAACAGGATGCACCTGAGCTCAATTTAGAGTCTCATAGCAAAAGGTCTGAATACTTATGTAAATAAGGTATTTGTTTACATTATATTTGCAACCATTTCTAAAAAAAACAGTTTTTGCTTCGTTATTATGGGGTATTGTGTGTAGATTGAGACATTTATTTTATCCATTTTTAGAACAAGGCTGTTACGTAACAAAACGTGTGAAAAGTGAAGGGGTCTGAATACTTTCCGAATGCACTGTATCTACAGAAATAAGACTGATCCTGCCTGTGTTGCCGGTGTTTGTTTAATAGCCTACTGATCCTGTGAGCTCCAAGCCTCACACAACCACAACATGTCAGATAAACAATTCCACAAATGTGTCTGTTTGTAATCTTTGCTTTGCTGGAACAGCCTCTCTGGAATTACTTATTTATTTAGTGTTGTTTACACTGTTCAAATTGTCTGAAATTATATTTATAATAATAACCTTCTTGATCTCCTTGTTATTATCATCATTATTATTATCATAAGTAAAATCATTATCATTAGTAGGCTTAGTATAGCAGTCTTGTATAACCACTATCGAGGTGTAGGCCTTAACCTCTCTAGGGTAGGGGGCAGTATTTTCACGGCCGGATGAAAAACGTACCCAAATTAAACTGCTTTACTGCTCGGGCCGAGGAACTAGAATATGCATATTATTAGTAGATTTGGATAGAAAACACTCTGAAGTTTCTAAAACTGTTTGAATGATGTCTGTGAGTATAACAGAACTCATATGGTAGGCAAAAACCTGAGAAAAATCTAACCAGGAAGTGAGAATTCTGGAGCTCCAGCCAAAATGCAACTGTTTGCGTATTTTCATTTTCCGAAAACTTAAACTGAGTTTACTTGACACTCTTTTTTTGCTCTGATAAGAAAGCTTTGATTTCCTACTGAATGGCCTAAAAGCATTCTGACATTGTTGTGCAGTAGTAGGTCATCAACTGCCATTGGCCTCTCAAAAAGTTGATCCGTTTCATCATCGTTGTCATGACCTCAGAATACTATTTTCTCAGACTGGCACACAGGACAGATTGATAGATGATGCAGTGATATGATGTCAAGTCAAGGCGGTCCTCTTTCAAATGTGCAACCAGTCCCCTACCTTCTTCCTATCATGGCTGGAGCTCCATCTGTGGTGATGAAGACCCCTGACTTCAGATCTCTCCCCCTTTTTGTCAGCATCTCTTCGACGGCATCATGGGATATCCTCTCCCTGTATGTGTGCTTCTAGATGTGTTAAGCCCAACAGCTCCTCACAGAATTCCTTCTTTGTTTGGTTATAAAATCTAACAAACACCAGAATCTGTGCATTATCAGTGTCGTCTGTTGATTCCTCCACAGCTAATGAAATGCTTTCTGAATAGCCTCTTTTTTAAGTTGTGAACTGAAATCTTTGGCTAATATTTCACTTCTCCTCATTGCTGTGGAATCTGACAGTGGGATCTGTTTGATCTTTTACCTTCAAACAACTTCACACACGCGTTCTTGTACCATCTCAGCGTCTGGAAACCCAAGGTATCCTCGGTGAGAACACTCCACTGCATGTTGTTGGTCTGTCGGGGTATTGACAAGGGCTTTGCTGGATCTCTCGTGTTGGGATTTGAGTTGCATTTTACATTTTACATTTTAGTCATTTAGCAGACGCTCTTATCCAGAGCGACTTACAGTAGTGGAGTTGGTTCATCTTGTTTGATCTGACCTCCATGTTCAGGGGATACGTCCGATCTAATTCACTATGTCTGGTGTCTTAATGACGCTTAACATTTGGCACTTTTCACCAGAGCTACAGACTCACTGCATATCAGGCACATTGGTTTTGTGCTCGTTGAATAAATACTGTTCCTCCCACTCGTCTTTGAATATATGGTTTTCAGAGTCAACTTTTTTATTTTTTGTTGAACAAGCCATGTTAACAAAGATACAGGTAACGAAGCTCCTATCTGTGATATTTACAGTCGAACCGCGGTCAAATCTTTCTGATTCTTTCTGCCTGCTTGTACCAAGATTCCACAAAGGATGTTTGGATCAATGTGATTGGGTAAAACGCAGCCTCTTGTATTTGCATATAGTCACGCGATTGGATTAGACGGGGCAGTAGTAGAGGTGGCCGTTGCTTCGAGAGAGAGAAAAGGAGAGGTTGCTGAGTTAGAGGCCCCTGGACCCGGTTGATTTATTTTTAGACAGCTTTAAAACATATATTTTTTAAAGTGTGACTTTTCTATAAAAAAAAATGCTATTTTGTCCGGTCCAGATTGACCCTTCTCTGGGTCTGGACCCGGACCGCCAGTTGAGTTTGGTTGCCCTGTTGGTCACGTGCATGCCTTGCATACATGTGTCAAGTAAAGAGAACAAGGTTTTAGGGAATGTTTTTTTACCCCCTAAACAAATGAGGGATTTTGGGTAACAAAACTTTTCAGTCAGAAGTGGTTATGTATGTTACAGCTTCAGCAACACGGACAGCACAATAAACAGCACAATAAACACTGTTGATGTTCTCTGGTGGTCGTTGCAGCAGGGAGGAGAGGGAGTCAACGGGTGCAAGTTACAGTCACTCGCTGTCTTTTTTTCTCACACAGCACAGCAAGTCTGAGCCCAGCCTGGCACAAATCAATTGCGTTCAGACTCCCTTTAGTCTTCTGTGTGTCTTAATTATTTCATCAAACAGTGTGCTTAAAGCATCAGACAAGCTCAGTGCATATATATATATAGTTGATTTGATTAAAACACAGGATGTGTCAATATAGGGGAAAAATACACTTTTTAGAATTTCGTCGAAAGAACACACGACTCTCGGGCGACCAAGATTTTTGATTTAGTCGCGGACAGCCCTAGTGGCGGCTGACGGCATTCACTGCCAGCCTCAATGGCATTTACCGTTGTGCTCTCATTGAAAACAATGAGATCCGGTTTGCTGTCTACCTCGTACCATCTAAATGCAGCATAAGTGTGATAAACAATCATGCAAACTGTTGAAAATATTTTAAGTGTGTGTGTGTGTGTGTGTGTGTGTGTGTGTGTGTGTGTGTGTGTGCGCGCATCTTAACTAATAATATGTCAAACCGTTTTCAGAGGGGAAATCCTTACCTTGAGAGACATTGAAAAGCTGCACAAGAAACCTAAGGCAGACAAGGAATCAAGACTGGCCACCGCACAGGTGACAATCTCAATCAAGAATGTGCTGAATTCTAATTATCGTATTCTTGGGATTTCAGCAGATCATGTGGCTTTGTTTTGATGGTAGGCTGGCCGCTCAGACAGGAAGGAGTTTGTGAAGAAGAGGAAGGAGAAGCTGAACCCGTTCGCTTCCACCAGCAACAAGGACAAGAAGAGGAACAAAGACTTCAGGATGATGAGACACAGTCGAAATGTACGGACCAAGAACAAGAGATCCTTCAGAGATAAACAGGTACATGAAGTTTGTTTTTTTGTGTGTTCAGCATAATTGGAAAATGTGTGTTTTTGTCAGTATTATTTATCTCGATGTTGTGTCTATTTCTCTCTCTCTCTCCATACAGATTGCTCTAAGAGATGCACTCATTAAGAGAAAGAAGCAATACAAATAGCAATGTCACTGTATGCCGTGGACTCTGATTCCTAAGGAAATGATGGCTTCCTTGAACTTGGGCTGTTATGAAGATGGGGAATGGTTCATTTTAACGTGGTCTGTTAAATCTTGCTGTCCTTTTTTTCTTAGGTAGTAGGCTGTAATCACACTGCCTTTTATTAAAAGATTTACCGTCAATCGTTTACCCCTTCTCCTATTTGCATTTTTGTTCAGTTTGCTTCATTTTTCCATACACCTTTTGATGTGAAGATTATGTTCCTGCCAACAAATGAAATGTAACTCCTCTAGATTGACATGATAGACAATAAATAAATGCAGACAGCATTTAAATGTCAAGATTTCCAGGACAAACACACATATATAATATACGGCCAGATCAGTCCACTTCATTACAATGTCACCTTCAACCCCTACAAGTAAAGACAGTTTTGAGTTGTTGTAATGCTTCTCTCAGCTGGAATTCATTCACACTTAACTGGTATTTAGAATTCAATCAAACATTCCTGTTCGTCTATTATGATGCACTTTTCTTTTACACTCGTAGAAGTCGCCCAGTTAGGCAGAGACTCGTAGAAGTCGCCCAGTTAGGCAGAGACTCGTAGAAGTCGCCCAGTTGGGCAGAGACTCGTAGAAGTCGCCCAGTCGGGCAGAGACTCGTAGAAGTCGCCCAGTCGGGCAGAGACTCGTAGAAGTCGCCCAGTCGGGCAGAGACTCGTAGAAGTCGCCCAGTCGGGCAGAGACTCGTAGAAGTCGCCCAGTCGGGCAGAGACTCGTAGAAGTCGCCCAGTCGGGCAGAGACTCGTAGAAGTCGCCCAGTCGGGCAGAGACTCGTAGAAGTCGCCCAGTCGGGCAGAGACTCGTAGAAGTCGCCCAGTCGGGCAGAGACTCGTAGAAGTCGCCCAGTCGGGCAGAGACTCGTAGAAGTCGCCCAGTCGGGCAGAGACTCGTAGAAGTCGCCCAGTCGGGCAGAGACTCGTAGAAGTCGCCCAGTCGGGCAGAGACTCGTAGAAGTCGCCCAGTCGGGCAGAGACTCGTAGAAGTCGCCCAGTCGGGCAGAGACTCGTAGAAGTCGCCCAGTCGGGCAGAGACTCGTAGAAGTCGCCCAGTCGGGCAGAGACTCGTAGAAGTCGCCCAGTCGGGCAGAGACTCGTAGAAGTCGCCCAGTCGGGCAGAGACTCGTAGAAGTCGCCCAGTCGGGCAGAGACTCGTAGAAGTCGCCCAGTCGGGCAGAGACTCGTAGAAGTCGCCCAGTCGGGCAGAGACTCGTAGAAGTCGCCCAGTCGGGCAGAGACTCGTAGAAGTCGCCCAGTCGGGCAGAGACTCGTAGAAGTCGCCCAGTCGGGCAGAGACTCGTAGAAGTCGCCCAGTCGGGCAGAGACTCGTAGAAGTCGCCCAGTCGGGCAGAGACTCGTAGAAGTCGCCCAGTCGGGCAGAGACTCGTAGAAGTCGCCCAGTCGGGCAGAGACTCGTAGAAGTCGCCCAGTCGGGCAGAGACTCGTAGAAGTCGCCCAGTCGGGCAGAGACTCGTAGAAGTCGCCCAGTCGGGCAGAGACTCGTAGAAGTCGCCCAGTCGGGCAGAGACTCGTAGAAGTCGCCCAGTCGGGCAGAGACTCGTAGAAGTCGCCCAGTCGGGCAGAGACTCGTAGAAGTCGCCCAGTCGGGCAGAGACTCGTAGAAGTCGCCCAGTCGGGCAGAGACTCGTAGAAGTCGCCCAGTCGGGCAGAGACTCGTAGAAGTCACCCAGTTGGGCAGATGAGTTTCTTGCCAACTTCAGAGCAGAACAATATTACAGCGATATCCCAGGAGATGGATTTGTGTTTTGGATGACCATGACCCAAATGCACTTCAGCTCAGACGGATGGCCTGACATTCTCCTGTAGAATTCTCTGATACAGAGCAGAATTCATGGTTCCTTCTATTAAGGCAAGTCGTCCAGGTCCTGAGGCAGCAAAGCATCCCCAAACCATCAGACTACCACCACCATGCTTGACCGGTGGTATGAAGTTTTTACTGTGGAATTCAGTGTTTGGTTTTTGCAAGACATAATTGGATCCATCTTGTCCAAAAAGTTGGCTCAAGTTTGCCAAAAAGCACCTGGAAGATCAAGGCTCTTTGTAGAATGTTCTATGGACAGATGGGTCTTGCTGACCGAGGTAGTCTTGCCTCTGGGCTGTACCGTCGAGGCCATGGGCTATCCTGGTAGGGCTGCTGTACCAGTTTGGCGTCATGCCCCCTCACGGCCTACCTGCTGGTTCTGGGCTTCTCTGTACAGGCGGTGGCTATAAGCATCACGGGCTGCTGTCTTGGAGGAGTCATCGCCAACGTCATCAAATAATGGATGGATGGGGACATGGCCCTCCGGTTGTTGGGTTTACTTAGGTCCGCATCCCAAATGGCACCCTATTCCCTACATAGTGCACTACTTTTGACTAGGTCCCATAGGTCTCTGGTCAAAATGTAGTACACTATTAGATTTTAATTTTGTGAATTCTCAAATCAACTGTAAACAATACCTTGGTTCTAAAGGTAAACGTGATGTCATTCTGATGAGAGAAGATTCCACGGTAGCTCCATGAACATCTGGAAATGGGAAGGGACTTGATCCCAATGAATAATGCTCATTTACTTTAGTATAGTAATAAAGAGCTTATTAGAATAGGTTAGAATTGTGTTAGGTAGGTTAGATTCCAGCTGTTTACACATTTTGCTGGATAATGACTCGAAACAGTGCAGACGTTAAAACGGTCCAGTGTAAAGATTAACCCAGATGACGCTGATGGAATCGTCACATATATCCCATGATCCTCTAGTTCTCTGTGAACGTGTCTCGTCATTACAGGGTCATGGGCCGGTCATCCTGCTAGGCTAATCTGTCTGTCTGTTGTTTTGGGTGTGTTATTTTGGGTCTGTTTTGTGTCTTGTTGTGGGTGTGTTGTTTTGTGTCTTGTTGTGGGTGTGTTGTTTTGTGTCTTGTTGTTTTGTGTCTTGTTGTGGGTGTGTTGTTTTGTGTCTTGTTGTGGGTGTGTTGTTTTGTGTCTTGTTGTGGGTGTGTTGTTTTGTGTCTTGTTGTGGGTGTGTTGTTTTGTGTCTTGTTGTGGGTGTGTTGTTTTGTGTCTTGTTGTGGGTGTGTTGTTTTGGGTGTGTTGTTTTGGGTCTGTTTTGGGTGTGTTGTTTTGGGTCTGTTTTGTGTCTTGTTGTGGGTGTATTGTTGTGGGTGTGTTGTTTTGGGTGTGTTGTTTTGGGTCTGTTTTGTGTCTTGTTGTGGGTGTGTTGTGTTGTGGGTGTGTTGTTTTGTGTCTTGTTGTGGGTGTGTTGTTTTGGGTGTGTTGTTTTGGGTCTGTTTTGGGTGTGTTGTTTTGGGTCTGTTTTGTGTCTTGTTGTGGGTGTATTGTTGTGGGTGTGTTGTTTTGGGTGTGTTGTTTTGGGTCTGTTTTGTGTCTTGTTGTGGGTGTGTTGTTTTGTGTCTTGTTGTGGGTGTGTTGTTTTGTGTCTTGTTGTGGGTGTGTTGTTTTGTGTCTTGTTGTTTTGTGTCTGTTTTGTGTCTTGTTGTTTTGTGTCTTGTTGTTTTGTGTTGTGTGTAGCATCACCATGACGAGTATCTCCACAGTAGGTGGTATGATGTCTCTGTGTCAGTAGGTGGTATGATGTGTCAGTAGGTGGTATGATGTCTCTGTGTCAGTAGGTGGTATGATGTGTCAGTAGGTGGTATGATGTCTCTGTGTCAGTAGGTGGCATGATGTCTCTGTGTCAGTAGGTGGTATGATGTGTCAGTAGGTGGTATGATGTGTCAGTAGGTGGTATGATGTCTCTGTGTCAGTAGGTGGCATGATGTCTCTGTGTCAGTAGGTGGTATGATGTGTCAGTAGGTGGTATGATGTCTGTGTGTCAGTAGGTGGTATGATGTCTCTGTGTCAGTAGGTGGTATGATGTCTCTGTGTCAGTAGGTGGTATGATGTGTCTGTGTCAGTAGGTGGTATGATGTCTCTGTGTCAGTAGGTGGTATGATGTCTCTGTGTCAGTAGGTGGTATGATGTCTCTGTGTCAGTAGGTGGTATGATGTCTCTGTGTCAGTAGGTGGTATGATGTCTCTGTGTCAGTAGGTGGTATGATGTCTCTGTGTCAGTAGGTGGTATGATGTCTCTGTGTCAGTAGGTGGCATGATGTCTCTGTCAGTAGGTGGTATGATGTCTCTGTGTCAGTAGGTGGTATGATGTGTCAGTAGGTGGTATGATGTCTCTGTGTCAGTAGGTGGCATGATGTCTCTGTGTCAGTAGGTGGTATGATGTGTCAGTAGGTGGTATGATGTGTCAGTAGGTGGTATGATGTCTCTGTGTCAGTAGGTGGTATGATGTCTCTGTGTCAGTAGGTGGCATGATGTCTCTGTGTCAGTAGGTGGTATGATGTGTCAGTAGGTGGTATGATGTCTGTGTGTCAGTAGGTGGTATGATGTCTCTGTGTCAGTAGGTGGTATGATGTCTCTGTGTCAGTAGGTGGTATGATGTGTCTGTGCCAGTAGGTGGTATGATGTCTCTGTGTCAGTAGGTGGTATGATGTCTCTGTGTCAGTAGGTGGTATGATGTCTCTGTGTCAGTAGGTGGTATGATGTCTCTGTGTCAGTAGGTGGTATGATGTCTCTGTGTCAGTAGGTGGTATGGACATGATGTCTCTGTGTCAGTAGGTGGTATGGACATGATGTCTCTGTGTCAGTAGGTGGTATGATGTCTCTGTGTCAGTAGGTGGCATGATGTCTCTGTGTCAGTAGGTGGTATGATGTCTCTGTGTCAGTAGGTGGTATGATGTCTCTGTGTCAGTAGGTGGTATGATGTCTCTGTGTCAGTAGGTGGTATGATGTGTCAGTAGGTTGTATGATGTCTCTGTGTCAGTAGGTGGCATGATGTCTCTGTGTCCGTAGGTGGTATGATGTCTCTGTGTCAGTAGGTGGCATGATGTCTCTGTGTCAGTAGGTGGTATGATGTGTCAGTAGGTGGTATGATGTGTCAGTAGGTGGTATGATGTCTCTGTGTCAGTAGGTGGTATGATGCCTCTGTGTCAGTAGGTGGTATGATGTCTCTGTGTCAGTAGGTGGTATGATGTCTCTGTGTCAGTAGGTGGTATGATGTGTCAGTGTCAGTAGGTGGTATGATGTGTCAGTGTCAGTAGGTGGTATGATGTCTCTGTGTCAGTAGGTGGTATGATGTGTCAGTGTCAGTAGGTGGTATGATGTCTCTGTGTCAGTAGGTGGTATGATGTGTCAGTAGGTGGCATGATGTCTCTGTGTCAGTACGTGGTATGATGTGTCAGTAGGTGGTATGATGTCTCTGTGTCAGTAGGTGGTATGATGTGTCCGTAGGTGGCATGATGTCTCTGTGTCAGTAGGTGGCATGATGTCTCTGTGTCAGTAGGTGGTATGATGTGTCAGTAGGTGGTAAGGACATGATGTCTCTGTGTCAGTAGGTGGCATGATGTCTCTGTGTCAGTAGGTGGCATGATGTCTGTGTCAGTAGGTGGTATGATGTGTCAGTAGGTGGCATGATGTCTGTGTCAGTAGGTGGTATGATGTGTCAGTAGGTGGTATGATGTGTCAGTAGGTGGTATGATGTCTCTGTGTCAGTAGGTGGTATGATGTCTCTGTGTCAGTAGGTGGTATGATGTCTCTGTGTCAGTAGGTGGTATGATGTCTCTGTGTCAGTAGGTGGTATGATGTGTCAGTAGGTGGTATGATGTCTCTGTGTCAGTAGGTGGCATGATGTCTCTGTGTCCGTAGGTGGTATGATGTCTCTGTGTCAGTAGGTGGCATGATGTCTCTGTGTCAGTAGGTGGTATGATGTGTCAGTAGGGGGTATGATGTGTCAGTAGGTGGTATGATGTCTCTGTGTCAGTAGGTGGTATGATGCCTCTGTGTCAGTAGGTGGTATGATGTCTCTGTGTCAGTAGGTGGTATGATGTCTCTGTGTCAGTAGGTGGTATGATGTCTCTGTGACAGTAGGTGGTATGATGTCTCTGGGTCAGTAGGTGGTATGATGTGTCAGTGTCAGTAGGTGGTATGATGTCTCTGTGTCAGTAGGTGGTATGATGTCTCTGTGTCAGTAGGTGGTATGATGTGTCAGTAGGTGGCATGATGTCTCTGTGTCAGTAGGTGGTATGATGTGTCAGTAGGTGGCATGATGTCTCTGTGTCAGTACGTGGTATGATGTGTCAGTAGGTGGTATGATGTCTCTGTGTCAGTAGGTGGTATGATGTGTCAGTAAGTGGCATGATGTCTCTGTGTCCGTAGGTGGTATGATGTCTCTGTGTCAGTAGGTGGCATGATGTCTCTGTGTCAGTAGGTGGTATGATGTGTCAGTAGGTGGTATGGACATGATGTCTCTGTGTCAGTAGGTGGCATGATGTCTCTGTGTCAGTAGGTGACATGATGTCTCTGTGTCAGTAGGTGGCATGATGTCTGTGTCAGTAGGTGGTATGATGTGTCAGTAGGTGGCATGATGTCTGTGTCAGTAGGTGGTATGATGTGTCAGTAGGTGGTATGATGTGTCAGTAGGTGGTATGATGTCTCTGTGTCAGTAGGTGGTATGATGTCTCTGTGTCAGTAGGTGGTATGATGTCTCTGTGTCAGTAGGTGGTATGGACATGATGTCTCTGTGACAGTACGTCTACACACACGCCTGGGGTGGAGGCAGGCACCATCACAACACCATACTTTAATTTAGGTAATGACCGTTTCTGTTTTCCAGGCTGTTTCTTGATGTTTTCAATCTTCTCTGTCTTCGGTCTCACTCGCTCCCTTTTTCCTCTATCTGACTACTCAACCTTTTCCCTTGGAGAGAGTCGTTTGATAAACTCTGTAGGTCAGAGACTGTAATAAGAATCTTCAAATGCACTGGAATGTAATAAAAGTTTTACCAGTAGTCTAGGAGGAAAATAACCTCTCCCTCAACGTCAACAAAACAAAGGAGCTGATCGTGGATGACAGGAGACAGGAACGAGAGCACACCCCCATCCACGTCGACAGGGTAGCAGTGGAGAAGGTGAAAAGCTTCAAGTTCCTCAGCGTGCACATCACTGACAACCTGAAATGGCCCATCCACGTCGACAGGGTAGCAGTGGAGAAGGTGAAAAGCTTCAAGTTCCTCAGCGTGCACATCACAGACAACCTGAAATGGTCCATCCACACAGACAGTGTGGTGAAGAAGGTGCAACAGCATCTCTTCAACCTCAGGAGGCTGAAGAAATTTGGCTTGGCCCTTAACACCCTCACACACTTTTACAGATGCGCGATTGAGAGCATCCTGTTGGCCTGTATCACCGCCTGGTACTGCAATTGCACCGTCCGTGAACACAGGGATCTACAGAGGGTGGTGCAGTCTGCACAACACATAATTGAGGGCACACTGCCTGCCCTCCAGGAAATCTACAGCACCCGGTGTCACAGGAAGGCCAAGAAGATCATCAAGGACCTCCGCTACACCCGAGCCATGGCCTGTTCACCCTGCTACCATCTAGAAGATCATCAAGGACCTCAGCCACGGCCTGTTCACCCTGTTACCATCTAGAAGGCAGAGACACTACAGGTGCATCAAAGCTGGGACCGAGAGACTGAAAAACGGTTATCTTCAGGCCATAATTGTCACAATGAGCCGGCCTCCACCCAGTACCCTGCCCTGAACCTTAGACAATGTCACTAGCCAGCTACCACCAAGTACTCTGCCCTGCAGCTTAGAGACTGCTGCCCTATGTTCCTAGTCATGTAACACTGGCCACTTTAATAATGTTTACATGCTGTTTTTAACCACTTCATATGTATAAACGGTATTCTAGTCAAGGCTCATCCTATATAACTACTGCTGTACACACCTTTCCTATTTGTACACTGTCCATACATGCCATTATATACTGTACATGTGTATATATATTTATATTTCGAACTCTGACATTGCTCGTTCTGACATTTTTTTAAAAATTTCTTGATCAAATAGCACACAACAACAACAAAAAAGGCTGAGATTAATTAGTTTTTGCTCACTTTAATACATTGTACAGGATGCAAAAAGGTGATTGACATTTCGACGTCAAGCTGTCGTCTACACTGACCTGACCTGTCCATTGCACTCATATTTATAGCCTAGTGGCCCAATGAGACACAACAATGTAAAAACTATTATAATGATAATGTTTCAATGTAAATAATCGCACAAAAATAATAAGCGCAATAGTGTGTCTCGTTAATCAATAGGCCATGTCAAAATATACATAGGTGATATTTCGGTGTCTGTGAATCCGGAAGTCAGAGACCCAAAACAATCAAGGCAATAATATAGGAATAAGGATAGTGAAAAATGATCCTTTAGACCCACAGTGTCTAAGGAGTGCTGCAGAATGCCTCTTTTTGTTTTAGTTTACGTACGATGTCACCTCTTGGTGAAATGTGGCCGTGTTATATGGCTACAAAGCGGAGGGAGGAAGGTGAGCCATGGTGGGAGGAAGGTGAGCCATGGTCGACTTAAAATGCAGTAGCATAGTCAGTGTTTTTATTGGGCTACAAATAGCAGCCTTATGTTCTGCGACGCTACATTTCAATGCTCGTTTAGATTGATCGATATAAGCTGCCCCGCACATGCATTTCAACATGTATATGACATTTGTGGTGCTACAAATATTGAAGATTTGTATTTTGTATTATTGAACTGTTCTCGGGTGGTAAACAACGTTAGTATTGGTCGTATTGTACACAGTGGCCAGACGTTGTAATTTCCATTGGGCTGGGAGCCAAGCGTCACGCTTCTTGGGTAGCTGCTTGCCGTGTGTAACGGAATCGGTTAGACGCTAGGGGCCAATGTTGTGAACTCTGGTAGATTTTGACCAGCTTTGAGAATGTTCCAGTGTTTTCAATACAATTCATTTGAAGCGTCCACCACATGAGCTCTACTCCGCGGAAAAACAAACGTTACGGCTTTGACGTCCAGTCTCCCCAGCACGGGTATAGACCTGTTAAATGACAATCTGACACTTATCATACCCGCGTGGTAGGAACCTGGTGTACTAAATCTATATCTGTACTACAGTTCCGTCCGAGGAATTTACCCATCGGTATGTTCCGCTTGAAGGTGTACGAGGTGT
Organism: Salmo salar; assembly: GCF_965601325.2. Lineage (NCBI taxonomy): Eukaryota > Metazoa > Chordata > Actinopteri > Salmoniformes > Salmonidae > Salmo > Salmo salar. Next base: position 108,237,397 of record NC_138303.1, on the reverse strand, counting down.
TTACTGTCTGCGCCTGAACGTTTATTCCTACTCTGCGATTTGCGGAAGATGCTAGACTCGGAACTTGTTTTCTTTATTTTTGTGGATTGTAAAATCCAAGAAGTCTATTTTCTCCCAAATCAAATTGTATTGGTCACATACACATGGTTAGCGGATGTTAATGAGAGTGTAGCGAAATGCTTGCGCTTCTAGTTCTGACAGTGCAGTAATATCAACAAGTAATCAAACCTAACAATTCCACAACAACTACCTTATACACACAAATCTAAATAGATGGAATATGTACATGTAAATATATTTACGAGGGATGGCCGAGCAGCATAGGCAAGATACAATAGATGGTATAAGATACAGTATATACATATGAGATGAGTAATGTAAGATATGTAAACATTATATAAAGTGCCGTTGTTTAAAGTGTCTAGTGATCCATTTATTAAAGTGGCTGGAGTTGAGTCAGTATGTTGGCAGCAGCCTCTGAGTTAGTGATGGCTGTTTAACAGTCTGATGGCCTTGAGATGGAAGCTGTTTTTCAGTCTCTCGGTCCCAGCTTTGATGCACCTGTACTGACCTCGCCTTCTGGATGATAGCGGGGTGAACAGGCAGTGGCTCGGGTGGTTGTTGTCTTTGATGATCTTTTTGGCCTTCCTGTGACATCGGGTGCTGTAGGTGTCCTGGAGGGCAGGTAGTTTGACCCCGGTGATGCGTTGTGCAGACCGCACCACCCTCTAGAGAGCCACAGCGGTTCAGGGCGGTGCAGTTGCCGTACCAGGTGGTGATACATTCCGACTTCTCTCTGCTGTGAATTTGAGATTGGGCTCAGATAAGTTAATATAAGAAATGAACTAGTAGCATTCCATACCCGTAGGATGTAGTCTATGTAGCTTTTCCAAAGGGCTACATTCTGGAAAAATCCTCAGTTTCCACCTCATTTTGTGGGTAGTGCGCACTTAGCCTGTCTTCTCTTGAGAGCCAGGTCTGCCTACAGCGGCCTTTCTCAATAGCAAGGCTATGCTCACTGAGTCTATACATAGTCAAAGCTGTCCTTAAGTTTGGGTCAGTCACAGTGGTCAGGTATTCTGCCACTGTGTACTCTCTGTTTAGGGCCAAATAGCATTCTAGTTTGTTCATTGTTTTGTTGTTAATTCTTTCCAATGTGTCAAGTAATTATCTTTTTGTTTTCTCATGATTTAGTTGGGTCTAATTGTGTTGCTGTCCTGGGGCTCTGTGGGGTCTGTTTGTGTTTGTGAACAGAGCCCCAGGACCAGCTTGCTTAGGGGACTCTTCTCCAGGTTAAACTCTCTGTGGGTGATGGCTTTTTTATGGAAGGTTTGGGAATCGCTTCCTTTTAGGTGGTTGTAGAATTTAACAGCTTTTTTCTGGATTTTGATAATTAGCGGGTATCTGCCTAATTCTGCTCTGCATGCATTATTTGGTGTTTCATGTTGTACACAGAGGATATTTTTGCACAATTCTGCATGCAGAGTCTCAATTTGGTGTTTGTCCCATTTTGTGAATTATTGGTTGGTGAGCGGACCCCAGACCTCACAACCATAGGTTCCTGGCACAGTGCTGTTCTCTACCGAGGTTCCTGGCACAGTGCTGTTCTCTACCGAGGTTCCTGGCACAGTGCTGTTCTCTACCGAGGTTCCTGGCACACTGCTGTTCTCTACCGAGGTTCCTGGCACACTGCTGTTCTCTACTGAGGTTCCTGGCACACTGCTGTTCTCTACAGAGGTTCCTGGCACAGTGCTGTTCTCTACAGAGGTTCCTGGCACAGTGCTGTTCTCTACCGAGGTTCCTGGCACAGTGTTGTTCTCTACCGAGGTTCCTGGCACAGTGTTGTTCTCTACCGAGGTTCCTGGCACAGTGCTGTTCTCTACAGAGGTTCCTGGCACAGTGCTGTTCTCTACCGAGGTTCCTGGCACAGTGCTGTTCTCTACCGAGGTTCCTGGCACAGTGTTGTTCTCTACAGAGGTTCCTGGCACAGTGCTGTTCTCTACCGAGGTTCCTGGCACAGTGCTGTTCTCTACAGATGTTCCTGGCACAGTGCTGTTCTCTACCGAGGTTCCTGGCACAGTGCTGTTCTCTACCGAGGTTCCTGGCACAGCGCTGTTCTCTACCGAGGTTCCTGGCACAGCGCTGTTCTCTACCGAGGTTCCTGGCACAGCGCTGTTCTCTACCGAGGTTCCTGGCACAGCGCTGTTCTCTACCGAGGTTCCTGGCACAGTGCTGTTCTCTACCGAGGTTCCTGGCACAGTGCTGTTCTCTACCGAGGTCCCTGGCACACAGACACCTCTATCATGGTCATCATAGGAGCCATTGAAGGTATCAGGGTAATCAATAATAAAGAGAGATTAGGATGTCTTCCAGAGTATGAGATGTTTTATTGACAAAGACGAGCAGAGACATGACAGGAGCCCGGGAGAAAACTCTCAAGTACATTTTCTCAAAGCCTTACTTCCTTGTTCATCTCTGTTTATACCTGGTTTTGCATCATAATGTGTCTCGCAATAATCAAATTCAACATATCACAACAGCTTGAGTTTCAATAAACCGGTAGACCATATTTGGCTAAGCTTTCCGGTGACAAACTTAACCATTACATTTTACCCTTATTTTACCAGGTAAGTTGACTGAGAACACATTCTCATTTACAGAAACGAAACTGGGGAGAGGAGATGAATGAGCCAATTGTAAGCTGGGGATGATTAGATGGCCATGATGGTACAGTATGAAGACCAGATTGGGAATTTATCCAGGACACTGGGGTTAACACCCCTACTCTTACAATAAGTGCCATGGGATCTTTAGTGACCACAGAGAGTCAGGACACCAGTTTAACATCCCATCTGAAAGACTACACCCTACACAGGGCAATGTCCCCACTGGGATACTTTTTTTTTTTAGACCAGAGGAAAGGGTGCCTCCTACTGGCCTTCCCAACACCACTTCCAGCAGCATCTGGTCTCCCATCCAATGACTGACCAGGACCAACCCTGCTTAGCTTCACAAGCAAGCAAGCCAGCAGTGGTATGCAGGGTGGTATGCTGCTGACATCAGTGTTGTTGCCATGAAACCACAGATACAAGTAGCTTGTTAGCAGCTGGAGTCTACAACAGGGCCTTCTCTCTCGACCTTGGGAGGAAACACTCCCTAACTTAGACTAAGATTTAATCCGTTTCAGAAACCACCTGCAGGATGACCCCATATTCTATGATAAGTCAGAGAAAGTATTTTGTTTTTTCGAAGGCCCATTGGACATCACTGCTCACTGTCCATTTGAGCTTACAAACAAAACACAATGAGGCATATTTCTATATGTTGAGAATGACAAATCATTGTGGTCTATTGCTATATGTCTAGTGCAAGTCACAATGACTATGTCTAAGCCTTTATTATATTCAATGGCACGGGGGACCAAACACTGACCTTTGACTTTTCCAGACCCTTCACCATCTTCCCCCTGATAGGCTACAGCGCCCGGTTCATCACCGCTGTCATCGTCAGGCAGCCACGGCAGAAATCAGAATATCACCAAACACCCCGTCGTCTTTCTCGCGAAGATGATGAGTTATTCGATAACTGTGACGTAACAGCAGCCATGACAAGACGTCAGAAAATATTCATCCTATCGTTGTATTTGAATGACTCTGATATGGCCAACCCTTCTCATTATCCCTAAGGCAGTGAACTATGACAAGGCCACATGTCAAAAGGACCTGAAAACAACAACAGACATCTGCTTCTCCTTTACCTCTCCTGCCAGGTTGAGAATTTGTAGCATGACCATGGGATGCAGGCAGGTGCAGCTCCTCTGGGTTTATGTAATCTTCCTCCCACTGGGCAACAACTGGTTGAATCAATGTTGTTTCCACATCATTTCAACTAACAAACAAAAACATCTATGTGATGACGTTGAATCAACGTCGAAAACTGATTGGATTTGAAATCAGTAATCAGTGTCAGGGAATTTCGTCTTTTTTTCACCCAACTTTTAACCTAAATACAATGAAGGTGACATTTTTTAAATTTTTAATTTCATGTTTAATTCACGTTAGTTTACAACCCAACCAAATGTAAATCAAAACTTAGATGTTGAACTGACGTCTGTGACCAGTGGACTTCCTGTTGGGACCTAAGATGAACTATTTAATGAGCCAACTAATACATAATATTACTACTACACTGTTTTGTTCATTGTACTTCACTGCGTGATACAGATGGCCAGCGGTCCCAGTTACAAAGACTCCACAACATCACATACCGTTATGAGGCTGCAGTTGCTGACCTCTTGGCTATATGATTTGGATGTTGACGTATGGCTGGTCCTGATGTTCACCTTCCCCCTCATGTACAGGGGCTTCCTGCTGCTCAACGGGCTTCCTGCTGCTCAACGGGCTTCCTGCTGCTGGCCACAAGTACAACAGGCAGTATCACACCTAGCCCCAATCCCAAATGATGGACCCCTAAACCCTACCGGCATATGCACTTGTGGAGATCTGAGAGGATTTGACGGGTGTAAGCAATATGGCTATAACTCCAAGTTTCACCACCTATCAAATCCTCAGATCTGTGTAGGGCATAGGGGTCTGTTAATGAAATCCTGCATCAAGACGTATGTTCACTATACTAGAGGACTGACAGGGGGTGCTGTTCTGAAGCCACCGTCCGTCATGTGGATACTATAGTACACAGAAGTGTTCAAAATAACTTCTACGGTGCCTGTCAAAACTCAAAACACACAATTCTGTTTCTTTCTTTTAGTGCACTTTCTCATTCTAAGTAAGTTTATAATTTACAACGGCTGTATTTTTCCCATTACAGTGTATCAGAGCTATAAATGGACATGCCTACAGATGGTATCTGATGTCCCCTCTGGAGAGGACCTGCAGAACTTGCCCAGTGTCAATGGTGGAAATTGGGGAAGTCAATGTGGCATTAGAGAATGAACAAACTATCCCCACGACCATACAAACTAATGGAGCCATACTGGGGATACCCGATTCGAGGATGAAAGTGAAGTGTGGAATGAACAAAGCCATTTATACAGTCACCTCCAAAATAGATGAGAAGAAAAGACTACATCAGATAAATAATACAAATGCTGAGCTATATAGTCTTCAAATAATTTTAGTGGGAAATTGTATTATTTTAACTAATACAATTACTGAGAGAAAGAGAAAATAATTATATTTATCAAAATTATTGGCACCCCTGTTTTTAATACTCTGGCAAAACTCCCCTTGTGAGGATAAGGAATGATCCCTCAGAATGAAGAAGACAGTGTGAGGGATCATTCCTCCATACAGAATCTTTCCAGATCCCTGATACCTTTTCAGTCTGTGCTTAAAGGACTACCCTCTTCTATTCAAACCACAGGTTTTCAATGGAGTTCTAGTCCATTGAAAGTAATTAGCCTAGTTATTGTTTTATACTTTATCAATGTATTCTAGAAGTACAGACGTGATGTTTTTAATACACTGATTCTTCTAATATTAGTGTTGCATTTGAAAGTAATTTTTTTTTCAGAAAAATAAAGATGAAGAAAAAAAAACCTTAAACAGCATTTTTATACCTTGAGTGAAACAGAAGTATCAAAGCATTGTGTTTATATAATGGACATGAGGTCTACCGGTGCTCATGTGAGCCCTGATAAGAGGTCACTTTACTCAGGATTCCCCTTTTGGATCAACCTTGTTGCTACGGCAGAACAGATATCCTACTCTGTGGATGCTACTGTGAGGTCAAAGATATTGCATAACATCTCACCAGACGATTCTGCTGTATATGACCAGTTGAGTCGATTCTGCTGTATCTGACCAGTTGAGTCGATTCTGCTGTATCTGACCAGTTGAGTCGATTCTGCTGTATCTGACCAGTTGAGTCGATTCTGCTGTATCTGACCAGTTGAGTCGATTCTGCTGTATCTGACCAGTTGAGTCGATTCTGCTGTATCTGACCAGTTGAGTCGATACTGCTGTATATGACCAGTTGAGTCGATTCTGCTGAATCTGACCAGTTGAGTCGATTCTGCTGAATCTGACCAGTTGAGTCGATTCTGCTGTATCTGACCAGTTGAGTCGATTCTGCTGTATCTGACCAGTTGAGTCGATTCTGCTGTATCTGACCAGTTGAGTCGATTCTGCTGAATCTGACCAGTTGAGTCGATTCTGCTGAATCTGACCAGTTGAGTCGATTCTGCTGAATCTGACCAGTTGAGTCGATTCTGCTGAATCTGACCAGTTGAGTCGATTCTGCTGTATCTGACCAGTTGAGTCGATTCTGCTGTATATGACCAGTTGAGTCGATACTGCTGTATATGACCAGTTGAGTCGATACTGCTGTATATGACCAGTTGAGTCGATATGGTGCAAAGTTTTGCTTCCTTGTTCTGCTGAAAACACTATTATCCAGTTATTACTATATAAAATGGGCAATTATACATTGATCCAGTGATCCATGAAGGCTTAGGAATGACAAAGTTCAATCGAGTTTAGAATCAACTCTTAGCCCATGCTTACTAACAGATGTTGGTGAGTTTGTGAGAGAGAAGAGAGAGCTACTGTATTTACAGTGGTAGAGAAGAGAGAGCTGCTGTATTTAGTGGTAGAGAACAGAGCGCTGCTGTACTTACAGTGGTAGAGAACAGAGAGCTGCTGTACTTACAGTGGTAGAGAACAGAGAGCTGCTGTACTTACAGTGGTAGAGAACAGAGAGCTGCTGTACTTATAGTGGTAGAGAACAGAGCTGCTGTGCTGCTGTATTTAGTGGTAGAGAACAGAGCGCTGCTGTATTTAGTGGTAGAGAACAGAGCGCTGCTGTACTTAGTGGTAGAGAACAGAGAGCTGCTGTACTTAGTGGTAGAGAACAGAGAGCTGCTGTACTTACAGTGGTAGAGAACAGAGAGCTGCTGTACTTAGTGGTAGAGAACAGAGCTGCTGTATTTACACTGGTAGAGAAGAGAGAGCTGCTGTATTTACAGTGGTAGAGAAGAGAGAGCTGCTGTACTTAGTGGTAGAGAACAGAGAGCTGCTGTATTTAGTGTTAGAGAACAGAGAGCTGCTGTACTAAGTGGTAGAGAACAGAGCGCTGCTGTACTTAGTGGTAGAGAACAGAGCGCTGCTGTACTTAGTGGTAGAGAACAGAGAGCTGCTGTACTTAGTGGTAGAGAACAGAGAGCTGCTGTACTTAGTGTTAGAGAGCTGCTGTATTTACAGTGGTAGAGAACAGAGAGCTGCTGTATTTATAGTGGTAGAGAACAGAGCGCTGCTGTATTTAGTGTTAGAGAACAGAGAGCTGCTGTACTTAGTGGTAGAGAACAGAGAGCTGCTGTACTTAGTGGTAGAGAACAGAGAGCTGCTGTATTTACAGTGGTAGAGAAGAGAGAGCTGCTGTATTTACAGTGGTAGAGAACAGAGAGCTGCTGTACTTAGTGGTAGAGAACAGAGAGCTGCTGTACTTAGTGGTAGAGAAAAGAGAGCTGCTGTACTTAGTGGTAGAGAACAGAGCTGCTGTATTAAGTGGTAGAGAAGAGAGAGCTGCTGTATTTACAGTGGTAGAGAAGAGAGAGCTGCTGTACTTAGTGGTAGAGAACAGAGAGCTGCTGTATTTACAGTGGTAGAGAACAGAGAGCTACTGTATTTACAGTGGTAGAGAACAGAGAGCTGCTGTATTTACAGTGGTAGAGAAGAGAGAGCTACTGTACTTACAGTGGTAGAGAAGAGAGTGCTGGTGTACTTAGTGGTAGAGGCTTGTGTCGTGGAGCACCAGGGCAGTGGAGCCTGCCACCAGCAGAGCAGTGGTGACCCAGAACAGGGTGAGGACACATGGATTAGGCTGCATGTCTAACTGTGTTTAGTTTCTCTATGTCCACACTAGGAACGGCATGGTTGTGGCAGTATGTAACAAAGCAATACTCTATCTGTGATGATGCCTATAACAGGAAGAGGGAAAGTAAACTGTGTGAACAATACTGCTAACCAGTACTGTATTGTGCTGGCTCAGATATTTTCTTGTCACATTATCCTTTCCAGCACGGCTCTGTGGATACGTAAGCAGTACAGCCAGAGCCATTTTCTTACAGAGTTCAGACAACTCTTTGTTAGGGGTGCATATACAGTTGAAGTCGGAACTTTACATACTCTGAGGTTGGAGTCGATAAAACTCGTTTTTCAACCACTCCACAAATTTCTTGTTAACAAACTATAGTTTTTGCAAGTCGGTTAGGACATCTACTTTGTGCATGACACAAGGGATTTTTCCAACAATTGTTTACAGACAGATTATTTCACTTAGGATTCACTGTATCACAATTCCAGTGGGTCAGAAGTTTACATACACTAAGTTGACTGTGCCTTTAAACAGCTTGGAAAATTCCAGAAAATGACATCATGGCTTTAGAAGCTTCTGAGTCAATTGGAGGTGTACCTGTGGATGTATTTCAAGGCCTACCTTCAAACTCAGTGCCTCTTTGCTTGACATCATGGGAAAATCAAAATAAATCAGCCAAGACCTCAGAAAAAAACTTGTAGACCTCCACAAGTCTGGTTCATCCTTGGGAGCAATTTCCAAACACCTGAAGGTACCACGTTCATCTGTACAAACAATAGTGCCCAAGTATAAACACCATGGAGCCGTCATACCGCTCAGGAAGGAGACGCGTTCTGTCTCCTAGAGATGAACGTACTTTGGTGCGGAGTGCAAATCAATCCCAGATCAACAGCAAAGGACCTTGTGAAGATGCTGGAGGAAACCGGTACAAAAGTATCTATATCCACAGTAAAACGAGTCCTATATCGACATAACCTGAAAGGTCGCTCAGCAAGGAAGAAGCCACTCCTCCAAACCGCCATAAAATAGCCAGAATATGGTTTGCAACTGCACATGGGGACAAAGATCGTACTTTTTGGAGAAATGTCCTCTGATCTGATGAAACAAAAATAGAACTGTTCGGCCATAATGACCATCGTTATGTTTGGAGGAAAAAGGGGGAGGCTTGCAAGCCGAAGAACACCATCCCAACCGTGAAGCACGGGGGTGGCAGCATCATGTTGTGGGGGTGCTTTGCTGCAGGAAGGACTGGTGCACTTCACAAAATAGATGGCATCATGAGGAGGAAAATTATGTGGATATATTGAAGCAACATCTCAAGACATCAGTCAGGAAGTTAAAGCTTGGTCGCAAATGGGTCTTCCAAATGGACAATGACCCCAAGCACACTTCCAAAGTTGTGGCAAAATGGCTTAAGGACAACAAAGTCAAGGTATTGGAGTGGCTGTCACAAAGCCCTGACCTCAATTCTATAGAAAAGTTGTGGGCAGAACCGAAAAAGCGTGTGCGAGTAAGGAGGCCTACAAACCTGACTCAGTTACACCAGCTCTGTCAGGAGGAATGGGCCAAAATTCACCCAACTTATTGTGAGAAGCTTGTGGAAGGCTACCCGAAACGTTTGACCCAAGTTAAACAATATAAAGGCAATGCTACCCAAATACTAATTGAGTGTATGTAAACTTCTGACCCACTGGGAATGTGATGAAAGAAATAAAAGCTGAAATAAATAATTCTCTCAACTATTATTCTGACATGTCACATTCTTAAAATAAAGTGGTGATCCTAACTGACCTAAGACAGGGATTTTACAAGGATTAAATGTCAGGAATTGTGAAAAACTAAGTTTAAATGTATTTGGCTAAGGTGTATGTAAACTTCCGACTTCAACTGTATGTGTCAGAGACTAAACATACATATGAAAATATAACATCAACATAGGGGGCGGGGCTTTTTTCCCTCTTCCCTACAGAGATAAGATGTTCATAATTTGTTGCATGATTTTATTGGCTTAGATAGTTAAACTGAATGGCTTTCATATGACTCTATAAAGTATATCTTTAATTGCCTACATCGCACATTTTTCTGTAATGGGCCTCAGCATAGATTGTATAACACTATATTTTATACTTTTAACTGATGCACAACATTCTGTTATACAACTACTGTGCAATAAACAGACATGAGCATCACTGATTTTGTAATGGCTTCCCTAACATTTGATTGACTCAGCATACCAGTATGTAGGTGGACAAATAAGATCATATATTTTATTGATCCCCCCCCCCTAAGGGGAAATGCGATTGTGACACGTGCATAAGACTACTCTGGTCGGTCCCCAGAACAACTCCACAGAAACTGGGTTCCAATTCATTAAGGGCTTCACCTCTCTGGGACTGTCTGTCATCGGCTTCGGCACCTCTCTGTGTCATCATCAAACACAACTGTTTATTGAGTTCCAGCGTATCTAGCGTGCACTTTGAAAACATCACAGGCCCATCTCAGTACCTCACGTTTAACTGTTTAGTTTGAGTTCATTTGTCAACATCCTGGAGTATTTTGAACAAGTGTGAGCAGAGTCCCATGTCTGGAGTTATAGATTGCTTTCTGTGTGTGTGTGTGTGTTTCTGTGTTTTCTAAGGCATGGTCTTTCACTTGGTGTTCACCAACACTCTCCATCTAGGGTCTCTGATGGTCTATATGACCCAGGGCTGCCCAACCATCTGGATGCTCAGCTTACTGGACGGATTCCTGTTCAGCGCAGGTACCAGACCAGAACAGGGGGTTTCATTTAATAAGTAAACAATAACACTACAAAACACATAACAAAAGCAGTGTGTGTCATGTGACAGGCCTACTTCTAACCTGATTCTGTGATTGCATGTTTTGTAGAGAATCTCACCACTATACCAATCATAAAAACAATTGGACTTGGTATGGGATTCCTCTTTCTTATGGCATGTGCCACTGCAAGGTGATGTGTATTTCAGTAATAGATACTTCAAAACAAATCTGGGGTAAAAATACAGGTAATTGAGGTCTGATTTGTTTAATTTGACCTCATCAATCACATGGTAAATCACATCAATGTTTTATGTGTTTAAAATTAGTTTTTATAATACAATATGTATCGAGTTCTTTGATCTGCTGGAATCTGCCAACTTTTATTTTATGTTTATGATTACTGTAGGATGGTTGCATAATTCTTGACACATTAACATTATTTTATGGGATTCTAATGTTTTACTTCACATCAGACTTGGTTCTGACTGGATCAGCAAGATGTACCAAGCCCCACATTGAATTACATTGGAACTGGGCTTGCTACTGTGAGGTACATGCTTTACGATACAGTAAAATGTTGAAGAGGGTGAAACCTCTGATATTTATTACTGGTGTGTGTGTAGGCAAAGATATGGAGATTGTGCTCTTGACGGTAGGTTTAACATAAACGTCAGGCTTCTGTGCCATCATTAAGCTGTAATTATCCAATGTGTGTCCATACACTGTCGTCTGAAAGTCAAACAATAAATTAGAATTGCAACAATACAATGGCTTGACATCTTAGAATAAAGGACATATTCATTAGCAAATAACAAATCGGACAAACAGTTGTCATTTGCTATAACAGTCCCTCAAAAAACGAGATACAACTTAGCTAGCTAACCAGCCAATATTATGACAGGCAACATGTGGTTACTTAGGCTAGTGCCCTAAATGTTACAATAATGACAACTTCGTCAGGAAAAACATACGGAAACAATATACTGTACTCACAGAATTTACATTCACGCACAGTGAATAATTAACAGCTAGAAATAATCATGTTTGAAGCTGCCTCTCCTCTCCCCAGCCGCAGGCGGCCAGCTGAACCGGGAATGAATGAACAGCCTGGGAACCCGTGCTAACTGTGAAGTCGTCATTTAAAGGGACAGGCTTTCTCACAGTAAAACTTTAGAATTAAACGTTGATCCTCAAACAGCCGCCTGTCCCATTTAAATGCATTGGCACACACATTTTGGCAAATAAAAGCCTGTTTCAAATAAACGCTGGGTCTAAATTAATTTTACCCTAGCTTACCATGGACATAGATCTGAAGTTTGAAATCTGTGGTGTATGATAGGCAGCCTAGTCTTTGCAAGTCTGATCTGTGATGGATTTTTCTCAAGTAGGCAGCCATTTTAAATAAAAAATTGTTCTTAACTGACTTCCCTAGTTAAATAAAGGTAAAATAAAAAATGATGCATGAAAAATTTGCGAATTGACTGGAAACCGGGTGGTATATGCTCCTAACTGAGATGCTAGTGGACAATCAAATCAAATTTCAAATCAAATGTATTTATATAGCCCTTCTTACATCAGCTGATATCTCAAAGTGCTGTACAGAAACCCAGCCTAAAACCCCAAACAGCAAGCAATGCAGGTGTAGAAGCACGGTGGCTTGGAAAAACTCCCTAGAAAGGCCAAAACCTAGGAAGAAACCTAGAGAGGAACCAGGCTATGATGGAAAAGATGAGTGGCCGAGACCAAGGACAACTGTGGATAAATCAATTCAGGCTACAAGTGTAGGCCTAATGACAATAGCAGAATGTCCTTACAATACACCTGGATGTTTTATAACAGATGTCTCTTTCTATTCATCAAATTTCAGGTGCACTGTTGAGGGTTTGGATACTGAAATTATTCTGTGAGTGAACTCGTGTTTCTGTAAGTGGCTGCTCACTTGCTGCATTAGCAGGGCTAGTGTATGAATGTTCTCACATCACAATCATCCACATAAAGAACATGAGGAATGGTACAGCATTTCCAGGAGCCAGCCAGTACGGTACGATTGTCAGCTACTGCATAACTATTATAATCAAATAAAACTAATGAAAACATTCAGACTGATAAAGGTATCAACGCTAGTAATATCTTCATCATACTTAAGTTACATGAATCGTTGACCATTTGACACAAGTTGTGATTGTCTATTTGTTGTTTCCTCTCCAGATTTGGACTTCCTTTTCCCTTTCATGACAGGGATTAGTATTACCACCTCCATGGCATTCCTTTGGGTATTGTACGCTGAGGAAGAACAGGCCGTTTCTCCCATCAAAGTATGTATTACCAGCCACATCCTTATTCCAACGTCCTTAATAGCCCACGGCTAAACCACTCCACCAAAAGCAACCTTCAATGTGTGTTTCTCAGGTGTGTGTGTGTGTGTGTGTGTGTAGAAAGCAGAAAATACATATGTGTGATCTGAAAATGAAAATGGAGAAATAATTCTTCTTCTGTAGCTTTTATATCAGCAGGTATGCAGTTTGTCAGTCAGTGTGGCTTCTTCATCGCTTGTTATTATCTTGGAACAGTTATGACGTACCCCATAGGATCAGCAGTGAGTATCATCAGAGAACTTGATATTTTTCTCATATTGTCACAGATAAAAATAGATAAGAATAACAGCTGACTGCCCTATATTCTCCATTATAACATACTGAATGTTTCCACAGGGGCCTGCATTAGGCTCTTTGATAATGAAGCTTATTCAACTACAAAAACAATATGGGTAACTAGGAATAGCCATTGATAACAAGAATCAATAATGAAGAATGTTCCCATATGAACTGATCCCATTGTGTTTGTGTTTGCTCTTTTGTTTTAGGAGACTAAAAACATCGTCCTACTGGCTGATGTGCTGGTTGATGTTTTGAGTGGCGTGACTCTTGTCACTCTGTCAAAGATAGAATGCATGTATTGAAATGTTATGAGACTATGTTTGATATACCGTAGCTACAGTATTTTGAGTTTGTTATTGTTAATGTGTTTTGGCCTGTGTTAATGGACTGTGGTGTGATTCATTGATAAAGTTCTTCAAATGATAACATGATATGATGAGTTTTAATATATATATATTTATTTTTATTTTATTCATTTAATTTCTAATATTTTTTTCAACGTGACAATAGATAAATCACGTACAATAATTTGTGTACAATGTCAACATCTTTCATATGATGATGCCATAGGGTACCACAGTATGGGTCATAATACCCATAAAACCTAGCGATCAAACACGGAAATGAATCCAATCGTTTTTCCACTACTCATTTTTCCCATAGGGGATTTTTGAAACATTTAAAACAAGGGCTGTGTTACATGTAGGCTTACCCTGGCACGACGTTTTGATAACCGTATACATCTCTCTGACAAGGTGACTTTATAAATATATTTGCCTGTATTTACCACCCAAAATGGCATTCTAATTAACTGCTAACTTGGCTATCATACAGAACTTCAAATGCCTGTCTCAAGCTTCACATCATTCACCAGGGCCATGATGATCTGAAAGAGACTGCTCAGTCAAGGCAAAGGTGAGAATCTCTGTATTAAATATCTAGTGTTAGCTACATTTGGTAATGAATACATTGGCTACATTTGTTTAAACGGACAATTCTGTGAAATGTCTGCAGCAAGTTAAAAATGTACACAGTACTTATCTTGCGATCGAGATAGCTCATGGTTAGCTAGCTAGTTAGCACCATTAGCCTGGCTAGATGGCTACATTAGCCATCTATTTGTCTAGCCATTTAAATGCATGAGAATTTCATAAGCTATTTAAGCTTTCTATGGCTTTTATAAACCAACAGTCTATCATGGTAAGTAACTACTAGCTAACTTAGATGGTGAAGCTAGGCGTTCTTGATAATGTTTGTGTCTGTGGGTAGTTTACGTCAAGTAGCCTACTACTCGACTTGCAGCTACCCTAGCTAGCTGTAACGAGTGTCGTGTGTGGAGGACCAAGACGCAACAGGGAAGTGTCACGGCTGCCGTTGTGTAGAGGACCAAGGCGCAGCGGGTTGCGTGCTCATCATTATAATTTATTAAATAAACGTGAACACGGAAAACAAGAAACGACAGACCGACAGTTTCACAGGCTACAATAATAACAGCAGTGCGAAATACAACTACCCACAATTAACAACCCCAAACACATACCTATATATAGGACTCTCAATCAGAGGAAAATAGAAACACCTGCCTCCAATTGAGAGTCCACACCCAAACCTAAACATAGAAAACCTAAACTAGACAGAACGTAGAAAATACAACCTAGAATATACCCAACACCCAGAACTAACAAATCACACACCCGAAACACAACCAACCACCCCAAACCAACCAAAACAAATACCCTCTGCCACGTCCTGACCAAACTACAATACAAATAATACCTAAACTGGTCAGGACGTGACAGGAAGTGTATACTCATCTTTTTTTAATATTGAAGAAGGTGAAACAAGTATACAATTACAAAAACGACACTAACGGTTCTGTCATGTGAAGAACACAAAACAAAATACAACTACCCACAATCCACAATACAAACACACCCCTAATTATAGGACCTTCAATCAGAGGCAACGATAGACAGCTGCCTCCAACTGAAGGCCCCAACACCAATTAACTAAACATAGAAATACAAATGACTAGACAGAACATAGAAATAAACTAACATAGAACAATAACCAAAACCCTGGACTAATAAATCAAATACCCCTCTCTACATGGACACATACACACAACCACCCTGAACCACATAAAACAAATACCCCCTGCCACGTCCTGACCAAACTAAACACTAACAAATCACACCTTTACAGGTCAGAACGTGACACTAGCTGTATTATTTTGGCCTGGCTTTTTGAGAGGTTTCAGAGCATCTCTTGAGTCAAAAGTGTGCTTACTTTACCTCAGAAGACATAGATCTGTTTGTTTTTACCCTCTGGATAGCAGATCATTAGTATAGCTATTAGGCAAGTTTATGTAACCTTATTTAGTCCTTCCTGCTATAGTGTGTATTAAATGAATTGGTATTCACATGTTTGTTTTTGAGGTAGAACTACTGTCATGTTATTGATGCCAAATTGCAAACTTTATTTGGACCTTCTCTATTCCAGAACCAATGGGTGTGCCTGAGACTTATCACCACTCAACTAGGTCAGCTGTTTTAACCTGGAACATAATTCCACTGCTTTGGTATGTTTCAGTCATTGTAGGAAGTCCTGAAGAGCAGGAGTGTGTGAAGGATTTTGTCCCAGTCCAGCTCTAACACCCGACTTAAATAATCAACATGACGAATCACCACAATAGGCTATGATTTGTAATCAGGTATGGGCTGGTCTGGAACAAACGCTTATACACACTCCCACCATTCAGATCTGGAGATTTCCACCCGTGTAAGTAATTATTCTGTAAATGGGTACAAGTACTAGCCAGGCTAATGCTGCTAAACTTCCGACTTACAGTTGAAGTCGGAAGTTTACATACACTTTGGTTGGAGTCATTAAAACTCATTTTTCAACCACTTCACAAATTTCTTGTTAACAAACTATAGTTTTGCCAAGTTAGTTAGGACATCTACTTTGTGCATGACACAAGTAATTTTTCCAACAATTGTTTACAGACAGGTTATTTCACTTATAATTCACTGTGTCACAATTCCAGTGGGTCAGACGTGTACATACACAAACACCGAACCCAAACCGGTTGCGCGCGTGCACTATCGTGCATAAATGTATTATGTCCCCCTACACCAAACGCGATCACGACACGCAGGTTAAAATATCAAAACAAACTCTGAACCGATGACATTAATTTGGGGACAGGTCGAAAAGCATTAAACATGTATGGCAATTTAGCTAGTTAGCTTGTCCTATTTAGCTAGCTTGCTGTTGCTAGCTAATTTGTCCTGGGATATAAACATTGAGTTGTTATTTTACCTGAAATGCACAAGGTCCTCTACTCCGACAATTAATCCACACATACAACGTTTCTAGTCATCTCTCCTCCTTCCAGGCTTTTTAATCTTTTAACTTATATGGTGATTGGCATCTACACTTTCATAGTATTACCACGACAACCGGCAAAACATTTCGTCTTTCAATCACCCACGTGGGTATAACCAATGAGGGGTTGGCACGTTGGTACCTGCTTCTATAAACCAATGAGATGGGAGCGGCAGGACTTGCAGCGCGATCTGCGTCAGAAATATAAATGATTTCTATTTTAGCCCTTTGCATCGCAGATGCTCGTTGGCGCGCGCGAGCAGTGTGGGTGCAATAATTGAATAACATGGATTTCTAAATTTATTTTGCGAAGCTCGCACACGCGACGTGTCCAGAATGGTCAGCATGTAAGTTGGCTGTGCCTTTAAACAGCTTGGAAAATTCCAGAAAATTATGTCATGGATTTAGAAGCTTCTGATAGACTAATTTACATTATTTTACTGAATTGGAGTTGTACCTGTGGATATATTTCAAGGCCTACCTTCAAACTCAGTGCCTCTTTGCTTGACATCATGGGAAAATCAAAAGAAATCAGCCAAGACCTCAGGCTCCGTAGATGGCACATGGCGCACCGGTCCCGAGCATACTACTCGCCAATGTCCAGTCTCTTGGGAATATGGTATACGACATCTGAGCAAGGGTTGCCTTCCAGAGAAACATCAGAGACTGTAACGTTCTTTGTTTCACGGAAACATGGCTCACTCGAGACACGCAATCAGAGTCGGTACAGCCACCTGGTTTCTTCACGCATCGCGCCGACAGAAACAAGCATCTTTCTGGTGAGAAAGAGAGCGGGGGTGTATGCCTTATGATTAACGAGACGTGGTGTGATCATAACAACATACAGGAACTCAAGGCCTTTTGTTCACCTGACTTAGAATTCCTCACAATCAAATGCCGACCGCATTATCTACCAAGAGAATTCTCTTCGATCATAATCACAGTCATGTATATTCCCCCCAAGCAGACACATCGCCGGCCCTAAACAAACTTTATTTGACTCTATGTAAACTGGAAACCACATATCCTGAGGCTGCATTTATTGTAGCTGGGGATTTTAACAAGGCTAATCTGAAAACAAGGCTCCCCAAATTCTATCAGCATATCGGTTGTGCTACCAGGGCTGGCAAAACCCTGGATCATTGTTATTCTAACTTCCGCGGCGCATATAAGGCACTCCCCCGCCCTCCTTTTGGAAAAGCTGACCATGATTGCATTTTGTTGCTCCCAGCCTATAGACAGAAACTAAAACAGGATGCACCCGTGCTCAGGTCTGTTCAACGCTGGTTCGACCAATCGGATTCCACGCTTCAAGATTGCTTCGATCACGTGGACTGGGATATATACCGCATAGCATCGAACAACAACATTGATGAATATGCTGATTCGGTGAGCGAGTTTTATTAGCAAGTGCATCGGTGATGTTGTACCCACAGCGTCTATTAAAACATTCCCCAACCAGAAACCGTGGATTGATGGCAGCATTCGCGCAAAACTGAAAGCACGAACCACTGCTTTTAATCAGGGCAAGGTGACCGGAAACATGACCGAATACAAACAGTGTAGCTATTCCCTCCACAAGGCAATCAAACAAGTTAAGCGTCAGTATAGAGACAAAGTAGAGTCGCAATTCACTCAGACACGAGAGGTATGTGGCAGGGTCTACAGTCAATCACGGACTACAAAAGAAAAACCAGCCCTGTCGCGGACCACAATGTCTTGCTCCCAGACAAACTAAACAACTTCTTTGCTCGATTTGAGGACAATATAGTGCCACTGACACGGCCCGCTACCAAAACCTGCGGGCTCTCCTTCACTGCAGCCAACGTGAGTAAAACATTTAAACGTGTTAACCCTTGCAAGGCTGCAGGCCCAGACAGCATCCCCAGCCACGTCCTCAGAGCATGCGCAGACCAGCTGGCTGGTGTGTTTACGGACATATTCAATCAATCCTTTTCCCAGTTTGCTGTTCCCACAAACTTCTAGAGGGCCGCCATTGTTCCTGTTCCCAAGAAAGCTAAGGTAACTGAGCTAAATGACTACCGCCCCGTAGCACTCGCTTCCGTCATCATGAAGTGCTTTGAGAGACTAGTCAAGGACCATATCACCTCCACCCTACCTGACACCCTAGACCCACTCCAATTTGCTTACCGCCCCAATAGGTCCACAGATGACGCAATCGCAATCACACTGCACACTGCCCTAACCCATCTGTACAAGAGGAAT
Organism: Salmo salar; assembly: GCF_965601325.2. Classification (NCBI taxonomy): domain Eukaryota; kingdom Metazoa; phylum Chordata; class Actinopteri; order Salmoniformes; family Salmonidae; genus Salmo; species Salmo salar. The sequence continues at coordinate 108,218,510 of NC_138303.1, read as the reverse complement.
ACCTATGTAAGAATGCTGTTCAACGACTACAGCACAGCATTTAACACCATAGTACCCTCCAAACTCGTCATTAAGCTCGAAACCCTGGGTCTCGACCCTGCCCTGTGCAACTGGGTCCTGGACTTCCTGATGGGCCGCCCCCAGGTGGTGAGGGTAGGTAACAACATCTCCACCCCGCTGATCCTCAACACTGGGTCCCCACAAGGGTGCATTCTCAGCCCTCTCCTGTACTCCCTGTTCACCCACGACTGCGTGGCCATGCACGCCTCCAACTCAATCATCAAGTTTGCAGACGACACTACAGTGGTAGGCTTGATTACCAACAACGATGAGGTGGCCTACAGGGAGGAGGTGAGGGCCCTCGGAGTGTGGTGTCAGGAAAATAACCTCGCACTCAATGTCAATGTCTCGGCGTACACATCACGACAAACTGAAATGGTCCACCCACACAGACAGCGTGGTGAAGAAGTCGCAGCAGCGCCTCTTCAACCTCAGGAGGCGGAAGAAATTCGGCTTGTCACCAAAAACACTCACAAACTTTTACAGATGCACAATCGAGAGCATCCTGTCGGGCTGAATCACCGCCTGGTACGGCAACTGCTCCGCCCACAACCGTAAGGCTCTCCAGAGGGTAGTGGGGTCTGCACAACGCATCACCGGGGGCAAACTACCTGCCCTCCAGGACACCTACACCACCCGATGTCACAGGAAGGCCAAAAATATCATCAAGGACAACAACCACCCGAGCCACTGCCTGTTCACCCCGCTATCATCCAGATGGCGAGGTCAGTACAGGTGCATCAAAGTGGGGACCGAGAGACTGCACATGGGGACAAAAATCATACATTTTGGAGAAATGTCCTCTGGTCTGATGAAACAACAATAGAACTGTTTGGCCACAATGACCATCATTATGTTTGGAGGAAAAAGGGGGAGGCTTGCAAGCCGAAGAACACCATTTCAACGGTGAAGCACGGGGGTGGCAGCATCATGTTGTGAGGGTGCTTTGCTACCAGGAGGGACTGGTGCACTTCGCAAAATAGATGGCGTCATGAGGCAGGAAAATTTGGTGGATATATTGAAGCAACATCTCAAGACATCAGTCAGGAAGATAAAGCTTGGTCGCAAATGGGTCTTCCAAATGGACAATGACCCCAAGCATACTTCCAAAGTTGCGGCAAAATGGCTTAAGGACAACAAAGTCCTATAGAAAATTTATGGGCAGAACTGAAAAAGCGTGTGCGAGCAAGGAGGCCTACAAACCTGACTCAGTTACCGCTCTGTCAGGAGGAATGGGCCAAAATTCTTGTGGAAGGCTACCTGAAACGTTTGACCCAAGTTCAACAATTTAAAAGCAATGCTACCAAATACAAATTGAGTGTATGTAAACTTCTGACCCACTGGGAATGTGATGAAAGAAATAAAAGCTGAAATAAATCATTCTCTCTACTATTATTCTGACATTTCACATTCTTAAAATAAAGTGATCCTAACTGACCTAAGACAGGGAATTTTTACTAGGATTAAATATCAGGGATTGTGAAAAACTGAGTTTAAATGTATTTAGCTAAGGTGTATGTAAACTTCTGACTTCAACTGTATATGGTATTGATAAAATGCATGATCCACTCTCAAGTTGAAGTTGTTGACTGATGCCAAGGCGGTGGCTGCTAATTAGAAGGGAGCAGCAGCGGATCAGAAGACTGCAGCCAAGGCAGCACTGGTCCACACCTGCCCTGTCTGTCGGGTGAGTAGTATTGGTTGGTACTGTTCCTCCCCATGTGTAGGCTATTGTACTGGCTTGTGTGCTACCGTCTTTCATATGTATAGTAGTTTGTTGCAATGTATTTCTTAGTGTAGTTTAATCTAAGCCACAGATTGCTAACTTCCTCCATTCTGTACTTGACCTTTATAGATGCAGACCCGAAGATATTCAAGCAGTACTTTGAGAGCGAGCATCCCAAGTCTCCAATGGTCCCAGTACTGGTTGATGTTCAGGCCTAAGTGACCAGTAACACGTTTTAAAAGTGTTGTGGTGTACTGTTTTTGCTACCTTTTTTGTCACCTGTGTAATGCTGTCCTCCTGCTTATTCTGGGGTTCAGACTGAATGCAGTGTTAAATGTGCTGCTCACTACAGAAAGCAGCAACATGACAAGAACGGTTGCTATAGCTGCTTTTAGGCATAGCTTCCTTGTTCTGAGTCCGTTAAGTGTGTTCCTCATTCTGTTGAAGTTGACCTAGTATTTTATATTAAATCTACCTGACGCATCCAGTTGTTTCTCAGTTTGTAACTCACCCACCCAAAAAGCACAATACACTGTTTGACGGAAGAATCTGATGGTAATAACAGTTCATATGGTGCTCTTCGATGTCCCAGGTTTGTGGCATTGATTAATAAATTATTTCATCTTTACTTAGAGTCAGATGGTTATATGTTATGTATGAAAGGCATATGTATTCATTGTTTACTATTTTGATTTCTTTAAAACAATGTGATTGTTGGAGTTCAGGTGATTGATGGGTGACTAGGTGCATTCTTGTCAAATATGCTTATTCGTTGATGAATATAGATACATTTATTGCAGAATGCATCTGGTTTTGAATCTGCAATAGAACATGTCAACAAGTTAGTTCTGAATTGATTTAATACAGCAGTACATTCTGACACCATTAAATTAAATAGATTTCACCTCCTTCATATAGAGATTATAAGGGATTAAATACAGACCTCCACTTGTACAGACAGGGATGGTATCAGTTGTTCTGGCTCAGGTTCAAGGAGGTATGCCATTCCACTGAATCTGCCCGGGAGATGGTTCCTTAGCCACTGAAGATCCTACTCTGCGGTCTCTAGGTACAGAGGCTTGTACTGTCCGTCCCGGTACAAGTCCTCCACTGACTGAACCTGGTTGGACACAGCTGGCTTCCTCCAATCACACTGGTAGAGTGTTTGGGGATGTGGGAGGGTTTGTTAGAAGTTAGTAGGGAGGTATTTGTTTATTTGTTATTATTATTATTATTATTATATATATATATATATATAATTCTGTACTGCAAATTGTACTGCAAATATATATATAAAATTCTGTACTGCAAATTGTTTATATATATATATATATATATATATATATATATATATATATATATATATATATATATATATAAACAATTTGCAGTACAGAATTTGGCAAACCATAATGATCGCACACTCCAGCACAGTAGGTGGCGGCATGCACCTAAAACGTTTGTTTGAGGACTGCCATTATAATATAAAAGACAAAGAAGATGAAACGGCAACATCTGTGCCAGAGCGAGAAAGGTGTAATTGCCGACCGCAATTAGGGCCGTTTTCTGTTATCAGCGTTTCTTGATATTAATTTACACCCATTGATACTCGCCATTGGTCCATTGACGTTTCTTTTGCTCGGGGACAGCTGTAGATACGCCTAACCTTAACCCTATTCTCCTAATCACGCCAATTATCCTAACTTGTTTTTTGTATTTTTTTGTTACTTATCCTAATTTGCTATGTAAACAAATAATCTGTGTCGAGAGAACATTAGTCTCATAACACCGGAACTGACCAATGGCAGGCACCGATGGTTATTTCCTGATATCAAGGAACGCCCACATCAAGAAACGCCCCGAATTGATGTCTGCGCAGAGCGAGTCGAATGGTTTAATTTCTGTGCCTGTAAATGAAAGTGGGATTGGATTTTTACAAGATGAGGTAACAGAAAAATAAATGTCTCTGTCTAATGTAGATTGGCTCAACGTGTACCATGTAGTAAATGTATAGCGAGGGTAACAGTAATTAGTTTCCTCAAACATCTTGCATGACTTCAGTAACGTTAATAGCTAATTTTCAGCTAGCTAGTTAACGTTCGCTAGCTTCTTGCTAGCCAATGAATTTGAACAGATTACTTGTTGTTAACTAGCAAAAATATAACTACACCAGTAAAGCTATTACTTATGATTGTTTATACTCCTACCGACACTTATACTCTAAGTTATAGTACCGCAAAGATATGAGAGACGTATAAATACCGCTACCTCTAGCTAGCTATTTACCCAGCTAACAGTCATTAGCAAGTGAGCTAGCATAACAACCGTACATCAAATTGTATTTGTCTCATGCGCCAAATACAACAGGTGTAGACGTTACAGTTAAATGCTTACTTACAAGCCCTTAACCAACAATGCAGTTTTAAGAAAATAAAATTAAGAGATAAGTATAACAAATAATTAAAGTAAATAACAATAGCGGGGCTATAATCAGGGGGTACCGGTACAGAGTCAATGTGCGGGGGCGCCAGTGTCGAGGTAATATGTACATGCATGTAGAGTTATTAAAGTGACTACGCATAGATAATAAAAGAGTAGCAGCAGCGTAGGGCTGGGCGGCAATGCAAATAGTCTGGGTAGCTATTTGATTAGCTGTTCAGGAGTCTTATGGGGTAGAAGCTGATTAGAAGGCTCTTGGACCTAGAATTGGCGCTCTAGTACTGCTTGCGGTAGCAGAGAGAACAGTTTATGACTAGGATGGCTGGAGTCTTTGACCATTTTTAGGGCCTTCCTCTGACACCGCCTGGTATAGAAGTCCTGGATTGCAGGAAGCTTGGCCCCAGTGATGTACTGGGTCGTACGCACAACCCTCTGTAGTGCAGGCCGAGCAGTTGCCATACCAGGCAGTGATGCAACCCGTCAGGATGCTCGATGGTGCAGCTGTAAAACCTTTTGAGGATCTGAGGACCCATGCCAAATCTTTTCAGACTCCTGAGGGGAAATAGGTTTTGTTGTGCCCTCTTCATGACTGTCTTGGTGTGCTTGGACCATGTTTATTTGTTGGTGATGTGGACGCCAAGTAACTTGAAGCTCTCAACCCGCTCCACTACAGCCCCGTCGATCAGAATGGGGGCGTGCTCGGTCCTCCTTTTCTTGTAGTCCACAATCATCTCCTTTGTCTTGATCACGTTGTGGGAGAGGTTGTTGTCCTTGCACCATACGGTCAGGTCTCTGACCTCCTCCCTATAGGCTGTCTCGTTGTTGTCGGTGAGTTTAGTCCCAGGGTCCTTAAACTTAGTGATTAGCATTGAGGGCACTATGGTGTTGAACGCTGAGCTGTAGTCAATTAATAGCATTCTCACTTAGGTGTTCCTTTTGTCCAGGTGAGAAAGGGCAGTGTAGAGTGCAATAGAGATTGCATCATCTGTGGAGCTGTTGGTGTGGTATGCAAATTGGAGTGGGTCTAGGGTTTCTGGGATAATGGTGTTGTGAGCCATGACCAGCCTTTCAAAGCATTTCATGGCTACAGATGTGAGTGCTACGGGTCGGTAGTCATTTAGGCAGGTTACCTTCGTGTTCTTGGGCACAGGGACTATGGTGGTCTGCTTGAAACATGTTGATATTACAGACTCCGACAGGGAGGGGTTGAAAATGTCAGTGAAGACACTTGCCAGTTGGTCAGCACATGCTCGGAGTACACGTCCTGGTAATCCTTCTGGCTCTGCGGCCTTGTGAATGTTGACCTATTTAAAAGGTCTTACATCGGCTGCGGAGAGCGTGATCACACAGTCGTCCGGAACAGCTGATGTTCTCATGCATGTTTCAGTGTTACTTGCCTCGAAGCGAGCATGTAAGTGATTTAGCTTGTCTGGTAGGCTCGTGTCACTGGGCAATTATCGGCTGTGCTTCCCTTTGTAGTCTGTAATAGTTTGCAAGCCCTGCCACATCCGACGAGCATCGGAGCCGGTGTAGTACGATTCGATCTTAGTCATGTATTGACACTTTGTCTGTTTGATGGTTCGTCTGACACCATAGTGGGATTTCGTAAAAGCTTCCGGGTTAGAGTCCCGCTCCTTGAAAGCGGCAGCTCTACCCGTTATCTCAGTGCGGATGTTTCCTGTAATCCATGGCTTCTGGTTGGGGTATGTACGTACTAGAGGTCGACCGATTAATCGGCATGGCCGATTTCAAATTTTCATAACAATCGGTAATTGGCATATTTGGACACGGATTACATTGCACTCCACGAGGAGTCTGCGTGGCAGGCTGACCACCTGTTACGCTACTGCAGCAAGGAGCCAAGTTAAGTTGCTAGCTAGCTTAAAACGTATCTTATAAGAAACAATCTATCTTAACATAATCACTAAACTACACATGGTTGATGATATTACTAGTTTAACTAGCTTTTCCTGCGTTGCAAATAATCAATTTCGGTGCCTGTTAATTTATCATCGAATCACAGCCTACTTCGCCAAACGGGTGATGATTTAACAAGCATATTTGTGAAAAAAAGCACTGTTATTGCACCAATGTACCTAACCGTAGGCATAGATGTTTTTCTTAAAATCAATACACAACTATATTTTTTTAAACCTGCATATTTAGTTAAAATAAATTCATGTTAGCAGGCATTTTAACTAGGGAAATTGTGTCACTTATCTTGCGTTCTGTGCAACAGAGTCAGGGTATATTCAGCAGTTGCCAAATGGAGGGGGAGTTAAGGTGGTCTACAATTTTTTTTCTCTCTCTGGTTGCACATTTAACATGCTGATAGAAATGAGGTAAAACTTATTTGTTTCCCTGCATTAAAGTCCCCGGCCACTAGGAGCGCCGCCTCTGGATGAGCGTTTTCCTGTTTGCCTATGGAGGTATACAGCTCGGTTTTAGTGCCTGCATCGGTCTGTGGTGGTATGGTGACAGATGAATACAGATAAACTCTCATCAGCTAGCTTGTGTCACCTATTTGGTTGAAAACATAAGCAGATGGCTAGTTAGCTAGTTGCCAAAGACTGGTTAGCATAGCAATCGTCCCTAAGTTAGCCAAGTGTAATTTACATTGTTGGTTGTCTAGCAAGTTAATTAGAATGTCAACATTGGCTACATTGTAGCACCTTCTACATGCCGGTTGTCCATAAACCCTGCTACAGGCACTGTAATTGCTCCATATCCAAATGCAGGCAGTTAATATAATGTATACTAGTAATATATATATTAGTATACCGATATCCAATATTTTTCTTGCCAAAAAAACAGATAACCGATATTTAACATTTTTGCGGCCTTTTAAGCATTCTGGTACAGTTAAATAGTTGACGCAGCGGTCTAAGGCACGGCATCTCAGTGCAAGAGGTGTCACTACAGTCCCTAGTTTGAATCCAGGCTGTATCACATCCGGCCGTGATTGGGAGTCCCATAGGGCGGTGCACAATTGGCCCAGCGTCGTCCGGGTTTTTGCCGGGGGTAGGCCGTCATTGTAAATAAGAATTTGTACTTAACTGACTTGCCTAGTTAAGTAAAGGTTACACACATACACACCACACTGACCAAAAAGTTATTTTGTTGGCATTTACATATGTCCCCATTACCAGTAAAACATAATCAAAACCTATTTCTTTCACTTGCTGTGCTGTTTGGTTGTTCATTTGTTCAGTCGTTTCATTCTCAACCAGAATTTCTATGTAACGCCGTTTGGGTCTTTGCATGTCAAAAAAGAGACGTCAAATAATCTTGTTGACCAATCAGGAACTGAATATGACTGCACGTCACATAATAATTTAATGCTTTCATAAATGTTTTACGTAGTTATTAAACATTGATTACACTATCACTCGTATTTCATATGTCACAATGATTCATCGATACGTCTGCTATGATGCTGGTGAAGTTGTCTCACACACCTACAGTGCTGGTCATAAAAAAAAGCTAGCTAGCTCATGGATGCAAACAATGTTCCTCCCCAAAAACATAGAAAAACGACATCATCTGTTTCAGTAGCTATAGTTAGCTAGCTATGGGTGACATGTCTGGTGAGTATGCAGTCCATTGAAGAGCTGGGACATTTTCAGCTTCCAGGAATTGTGTACAGATCCTTACAACAGGGCTGTGCATTATCATGCTGAAACATGAGGTGGTGGATGAATGACATGACAATTGGCCTCAGGATCTCGTCACGGTATCTCTGTGCATTCAAATTGCCATTGTGTTCATTGCCCGTATCTTATGCCAGCCCATAGCATACATAACCCCAGCCCCACCATGGGGCACTCTGTTCACAACGTTGACATCAGCAAATCCGCTCGCCCACACGACGCCATGCACGTGGTCTGCGGTTGTGAGGCCGATTGGACGTACTGCCAAATTCTCTAAAACGATGGCTTACGGTAGAGAACTGAACATTCAATTCTCTGACAACAGCTCTGGTTGACATTCCTGCAGTCAGCATGTCAATTCCATACTTCCTCAACTTGAGACGGCTGTGGCATTGTGTGACAAAACTGCACATTTGAGTGGCCTTTTATTGTCCCCAGCACAAGGGGCACCTGTGTAATGATCATGTTGTTTAATCAGCTTCTTGATATGCCACACCTGTCAGGTGGATGGATTATCTTGGCAAAGGAGAAATGCTTACCAACAGGGATGTAAACAAATTTTGTGCACAACATTTTTGAGAAATAAGCTTTTTGATGTATGGAACATTTTTGCGATCTTTATTTCAGCTCATGAAACATGGGAGCAACACTTTACATGTTGCGTTTATATTTTTGCTCAGTGTAGATACATGGGTTCTCATACTATACAGGAATGCTACGTTTTGGTTTGAAACAATTAGGTTTAATTTAATTAGTGAACAAAATGCACTGAACATTTGTTGCATGAACATTCATGTTCCATTCTAAATTAAAATCTGCTGCTGATGGCGCTCAATAGCTGGGCCTCTCTGGGCTGGGCCCCTCTGAGCTGGGCCCCTCTGGGCTGGGCCTGTCTGGGCTGGGCCTCTCTGAGCTGGGCCTCTCTACCACCCCACTACCACTATCAGATTAGTTTTTTTTGTCCCCCTCCACTGGTTCTGAAATCACCATCACCCACTCATTAACTTGTCATTTTTAACAGATGAAGTGTTTCAGCTTGTAATGTATCAATACTTATTCTTTACAAATGAGCTATGACATAGCCAGTGAATATATAGTACAACTTTGGATTTCACCCCCCCCCCCCCCCCCCCCCATCTCAAAATCAAATGGTTTTGACCTTTTGGAAGCTTTTAGTCAGCTCATTTTGTCCTGCGGCTTTGGCACCTCGCAAAAAGTGATTCCCCGTTATGAAAATATCACTTTACCCTGTATATCTAAAAATGACCTTTTTATACACTGAACTACTAAAAAAAATATTGCTCATGGTGAACAATCAAAATAAAAATCTATTGTCAGCCTCATTCAGCAGCTGTAGCCAGATGAGTTGTCTCTGGAAGCTAACCTTTATTCTGGAAAAACACAATTTTCAACAGCGCATAGATAACAATAACCTAGCAAATTACACAGGTTGTCACTCAACTTTTATAAAGTCTAATATAGCGAGCAAAGCTGGGCACAGTGTGCAGTTTGACTAGGCTACTCCCTAGGGTTGTTCTGCATGCTCAATGACTCAATGCAGTTAAATGCTTAGTTTCGATACTGGAAGAGGGGACGCATCAGTTGTCACAAAATGAGTTATTTTCGGGAGGTAGAAACTAATATGAGCAACAACAACAAAAAAGTGAATCGGCTATTCATAACGTTTTGAATCGATTTTTCTCACCGATGCTACAATTTGGATCGGTTTGTGGTCTGCGGACTGATGCAGTCATATCTTAAACATTTGAATCTTAAACATTTGAATCAAGGACCGTTGTGTAATGGTGAATGTTACACCCCTACAATAGATGTCTTCTGTCCTTTAGAATAGTGACGAGGGGGGTGGTGAAGCCTTTGGCCACATTATCTCAGGGAGTCTATTCAGCAGCAGAAAGCTCACCAGAGAAGCCACATAATCTGTCGAATGTGGGTCGAAATGTGCTTTGCGATGCTCTGTTTTATAGGCTGTGCCATATCAGTTTGACAGCGAGAGAGAGAGAGAGAGCTCACACAGGGGCGTCTCTAGTTACAGCTCTCTACTCCCAACCGTGTCATCATACAGTTAGCCTCTTGTGAGAATTGGCTTGACCTGTTTTTTCCACTGAGTGTGGGACAGAGGGAACATTTGGTTGGCTGTAAATGTACAGGACTAGGCTACCCCCTCCCTTCCTTCTAACAAGCTCTCTGAATTTTCTCCCCTTCATCTTGCCCCTCTCTCTCCTCCCAGGTCTGACTCCCTGTAGACTGTGATGGCTCCAGGCGACATGGTGCCGGAGCATGCCAAGCAGCATAAGCTCAAGCAGGAGAAGGAGAACCGTCAGGGCACCACCACCACCACCACCAGGCCTGATGGAGACTCTGAGCCTGACGGATCTTTTGTCTTTGAGGCCCATGAGGCATGGAAGGACTTCCACGACTCCCTGAGGCAGTTCTACGAAGTGGGGGAGCTCTGTGATGTCACACTGAAGGTTGGTCTGGACATAGATGCGAGGGACAGGCAGAGTGGGGTTTTATAGTGTTCACAATGCTCAGCCACTAGCTCTTTGGCTACTAGCTATTTGTGAAATGGGTAAAGCATAGAGATGATATTAAATTACTAGAGGGGTTGAGATGTCATTAATACTCAAAGTTCCAGAATGGAGTGAAAATGGCTGCCATATTGGTCAGGGAGAAATCCAAACCAGTCTAATTAGAATGTGTATTTAATTATTTTATTTTACCATTATTTAACTAGGCAAGTCAGTTAAGAACAAATTCTTATTTTCAATTACGGCCTAGGAACAGTGGGTTAACTGCCTTGTTCAGGGGCAGAACGACAGATTTTTACCTTGTCAGCTCAGGGATTCGATCCAGCAACCTTTCGGTTACTCGCCCAATGCTCTAACCACTAGGCTACCTGCCGCCCCAGCGGCTACCTGCCGCCCCCAGTAGCCAATGGCAGTAGAGGCTTAATCCTGATTTGACTTATGCAGGAAAATAAAAGTAAGGCATGTGGTATCATAAATTGTTTAATTATTGTCAACCTAAAATAGTCATAATTATAAATACAGTTTATTCGGGTTTTACACACTTTCTGTATAAATAGCCTCTAAAATATATGTAAATGTCTACTTTTTAGTTTTCTTGGAAAGCTGTGAGTACTATTATGATAAAATATTAGTACTTGCATTTACAACTTGTCTAAGTCCGATCATCAACTGAAGTATGACTGTGGATGGACTGCATTTTTTTTAATGGAATGTTGGCATATTGGCCTTTTAAAATGAATCATCTATGGAATCATTCCTCTAAAACTGTCTGGCTAGCTAACAAACATATAGTGCAGAAAATTATTCAAAATTCATTATTTTACAATGTCTTATCAAAGCGCTGGCAAATCATGGTTGACCAACTCCCTGACCAAAATGGCTGCCCTTTATCCCAACATAAGAAGGTTCATGTCTACTCTGGTATTCTAATTCCTAATTCTATTTGTCTAATTCCTAATTCTATTTGTCTCCAAGGCAAAAAATAATAGCCTTATGTCTGTTTTTGTGAAGTTTGGTGGAAACCAGTTAGGCTTATTTAAAATATATATATAATAAATAAAAGACACAAATGAACCAACAAAACCTTTTGTGGCTGAATAGTTCAGGGAATGAATAACGTGTGAGCTTGTGTTAACTCTTTCTCTCCTTTTCTCTCCCTGTGTTCAGGTGGGCAGCAGGCTGATACCATGCCACAAGCTGGTGCTGGCCTGTGTCATCCCTTACTTCAGGGCCATGTTCCTGTCTGAGATGTCCGAGGCCAAACAGGACCTGATTGAGATCAAGGACTTTGACGGAGACGCCATCCACGACCTGGTGCGTTTCGCCTACTCCTCTCGTCTGACCCTGACAGTGGACAACGTGCAGCCCCTCCTCTACGCAGCCTGTATACTGCAGGTAGAGTTGGTAGCCAGAGCCTGCTGTGAGTACATGAAGGCCCACTTCCACCCCTCTAACTGCCTGGCTGTCCGCACCTTTGCCGAGAGCCACAACCGCGTCGACCTAATGGACATGGCGGATCGCTACGCTTGCGAGCACTTCCGGGAAGTGGTGGACTGTGAGGACTTCCCGTGCGTGTCGCCTCCTCACCTGAGAACCCTGTTGTCCTCCAGTGATCTGAACATTCACTCTGAGACTCAGGTGTACACCGCTGCTGTCAAGTGGCTGAAGAATAACCCTCAACACCACGATGCCTGGCTGCAGCAGATCATGACCCAGGTAGGTCTGAAAGACTGTGTTTACACAGGCAGCCCAATTCTAATATTTAGTTTTCGCCACTATTTGGTCTTTTGTCTAATTGCATTAGATTTTTACACATCTGATTGGTCATAAGACCATGTAGTGAAACAAATGTCAGAGTTGGACTGTCTGTGTAAACGCTGCCTTAGTCACACAGCTTGGGCTGGTTGGGGAGATTTGGGTATTTTGTTTAATTTATGCTTGTAGGTGCTGTGTGTAGTAGTATGTTGTGTTTGTGGAACATTTTCCTCATCAATACTTAGTTGTAGTTCTGTGTCGTGTTTGACACTGTGTGTGTGTGTGTGTGTGTAGTGTAGTGTTTGACTGTGTGTGTGTGTGTGTGTGTGTGTGTGTGTGTGTGTGTGTGTGTGTGTGTAGTGTTTGACTGTGTGTGTGTAGTGTTTGACTGTGTGTGTGTAGTGTTTGACTGTGTGTGTGTGTGTGTGTGTAGTGTGACACTGTGTGTGTGTAGTGTTTGACTGTGTGTGTGTTTGTGTGTGTCGTGTTTGACTGTGTGTGTGTAGTGTTTGACTGTGTGTAGTGTTTGACTGTGTGTAGTGTTTGAGTGTGTGTGTGTGTGTGTGTGTGTGTAGTGTTTGACTGTGTGTGTGTGTGTAGTGTTTGACTGTGTGTGTGTGTGTGTGTAGTGTTTGACTGTGTGTGTGTAGTGTTTGACTGTGTAGTGTTTGACTGTGTGTAGTGTTTGAGTGTGTGTTTGAGTGTGTGTGTGTGTGTAGTGTTTGAGTGTGTGTAGTGTTTGACTGTGTGTGTAGTGTTTGACTGTGTGTGTAGTGTTTGACTGTGTGTGTAGTGTTTGACTGTGTGTGTGTGTGTGTGTAGTGTTTGACTGTGTGTGTGTGTGTGGGTAGTGTTTGACTGTGTGTGTGTGTGTGTGTGGGTAGTGTTTGACTGTGTGTGTGTGGGTAGTGTTTGACTGTGTGTGTGTGTGTGTGGGTAGTGTTTGACTGTGTGCTGTGCAGTGTGTGTTGACTGTGTGCTGTGTATCCATACCTCCTGTAGGTGCGTCTCCCCTTGCTCCCAGTAGACTTCCTGACGGCCACTGTGGCCAAAGAGGAGATGATCAGAGGGAACCTGAGCTGCAGAGATCTGCTGGATGAGGCCAGAAACTATCACCTGCACCTTAGCAACAACGTTGTCCCGGACTTTGAGTATTCTGTCAGAACAACGCCTAGGAAACACACTGCAGGTAACAGACTGGCAGCTTGTCCAACTAATCGTCAATCAGCTATGTGATAGCGTTGAGGACATTGCAGAACAGTGATAAAGGAAAAATCTTAATTTTATATATTATACGAGCCTGACAAATAACTAAACCCTAAATGGTTGATTGATTCCTCAGGGTGGATATTAATGTGTTGAGCTTGGCATTGCAGAGTGTGGTGTTTTTATTTTTACCTGCTCTAACCTCTGACCTCTGCCTCATCTTCAGGTGTGTTGTTCTGTGTGGGTGGGCGGGGTGGTTCTGGTGACCCGTTCCGCAGCATCGAGTGTTACTCCATCAGCAAGAACAGCTGGTTCTTTGGACCTGAGATGAACAGTAGGAGACGACACGTTGGAGTCATCTCTGTAGGAGGTGAGAGATGGATGGAGAGAGGTGGAGAATGGAGAGGGAGGGGGGAAATAGAAAATGGATAGAGAGCCAGAACTCCAAAACTGGTCTTAGGTGCTGTTTTTCCCCCTGTACTCACTGAATGCTTTGCAGATTAAGGATGGAGAATAGATGTGTGTTGGGAGAGCAGCCATCATAATAATAATAAGAATTAGGTTTATGTTACGAACCCAATAACTAGGCTATGGATATTGTTGCACTCCCTAGTTACATGGTCTGCAACCTGAATGAATGTGTGCATTTATGTGACAAATCCATGTGCCCAAGGAGACAGCAATCTTACCTTTGTCCAGGGCCAGCCATCTCTCTTAACTTCTTTGTTTTTTGTTTTAACCTTTTATTTATCTAGACGAGTCAGTTAAGAACAAATTCTTATATACAATAACGGCCTATCGGGGAACAGTGGGTTAACTGCCTTGTTCAGGGTCAGAACGACAGATTTTTAGACAGAATCATTGTTCTTCCTCTGTCAAACATGTGCCGTTATCATTGCTTTGCACAAAAAGGGCTTCACAGGCAAGGATATTGCTGCCAATAAGACTGCACCTAAATCAAACATTTATCAGGTCATCAAGAAATTCAAGGAGAGCGGTTCAATTGTTGTGAAGAAGGCTTCAGGGTGCCCAAGAAAGTCCAGCAAGCGCCAGGACCGTCTCCTAAAGTTGATTCAGCTGCGGGATCGGGGCACCACCAGTACAGAGCTTGCTCAGGAATGGCACCAGGCAGGTGTGAGTTCATCTGCACACACAGTGAGGCGAAGACTTTTGGAGGATGGCCTTGTGTCAAGAAGGGCAGCAAAGAAGCCACTTCTCTCCAGGAAAAACATCAGGGACAGACTGATATTCTACAAAAGGTACAGGGATTGGACTACTGAGGACTGGGGTAAAGTCATTTTCTCTGATGAATCCCCTTTCTGATTGTTTGGGGCATCCTGAAAAAAGCTTGTCCGGAGAAGACAAGGTGAGCGCTACCATCAGTCCTGTGTCATGCCAACAGTAAAGCATCCTGAGACCATTCATGTGTGGGGTTGCTTCTCAGCCAAGGGAGTGGGCTCACTCACAATTTTGCCTAAGAACACAGCCATGAATAAAGAATGGTACCAACACATCCTCCGAGAGCAACTTCTCCCAAACATCCAGGAACAGTTTGGTGATGAACAATGCCTTTTTCAGCCCGATGGAGCACCTTGCCATAAGGCAAAAGTGATAACTAAGTGGCTCGGGGAACAAAACATCGATATTTTGGGTCCATGGCCAGGAAATTCCCCAGACCTTAATCCCATTGAGAACTTGTGGTCAGTCCTCAAGAGGCGGGTGGACAAACAAAAACCCACAAATTCTGACAAACTCCAAGCATTGATTACGCAAGAATGGGCTGCCATCAGTCAGGAAGTTAATTGACAGCATGCCAGGGCGGATTGCAGAGGTCTTGAAAAAGAAGGGTCAACACTGCAAATATTGAGTCTTTGCATCAACTTCATGTAATTGTCAATAAAAGCCTTTGACATTTATGAAATGCTTGTAATTATACTTCAGTATCCCATAGTAACATCTGACAAAAATATCTAAAGACCCTGAAGCAGCAGACTTTATGAAAATTTATATTTGTGTCATTCTCAACTTTTGGCCACGACTATATAGTTAAATGACTAAAACCAGATATAAAGTATGTAGAAAAGATAATGGACCTATATATTTTAAAATAAGATCATCTTTGAGAACTAACAACCACCAGAATAATAACTAGACAGGAAGAATAAAAACATCCCAAAATGGCATGGGATCCCCATTGATTTTATTATGTTTGAATCACTCAGATAGCATAAGCCATGGCAAAATGTGTGGAATTGCAGAAAATGTGCTTTAAAGTAATTGTCCAGTGTTTCCAGATTTCTATGAAATATGACCTATAATTACTTACAATATGAGTGAAATGGTTTTCCTGACAAAAAATGTTAAGCATGTTAAAAATCAGCTTTTCTGTGTTTTGAATGGTGTGGGCGTATACCGTCATAAAACATATGAATACGAGTAGACTGCTGATTGGCCAGCTCATCCTCCTCAGGAATATGACATCATACTCAATGAGGAAATAGCAAGCATTTTTGAGACATACATTTTTTTTCTTCTCCAATTTATGTTTTGGCCACAAATACAAGTATAGAATGAGTCCACAACATTATTTGGGTATGAGCTAACAGAATATTAACTTTTTAAGAGTGATATTTTCACTGGACAGTTACTTTAAAACTGCACATTTTCTCTCCGCCTCATGGCAAAACGTGTAGAATTAAAACTGTTAAAAGTTGTGGAGTTGTCCATATTTAGAATGTCAGGTTGTCTATGGTCTCGTAGTCCTAACGTTGCTCTGGTGTCCTCAGGTAAAGTGTATGCAGTAGGGGGGCATGATGGTAGTGAACACCTGGGCAACATGGAGATGTTTGATCCTCTCACTAACAAGTGGATGATGAAGGCTTCCATGAACACTAAGCGGTATGTCATGTCTGGGGGGGGGGGGAGGCAATTCTCTAATGAGTTTTGTTTCAGAAATGTCGTTTTACAGCCGTCCATAAAGATCCCTAATTATACTCACTCTGATATACTGCCCTATTGTCAATGCTGTCCTGTATGTGTGTAGAAGGGGCATAGCTCTGGCAGCTCTGGGAGGTCCTATCTACGCCATCGGAGGTCTAGATGACAACTCGTGCTTCAACGACGTGGAGAGATACGATATCGAGAGCGACCGCTGGACTGCTGTGGCGTCCATGAACACACCCAGAGGAGGGGTGGGCTCTGTGGCCTTAGGGGTAAGAACAGCATGGCTACATGACTGCACTGAACATACAGTATTATATAGAGCCTTCTGAAAGTATTCACACCCCTTGACTTTTTCCACATTTCGTTGTGTTCCAGACAGATTTTGAGATTTTGTGTCAGTGGCCTACACACAATACCCCATAATGTCAAAGTGGATTTATGTTTTGAGATTTTTTTTCTTTCAAATTATTTAAAAGTTTAAATGTCTTGAGTCAATAAGTATTCAACCCCTTTGTTATGGCAAGCCTAGATAAGTTCAGGAGTAAACATTTCCTTAACAAGTCACATAATAAGTTGCATGGACTCACTCTGGGAATCTCACTGGGCCCAGGGAGGTTTTACACCCCCCGGTAAGACCAGGGAGGTTTTACACCCCCCCGCTAAGACCAGGGAGGTTTTACACCCCCCCGCTAAGACCAGGGAGGTTTTACACCCCCCCGCTAAGACCAGGGAGGTTTTACACCCCCCCGCTAAGACCAGGGAGGTTTTACACCCCCCCGCTAAGACCAGGGAGGTTTTACACCCCCCCGCTAAGACCAGGGAGGTTTTACACCCCCCCGCTAAGACCAGGGAGGTTTTACACCCCCACCCCCCCCGCTAAGACCATGGAGGTTTTACCCCCCCCCCCCCCCCGCTAAGACCAGGGAGGTTTTACCACCCCCCCCCCCCCCGCTAAGACCATGGAGGTTTTACCCCCCCCCCCCCCCCACGCTAAGACCAGGGAGGTTTTCCAATGTCTCTCAAAGAAGGGCACCGTATTGGTAGACATTGAATATCCCTTTGAGCATTAGCCAATGGTGACTTTAAAACAGTTAGAGTTTAATGGCTGTGAATAGAGAAACTTAATTTTAACACTCAACAGGTGACATTACCCTCACGAAATATTAAGTTACACCATTCAGTAAAGAGATTTTATTCCCTGTGCTGTTTGTGTGATTGAAGTCTGACCATGTCCGTGGGCAATAATAATCAGTAACAGGAACACACCTCAAATGTTGTACTTCTTGAATTGCTAAGCCTCAGTAGCAGCACCTAATTCAGTCCACAAGCACTGAGAATGACTTGTTTAACCCTCTCCTGTCCTGTCCTGTCAGAGTCATGTGTACGCTGTGGGAGGTAACGACGGTGTGGCCTCTCTGTCCAGTGTGGAGAGGTTTGACCCCCACCTCAACAAGTGGACAGAGGTCAGGGAGATGGGCCAGAGACGAGCAGGGAATGGAGTCAGTGAGCTGAACGGGTGCCTCTATGTCGTGGGTAAGAACACTGCACAGTACTACTGAATTGACATGTTAATCATTTACAACAGTGTTTCCCAAACCAGGTCCCGGGGACCCCAGGGGGGGCACGTTATGGGTTTTTGCTCTAGCACTACACAGCTGATTCAAATAATCAAAGCTTAATGATGAGTTGATTATTTGAATCGGCTGTGTAGTGCTAGGGGCCAATCCCAAAACGTGCACTCCTTGGGGTCCCCGGGACCTGGTTTGGGAAACACTGATTTAGACGATGTGATTGACTTACAGTAAGTGAATTCAACTAAACGAGGTGAGACAACCACATATCACTGTCACGTTGTATTTCTTATCAGTGTTTACCACCCAGCCTACTGGCTGCTATTTAACATGGGTCACATGCTTCTCACACACCCAAACACAAGGAGTTCGCTTGTAAACATGAGACAGAACAGAGAAAAGGTCATGTTTTGTCAAATTGGTTACTGATTTAAAAGTGATCCGTAAGGGTGGGGTGATGTTATCAGCTGAATTTGTAGAGTCCTCTAAGGCTGTTTCACAGCTCTGGCATGACCTTTAGCTGATCCTAGTTGAAATGAGTCAGCATTGCTGTGTTTGTGGAGGAGGTTAAGCTGCTGATTATCTCAGTCTACCATAAGCATTGACCTTGCTGGGCAGAGGAGTGGATCTTTATTGCCTGCTGCTTCACTGACCGGGTTACGCTATTCATATCTCATCTTGCACTGATTGAGCCATTATCCTACAGTATGTACACACTTTACTTTATTCGGGACACGGCGTATACAAGCCTTCAACTCTGTAATTGCTCATTTATAGTTTGTTAGTCAGTGCTCCACCGAGGTGTTACTGAACTCCCGTCTTCCGGCAGGCGGTTTTGATGACAACTCCCCGCTGAGTTCTGTGGAACGTTTTGACCCCCGTCTTTGCCGCTGGAACTACGTCTCTGAGCTGACCACGCCCCGAGGCGGAGTGGGCGTGGCCACGGTCATGGGTCGAGTGTTCGCAGTCGGCGGTCACAATGGGAACATTTATCTTAACACAGTGGAGGCCTTCGACCCCCGTATGAACAGGTGAGACACGGAGAGGAGGGAGAGGGAGGGAGGGGGAGAGAGAGAGCAGGGTTACAGTTCAGGTTCAAGGAAGAGGTTGTACTATGTAAGTTTAAACAAGCACACCAAGTATTTCACCCAGGTGTGGTATGCTCAAGGCTCTAGCACAGATGGATAACTGTTTTCTACTTAAAGAGGGTCTAGTCTTTTTAGGTCTGGTGAGTTAACTGACGCTTTATCATAATACATAACCACCTGGTCTGACTGTGTGTTCCTCAGATGGGAGCTGGTGGGGTCTGTCTCCCACTGCCGGGCCGGAGCAGGAGTGGCCGTCTGTTCCACTCACATCAGCCAGATCAGAGACGTGGGCCAGGGCTCCAGCAACGTGGTCGACTGCATGTGACCGCTGTCTGACCACAGGCTGACCCGGAAAACTGCACAAGATCAGACGTGCACAGAACAGAACCCATTCCCACTCACAACCACAAGCACTCAATCACACTGCACGGACACTGACTAGGAGCAGCTGTCCTTAAAGCAGCACTTCCCTTTAGCACTGACTGTAATGTAACCAGTCTCACTACGTAGGGTGGTGTGCATTGTTATTATTCAGCTGAAGACACTTCTCTGACTGAACCTTATCAGTGGAGAACTGATCTACAAACAATCAATATATTTTCTCTTTTTTGTGATGTTTACAGATGCAATTCAGTGATTTGGTGTATTTTGAAAAAGTGATTGATTTTCTTTGCGTTTTGACTGCTTTGGAACTTTATCAAAGGAAAATGGCTGACAGATAGTTGAGCTTTAGACGTCTCCTTAGACAGGCCTTGCATATCAACTTGTATTTTTTAAGAGATCAACCAGTTAGTACCTTTGCTCTGTCAGATCTCACTTTCACAATCATCACTGTCTGAACTGAGAGATCTTCCTAGGTTTCCCAGCGAGTCTCTCACATATAAAACCAGTATGAGAGAGAGAGAGAGAGAGAGAGAGAGAACTGTGAAGTATGTACAGTATCTGGAGGATGGACAGTATCTGGAGGATGGACAGCATCTGGAGGATGGACAGCATCTGGAGGATGGACAGCATCTGGAGGATGGAAAGCTGTGAAGTAAAGACTCTGTGAACAGAACAGTGTTTGGGATAAAAAATAAATAAAAAAATCTGTTGACATTCTATTGACTCGCACATAGACAATGTTTATTTTTTTAGGATTTCAGGGCTTTCATTCAGATCTATCCGCTGTAGGCTCCGTGATGCTGAAACCGCTTTTGTGTTAGCATTAGCTAGCTGTAGCCTGTATTTGCGTTTTGAACAATCATTCCTAACAGACTGATTCTAATTGAGATAGATTAAACTATGGCGGTCTTTGGCAGAGTTGGACTAAATTGTGAAGCAATAAGAGGTTGATGCATGTCTTTGTTACCAGACTGAACGTGTGCAGTTTTGAAATGACTGAGGGACTAGTGATAACTCTCAGGACAGACAGTCTAGGGTCTTAGCAGAATGCTAACCCTCATATTCTCTGTGTTCTACTCAAAGATAGCTGGGCTGTCAGTAAACAAGTGTGCTTTCAGACGTGTGAAGAGATTAATCCTCTATCTGCCAAATGGTTCCGATTGTATATTTTTATATTTGGGCGTTTTTATGAAATCAGTGCTTATCTTTGGTGTTGTTCTTTACTGTCTTGTCTTGGACTTGTTGTTGTGCACTATCTTCCTGTAGTCGTCAGGGGTTTCACTATATTTTGTCCTATGGAAATGTTTATGCTATTTTCAAAATGTTTTGACAGTGAGTGTCTGATCTTTTTTTTGAGAAGGTTTTTCCTCAACCTTATTTTCTTGTGACTCCTGGTCAATTCAAGGCCTTTCAGGTAATTCTGGATTTGATTTGTAAGACTGTTGTTGGTCAACAGATTGACCCAAGACTTTGATTTAGAAATACACATGTTTGAAGAGATGATATGCATTAGGAAAACATGCTCTTTCCATGACATAGACCGACCAGGTGAATCCAGGTTAAAGCTATGATCCCTTATTAATGTCACTTGTTAAATCCACTTAAATCAGTGTAGATGAAGGGGAGGAGACTGGTTAAAGAAAGATTTTTGAGACATAGATTGTGTATGGGTGCCATTCAGAGGGTGAATGGGCAAGACAAAAGATTTAATGGGGCAAGCCGGAAGTGCCTTTGAACGGGGTATGGTAGTAGGTACCAGGTGCACCGGTTTGAGTGTCAAGAGCTGCAACGCTGCTGGGTTTTTCACGCTCAACAGTTTCCGTGTGTATCAAGTATGGCCCATCACCCAAAGGACATCCAGTCAACTTGACACAACTTTAGGAAGCATTGGAGTCAACATGGG
This sequence comes from Salmo salar, assembly GCF_965601325.2. Taxonomy (NCBI): domain Eukaryota; kingdom Metazoa; phylum Chordata; class Actinopteri; order Salmoniformes; family Salmonidae; genus Salmo; species Salmo salar. The sequence goes on along the minus strand of NC_138303.1, from coordinate 108,197,236 downwards.
CCAGCATCCCTGTGGAACACTTTGGACACCTTGTAGAGTCCATGCCCCTGACGAATTGAGGCCGTCTGATGGTCCTTAATGTTCTGTACACTCCATTATATGCATATTTGCTGTTGTACCCTCCATTAAGGGAATATTGAATTGTTGCACCATTGGTTTGTTGTATTCTACAATAGAACTGTAATACCTCTGGTGTGTCATACTGTATGCCAGGGGTGTGTACTGACTTGCCAACCGTAATATAGAACGTGTCAGTTCATGCTTTTGTAAATGTGTTGCTATTGGTTCAGATGAATGCTGTGTCTTGCATTGTATTTTATACAGCTAAAATCTTCATTTTGTTGACGTTACTATAATAAATCTGTCATTATCCATGATATGGCTCCAAAATGTCATTATTTGTTTTACTTTTTTGGATTGTGTATTTAAGTTAACATGTTCTTATGGTCTGTATCAGCAGTGGCGTAAAGTACTTAAGTAAAAGTACTTGAAAGTACTACTAAGTAGTTTTTTGGGGTATCGATACTTTACTATTTTTACTTCACTATATTCCTAAAGAAAATTATGTACTTTTTACTCCATACATTTTCACTGACACCCAAAAGTACTCGTTACATTTTAAAAGCTTAGCAGGACAGGACAGGAAAACTGGAAGGAAAGGCGGCCAAAGGAAGTGTTGGCTTTGGGGATGACTAGTGCAATATACCTGCTGGAGCGCGTGCTACAGGTGGGTGTTGCTATGGTGACCAGTGAGCTGAGATGAGGCGGGACTTTACCTAGCAAAGACTTATAGATGACCTGGAGCCAGTGGGTTTGGCGACGGATATGTAATGAGGGCCAGCCAACGAGAGCATACAGGTCGCAGTGGTGGATAGTATATGGGGCTTTAGTGATAGACTACATCCAGTTTGCTGAGTAGAGTGTTGAGGGCTATTTTGTAAATGACATCACCGAAGTCAAGGATCTGCATGAGTGAAGGAGGCTTTGTTGCGAAATAGGAACCCAATTCTAGATTTCATTTTGGATTGGAGATGCTTAAAGTGAGTCTGGAAGGAGAGTTTACAGTCTAACCAGACACCTAGGTATTTGTAGTTGTCCACATATTCTAGGTCAGAACCGTCCAGAGTAGTGATGCTATTTGGGCGTTAGGGTGCGGGCAGCAATCGGTTGAAGAGCATGTACTTAGTTTTACTAGCATTTAAAAGCAGTTAGAAGCCACAGAAGGAGTGTTGTATGGCGTTGAAAGCTCATTTGGAGGTTTGTTAGCACAGTGTCCAAAGAAGGGCCAGATATATACAGAATGGTGTCGTCTGCGTAGAGGTGGATCAGAGAATCACCAGCAGCAAGAGCGACATCATTGATATATACAGAGAAGAGAGTCGGCCCGAGAATTGAACCCTGTGGCACACCCATAGAGATTGCCAGAGGTCCGAACAACAGGCCCTCCGGTTTGGGCAAGTTGCTGCAGGGGGTGCTGAGATGTTGGCCAGGGTAGGAGTAGCCAGGTGGAAAGCATGGCCAGCCGTGGAAAAATGCTTATTGAAATGATCGATTATCGTAGATTTATCGGTGGTGACTGTGTTTCCTATCCTCTGTGCAGTGGGCAGCTGGGAGGAGGTGCTCTTATTCTCCATGGACTTTAGTGTCCCAAACCTTTTTGGAATTTGTGCAACCGGAAGCAAATTTCTGTTTGAAAAAGCTAGCATTAGCTTTCCTAACTGACTGAGTATATTCGTTCCTGACTTCCCTGAAAAGTTGCATATTGCGGGGGCTATTCGATGCTAATGCAGAACGCCATCGGATGTTTTTGTGCTGGTCAAGGGCAGTCAAGTCTGGGGTGAACCAAGGGCTATATCTGTTTTTAGTTCAAAATTGTTTGAATGAGGCATGCTTATTTAAGATGGTGAGGAAGGCACTTTTAAAGAATAACCAGGCATCCTCTACTGACGGGATGAGGTCAATATTCTTCCAGGATACCCAGGCCAGGTCGATTAAAAAGGCCTGCTCGCAGAAGTGTTTTAGGGAGCGTTTCACAGTGATGAGGGGTGGTTGTTTGACCGCGGACCCAGTACACACGCAGGCTTTGAGACAGTGATCGCTGAGATCCTGGTTGAAGACAGCAGAGGTGTATTAAGAGGGCAGGTTGGTCAGGATGATATCTAAGAGGGTGCCCATGGTTACGGATTTAGGGTTGTAGCAGGGTTGTAGCAGCCTTTACATTTTCTTCTATTCTTCTGTCTTATTGGATCATGTTGTCAGGCATGGTTTATCTGATAGATGTTATTTCTATGTAAAATATTCTGTAACAAGTGTTGTTTTTGTGCTCAATGGTGGATCTATTCATAATTATTCATTTGGGGGAAAAAATCATTTGGAAGAGTCAGCTTTTTAAACCAACATGGCTCAGTTTAAATTGTTTTTACATTGTAGTAAAACAAAATCTCATTTGATATGGTTCCTTGATGATTTGTGTGAGATTGAGGGCATCTAGCTTAGATTGTAGGACTGCCGGGGTGTTAAGCGTGTCCCAGTTTAGGTCACCTAACAGTACAAACTCTGAAGCTAGATGGGGGGCGATCAATTCACATATGGTGTCCAGGGCACAAATGGGGGCCGAGGGGGGTCTATAACAAGAGGCAACGGTGAGCGACTTGTTTCTGGAAAGGTGGATTTTTAAAAGGTGAAGCTCGAATTGTTTGGGCACAGACCTGAATAGTATGACAGAACTCTGCAGGCTATCTCTGCAGTAGATTGCAACTCCGCCCCCTTTGGCAGTTCTATCTTGTTGGAAAATGTTATAGTTAGGGATGGAAATTTCAGGATTTTTGGTGGCCTAGCCAGGATTCAGACATGGCTAGGACATCCGGGTTGGCGGAGTGTGCTAAAGCAATGAATAAAACAAACTTAGTGAGGAGGCTTCTAATGTTAACATGCATGAAACCAATGCTTTTACGGTTACAGAAGTCAACAATTGAGAGTGCCTGGGGAATGGGAGTGATGCTAGGGGCTGCAGGGCCTGGATTAACCTCTACATCACCAGAGGAACAGAGGAGGAGTAGGATAAGGGTACGGCTAAAGGCTAAAATAACTGTTAGTCTAGTGCGTTCGGAACAGAGAGTAAAAGGAGCAGGTTTCTGGGTGCGGAAGAATAGATTCAAGGCATAATGTACAAGGGTATGGTAGGATGTGAGTACAGTGGAGGTAAGCCTAGGCATTGAGTGACGATAAGAGAGGTTTTGTCTCCAGAGGCACAATTTAAGCCAGGTGTGGTCACCGCATGTGTGGGGGGTGGAACATAAGGGCTAGCTAAGGCATATTGAGCAGGGCTGGAGGCTCTACAGTGAAATAAGACAAAAAATGACTAACCAAAACAGCAATGGACAAGGCATATTGACATTAGGGAGAGGCATTTGTAGCTGAATGATCACACTCTTATCAAGAGAACATCCCTGGTCATCCCTACTGCCTCTGATCTGGTGGACTCACTAAATACATGCTTTGTTTGTAAATGATGTCAGTGTTGGAGCGTGCCCCCCTGTCTATTCATTTAAAAAAAGAAAATGGTGCTGTCTGGTTTGCTTAATATAAGGAATTTGAAAAGATTTTTACTTTTGATACTTAAGTTTATTTTAGCAATTGCAATGACTTGATACTTAAGTATATTTAAAACCAAATACTTTTAGACTTTTACTCAAGTAGAATTTTACTGGGTGACTTGCATCATTTTCTACTAAGGTATCTTTACTTTTACTCAAGTATGACACTATGGTACGTTTTCCACCACTGTGTATCAGTGAACAATATAACTTCGATTCAGATGAAGGTACAGATTCAACCGTTTTATGTTTTATGTATGTATATTAGGATTCTATGCTTTTATTGTTATGCTGATGGTTTTGCTGCTCCACCAACTCACCCTACATAAATCAAGGCCTCGATTTAATCAGCTCAAGCGATAAGCGACACGCTGATGCTGATGCTTTGGCCGTGTTGGAGGTGTCAAATAGGTGAGCAGCTGCTCTTCACCACGAAGACAAATCGTCCTACTCGCGTTAGAAGTTCAGAACGAGAAAGTGTGGGCTATATGGAAATAATGACGCTGAAATTGAAAAATCCTTAAATTAAATAACGAGGGGTTCTATCATCATTTGACACAATATCAATTATGAAATCTCAAAGTCCAAAAGATGTTTTATGATTCTCCTAAAACCCACATACTTTTAGTCTGTAAACATTATATCACCGAAACTGCCTTGAATGGTTACTTTTTAACTTTTTACTCAGACCCGCAAGTGTTAGAACTTGTAAACAAGGCTAAACGACGCTAAAGCGGGTCTGAGTAAAAAGTGTAGCAAATGCTCAAAAGGATACTCAATGACTGCTTTTTTTTGCGAGGCATTGGAAAACCTCCCTGGTCTTTGTGGTTGAATCTGTGTTTGAAATTCACTGCTTACAGATAATTGTATGTGTGGGGTAAAGAGATGAGGTAATCATAAAAAAATAATGTTAAATACTATTACTGCATATAGAGTGAGTCTGTGCAACTTATTATGTGACTTGTTAAGCACATTTTTACTCATTAACTTATTTAGGCTTTCCATAACAAAGGGTTTGAATACTTATTCACTCAAGACATTTCAGATTTTCATTTTTAATTAATTTGTAAAATAAAAATTTTAAAACATAATTCTACTTTGACATTATGGGGTATTGTGTACGAAAAAAAAAAAAAAAAAAAATGTATGAAATGAAATGTATGTATTCACTACTGTATGTCGCTCTGGATAAGAGCGTCTGCTAAATGACTAAAATGTAAAAATGTAAAATGTGTATAGGCCAGTAACAAAAAAAGTATATCAATTCCATTTTAAATTCTGTCTGTAAATGTCAATGGGTGTTAATACTTTCTGAAGGCACTGTAGAATACATTTACAACAGATTGACGAATAACGTTTCTATAAATAGTGAAAAGAACAGGTCCTAGTATCGACCCCTGCGGAGCACCTTCATGTACTTAAAGAAATGTGGACTTAACCCCACCAACAAATAGGCCACTTTTAGTGATGGCTTGGCATCACAGCTCAGGTCAAGTGTTTGTCATCCCTGGTTTACTGCCCCTCAATCTTTGGACCTTGGGCTGGTTCTTAAAAGAAGAGAAACTTTGCCAGGATGTTCAAAGTTGTGTTGAGTTGCAGCAGGTACATACCCATTTCTGGAGACTACTCCTTTAGGATGCATTAGACCCTGAGAACTAAACCAAGACTACGTATTGATCTGCTGGATAAAACACATAGCATGCTGCTACTGCTTTTGACTCTCTGTAGTCTGCTCAGTTGTGGTAAGTATAATCATTATTTTATATCCAAAATTATCTTTCTGTAGAACCTAAATTCATCTAGTTTAATATCAAGTTCACATTGCTATAATTTACATGGAATACTTACGCTGCCCTACGTATTTATTTGGACAGTGAAGCTAAAACCTTACATTTGGCTCTATGCTCCAGCATTTCGGATTTGAGATCAAATGTTTCATGAGGCAACAGTACAGAATGTCACCTTTTATTTGACGGTATTTTCCTACAAATCTGTTTTTACTGTTTAGAAATCAAAAGCACTTTATGTATTGAGTCCCCTTCATTTGAAGGTGGCATAAGTATTTGGACAGATTCAGTTATATGTGCTTTAAAGAAGTCAAAAGTGTAATATTTTGTCCTATTTTCCTAGCACGCAATGATTACATCAAGCTTGTGACTCAAACTTGTTGGATGCATCTGCTGTTTGTTTTTGGTTGTGTTTCAGATTATTTTGTGCCCAATAAAAATGAAAATAATGTATTGTGACATTTTGGAGTCACTTTTATTGTAAATAACAATATAATATGTTTCTTATTACTTCTACATTAATGTGGATGATACCATGATTACGGATAATCCTGAATGAATCGTGTGTAATGATGAGTGAGAAAGTTACCCAGGTATAAATATCATACCCCCAAAAAATACTAATCTCCCCTGTTATTGTATTGGTGAGAGATTAGCATGTCTTGGGGGTATGATATAAAATGCTAACCTCCCCTGTTATTGTAATGGTGAGAGGTTAGCATGTCTTGGGGGTATGATATAAAATGCTAACCTCCCCTGTTATTGTAATGGTGAGAGGTTAGCATGTCTTGGGGGTATGATATAAAATGCTAACCTCCCCTGTTATTGTAATGGTCAGAGGTTAGCATGTCTTGGGGGTATGATATAAAATGCTAACCTCCCCTGTTATTGTAATGGTGAGAGGTTAGCATGTCTTGGGGGTATGATATAAAATGCTAACCTCCCCTGTTATTGTAATGGTGAGAGGTTAGCATGTCTTGGAGGATTTGATCTTTGTGCCTCCGTTACTTTCTCACTCATCATTTATACACGATTCATTCAGGATTTTCCGTAATCATGGTAGCATCCACATTAATGTTAAAGTTTATGTTGGAAGGAGGGCACGATGCCCTTTCAACCTTGGCACGAAGAGGTTGTGGAATGTTTCCTCATCTAACCCAATAGAAATAAGGATAAAAATAACAACATTAGGAATAGCCATGATAAGTTACGATCAGTTATACTGGACTGAAGTAATTTATTTTTTCTTCTTGTTGTGTAATTAAGAAATAATGCACAAGGTCGTGTCTGGACACAGCCCTTAGCCGTGGTATATTGGCCATATACCACAAACCCCAGAGGTTCCTTATTGCTATTATAAACTGGTTACCAACGTAATTAGAGCAGGAAAAATACATGTTTTGTCATACCCGCGGTATACGGTCTGATATACCACGGCTGTCAGCCAATCAGCATTCAGGGACCGAACCACCCAGTTTATAAATTTCCATACATCTTATTGTATTTGCTTTGTTATTTTCCCATAAACTGAACTATGATCAGTTAGACCTGCAGCTAAACCCTCCTATTGATTGTTGTGTTCTCAGCCTTCAGTCAGTGTGAGGAGGGATGGAGGGCCTATGAGGACAAGTGTTACTACTTCTCTACCGACAGAAAGTCCTGGGATGATGCCCGCACAGACTGTGTGGGACGGGGGAGCCATTTGATGAGCATCCTGGACATTCATGAGAGGGTGAGTTTCTGGGTTTGAGATGCGTTCTACAGTAGTCTAGTTCATAACTACTGTATATGACTCTGTACTGCGACCTCTGCTCTCTCCTGGTAGACATGGGTACGGACTCAGGTTGGTACAGAGATTTTCTGGATCGGTCTGAATGACATTGCTGCTGAGGGAGTGTGGGAGTGGACTGACGGGAGCACCTTCCTCCCCTTCTTAGCGTACGTAGCCATCTTATGATCTTCAATGATCTGACACTATATTAAAACACATCAGCAAATTATGGCTCCATGAAATGAACCATTTGGTTGGGGGTAATCAAGTGCTGTTAACCATTGACTTGTATCACTCTATAGTAGCTTTTGTTGTGTGAAGGTTGTTGGTGATTGGTTGATGGGCACCATACTTCCCAGGATGGTTGGGTATCAAGCCATCATTTGACCACATGATTGTTAATATTCACCTCTGATTTTCTCATGTGTGCTTGTGCACTCTATACAGATACTGGAAACCAGGGAATCCTGACAACTGGGAGGACAACGAGGATTGTGGGGAGGTGGTGGGGGGAGAGAAAGGACAATGGAATGATGACGTCTGCACTAGCCTGCGGAAATATATATGCAAGCGCCCCAACCGTAGGTTTAACTGGCCAATCAACATTTGCCGTTGCCTGTTGTCTACAATAATACTTATGGGACCTAAGAAGGTGAATGACATAAGTACACATTTCACTCCTTTCCTCAGCTAATCCTCCAACAATGTGCGACACAGCCAACGGATGGCGCCAGTATGGATCCAACTGCTACAAGCTAAAGACAGACACCAGGAAGAGCTGGTTGGGAGCCAGACACGACTGTGTTAGAGATGGGGCGGACCTGGTGTCCATCGCATCAGCGGAAGAGGAGCAGTACATCACAGGACGACTGGACGATTCCTTCTTTGACCTTTGGCTTGGCTACACCACTCTGGTAATCAAAACATACAGTATATGACCCATCCAAAAGCTATCAGACCCAGCCCCCAAAATCAATATATTCAGTACAATCCAGGATTAATTAATGAAAGAAAATGTAATCCTTAGACAGATATCATTTCAATGTACATTACCCACTGGGCACACACTGGTTGAATCAACGTTGTTTCAACATCATTTGTCAAGGGACTGTGACGTGGAATCAACGTGGAAAATACATTGTATTTGGAAAAAGTCAATACCACCAGTATTGTTCTCATCTAATTTCAACCAGCGTTGTAAACTTTGAAAATAGGGTAAAACATGAACTTAAATACTTAACCTGACTAACAGGTTGTTACATAAATCTAATTTCAACATAATCATCAGAACTATGCATACGTTGAAATTGCATTGAATATTTCATATAGAATAATTCAATATTGGGTGGTTAAAATTGTTGAATTTAATTGCACAGATTTTATATGACGTTGTTTCAAAGTTGATAGTAATGGTATGTGTGAATCAATGTCATTGTTACAACATCATGCCATGAACCTAAATGAAGAGTTTAGGCCTTATATTGAAATAAAATGTGACATCACAGTCCTGAACAGTGACTCCTACTGGTATGTGAGAGGTAATGCTCTTCAGTGAGAATAAGTCTCCCATCCAGATGCCTACGTACCCTGCTTAACTTTGGCAACAAGCTGTGTACAATTCAGCTGAGCTATCATGTCAACACTGGTCAACGCTGGTCAGCTTCAATACTAATTTGTGTAGACTACCTTTTTATTTATTTATTTAACTAGGCAAGCCAGTTAAGAACAAATTCTTATTTACAATGGCTGCCAAACCCGGACGACGCTGGGCCAATTGTGCACCGCCCTATGGGACTCCCAGTCACGGCCGGTTGTGATACAGCCTGGATTCGAACCAGGGTGTCTGTAGTGACGCCTCAAGCACTGATATCAAATCAAATTTTATTTGTCACATGGGCCGAATACAACCTTACAGTGAAATGCTTACTTACAAACCCTTAACCAACAACGCAGTTTTAAGAGAATACCTAAAAAAGTAAGAGATAGAATAAGAAATAATTAAATAGCAGTAGTAAATAACAACAACGGGGCTATATACAGGGGGTACCGGTACAGCATCAATGTGCGGGGGCACCGGTGTCGAGGTAATTGAGATAATATGTACATGTAGGTAGAGTTCTTAAAGTGACGATGCATAGATAATAACAGAGAGTAGCAGCAGTGTAGAAGAGGGGCGGGGGGGGGGGGGGGGACAATGCAAATAGTCTGGGTAGCCATTTGATTAGAAGTTCAGGAGTCTTATGTAGTCTGGGTAGCCATTTGATTAGAGGTTCAGAAGTCTTATGGCTTGGGGGTAGAAGATGTTTAGAAGCCTCTTGGACCTGGACTTAGCGCTCCGGTACCACTTGCCGTGCGGTAGCAGAGAGAACAGTTTATGACTACAGTGGCTGGAGTCTTGACAATCTTTAGGGCCTTCCTCTGACACCGCCAGTTATAGAGGTCCTGGATGGCAGGAAGCTTGGCCACGGTGATGTACTGTAGTGCCTTGCGGTCGGAGGCCGAGCAGTTGCCATACCAGGCAGTGATGCAACCCGTCAGGATGCTCTCGATGGTGCAGCTGCAAAACCTTTTGAGGACCTGAGGACCCATGCCAAATCTTTTCAGTCTCCTTAGGGGGAATAGGTTTTGTCGTTCCCTCTTCACGACTGTCTTGGTGTGCTTGAACCAGGTTTGTTTGTTGGTGATGTGGACGCCAAGGAACTTGAAGCTCTCAACCTGCTCCACTACAGCTCCGTCGATGAGAATGGGGGTGTGCTCGGTCCTCCTTTTCCTGTAGTCCACAATAATCTCCTTTGTCTTGATCACGTTGAGAGAGAGGTTGTTGTCCTTGCACCACACGGCCAGGTCTCTGACCTCCTCCCTATAGGCTGTCTCATCGTAACTTGTCGGTGATCAGGCCCACCACCGTTGTGCCATCGGCAAACTTAATGATGGTGTTGGAGTCGTGCCTGGCTGTGCAGTCATGAGTGAACAGGGAGTACAGGAGGACTCTGAGCGCGCACCCCTGGGGGACCCCCGTGTTGAGGATCAGCGTGGCGGATGTGTTATTACCTACCCTTACCACCTGGGGGCGGCCTGTCAGGAAGTCCAGGATCCAGTTGCAGAGGGGGGTGTTTAGTCCAAGGGTCCTTAGCTTGGTGATGAGCTTTGAGGGCACTATGGTGTTGAACGCTGAGCTGTAGTCAATGAATAGCATTCTAACATAGGTGTTCCTTTTGTCCAGGTGTGAAAGGGCAGTGTGAAGTGCAATAGAGATTGCATCATCTGTTGATCTGTTGTATGCAAATTGGGGTGGGTCTAGGGTTTCTGGGATAATGGTGTTGCTGTGAGCCATGACCAGCCTTTCGAAGCACTTCATGGCTACAGACGTGAGTGCTACGCGTCGGTAGTCATTTAGGCAGGTTACCTTAGTGTTCTTGGGCACAGGGACTATGGTGGTCTGCTTGAAACATGTTGGTATTACAGACTCAGACAGGGAGAGTTTGAAAATTTCAGTGAAGACACCTGCCAGTTGGTCAACACATGCTCGGATTACACGTCCTGGTAATCCGTCCGTCTGAATGTTGACCTATTTTAAGGTCTTACTCACATCGGCTGCGGAGAGCGTGATCACTCAGTCGTCCGGAACTGCTGATGCTCTCATGCATGTTTCAGTGTTACTTGCCTCGAGGTGAGCATAGAAGTTATTTATCTCGTCTGGTAGGCTCGTGTCACTAGGCAGCTCTTGTCTGTGCTTCCCTTTGTAGTCTGTTATAGTTTGCAAGCCCTGCCACATCCGACGAGCGTCGGAGCTGGTGTAGTACGATTCGATCTTAGTCCTGTATTAATGCTTTGCCTGTTTGATGGTTCGTCAGAGGGCATAGCAATATTTCTTATAAGCTTCCGGGTTAGAGTCCCGCTCCTTGAAAGCTGCAGCTCTACCGTTTAGCTCAGTGCGAATGTTGCCTGTAATCCATGGCTTCTGGTTGGGGTATGTACGTACAGTCACTTTGGGGAAAATGTCATCGATGCACTTATTGATGAATAGAGTGACTGATCTGGTGTACTCCTCAATGCCATTGGAAGAATCCTAGAACATATTCCAGTCTGTGCTATCAAAGCAGTCCTGTAGTTTAGCATTTGCTTCATCTGACCACTTTTTCATAGACCGAGTCACTGGTGCTTCCTGCTTTAATTTTTGCTTGTAAGCAGGAATCAGGAGGATAGAATTATGGTCAGATTTGCCAAATGGAGAGCGAGGGAGAGCTTTGTACGCGTCTCTGTGTGTGGTGTAAAGGTGGTCTAGAGTTTTTTCCCCCTCTGTTTGCACATTTAACATGCTGATAGAAATGAGGTAAAACTGATTTAAGTTCCCCTGCAATAAAGTCCCCGGCCAATAGGAGTGCCACCTCTGGATGAGCGTTTTCCTGTTTGCTTATGGCGGTATACAGCACATTAAGTGTAGTTTTAGTGCCAGCATCGGTCTGTGGTGGTATGTAGACAGCTGCAAAACATACAGATGAAAAGTCTCTAGATTGATAGTGTGGTCTACAGCTTATCATGAGATACTCTACCTCAGGCGAGCAAAACCTCAAGACTTCCTTAGATATCGTGCACCGGCTGTTGTTTACAAAGATACATAGGCCCCCGCCCCATTTTTTACCAGAGGCTGCTGTTCTGTCCTGCCGATAGAGTGTATATCCCGCCATCTGTATGTTATTCATGTCGTCGTTCAGCCACGACTCGGTGAAACATAAGATATTACAGTTTTTAATGTCCCGTTGGTGGGATATACATGCTTTCAGTTCGTCCCATTTATTTTCCAGCGATTGAACGTTAGCTAACAGTACAGACGGCAAAGGCAGATAGCCACTCATCGCCTGATCCTCACAAGGCACCCTGTTATCTTTCCGCGAAATCTCAGTTTCTTTCTCCAGCGAATGACGGGGATGAGGGCCTGTTCAGGGTTCTCGGAGTATATCCTACCTATCCGACTCATTAAAGAAAAATTCTTTGTCCAATTCGAGGTGAGTAATCGCTGTTCTGATGTCCAAAAGCTCATTTCGGTCATAATAGACGGTAGCAGCAACGTTATGTACAAAATAAGTTACAAACAATACGAAAAAACAAACAAAATAGCACAGTTTTTTAAGAGCCAATAAAACTGCAGCCATCCTCTCCGGCACTATCTTTTCTTTTGCCTTAGACCGCTACGCCACTTGGGAGTCTAAGTAACATTGAATAGTTCAAAGTAACTCCTCTAACTTTTCGTACAAAAGTTTTATGCAAAAGTACATTTTGAATGAATTTGAATTTGGGTTTATATAGGCTTAATTGACATGTGATTTGACAAGTAGATGTCCTAACTTACTTGCCAAATCTATAGTTTGTTAACAAGACATTTGTGGAGTGGTTGAAAAATGAGTTTTAATGTCTCCAACCTAAGTGTGTGTAAACTCTCAACTTCAACTTTATCTGCTGCAGAGAGACAAGAAAGAGCATGAGAAGAGGAGTTTTGATCATTCAGGGAAATAGAAGTGCTGAAAACATGTTGACTCACTATTTAAAAAGAAGATGGAGAAGAAGCTATAGGATGAAAAATACTGGAGTTTTAGCACAGGTACAGCCAACTAGCGCCAGCTAACGCTAACTAGCACGTACAGTGGGGAGAACAAGTATTTGATACACTGCCGATTTTCCAGGTTTTCCTACTTACAAAGCATGTAGAGGTCTGTAATTTTTATCATAGGTACACTTCAACTGTGAGAGACGGAATCTAAAACAAACATCCAGAAAATCACATTGTATGATTTTTAAGCAATTCATTTGCATTTTATTGCATGACATAAGTGTTTGATACATCAGAAAAGCAGAAATTAATATTTAGTACAGAAACCTTTGTTTGCAATTACAGAGATCATACGTTTCCTGTAGTTCTTGACCAGGTTTGCACACACTGCATCAGGGATTTTGGCCCACTCCTCCATACAGACCTACTCCAGATCCTTCAGATTTCGGGGCTGTCGCTGGGCAATACGGACTTTCAGCTCCCTCCAAAGATTTTCTATTGGGTTCAGGTCTGGAGACTGGCTAGGCCACTCCAGGACCTTGAGATGCTTCTTACGGAGCCACTCCTTAGTTGCCCTGGCTGTGTGTTTCGGGTCGTTGTCATGCTGGAAGACCCAGCCACGACCCATCTTCAATGCTCTTACTGAGGGAAGGAGGTTGTTGGCCAAGATCTCGCGATACATGGCCCCATCCATCCTCCCCTCAATACGGTGCAGTCGTCCTGTCCCCTTTGCAGAAAAGCATCCCCAAAGAATGATGTTTCCACCTCCATGCTTCACGGTTGGGATGGTGTTCCTGGGGTTGTACTCATCCTTCTTCTTCCTCCAAACACGGCGAGTGGAGTTTAGACCAAAAAGCTCTATTTTTGTCTCATCAGACCACATGACCTTCTCCCATTCCTCCTCTGGATCATCCAGATGGTCATTGGCAAACTTCAGACGAGCCTGGACATGCGCTGGCTTGAGCAGGGGGACCTTGCGTGTGCTGCAGGATTTTAATCCATGACGGCATAGTGTGTTACTAATGGTTTTCTTTGAGACTGTGGTCCCAGCTCTCTTCAGGTCATTGACCAGGTCCTGCCGTGTAGTTCTGGGCTGATCCCTCACCTTCCTCATGATCATTGATGCCCCACGAGGTGAAATCTTGCATGGAGCCCCAGACCGAGGGTGATTGACCGTCATCTTGAACTTCTTCCATTTTCTAATAATTGCGCCAACAGTTGTTGCCTTCTCACCAAGCTGCTTGCCTATTGTCCTGTAGCCCATCCCAGCCTTGTGTAGGTCTACAATTTTATCCCTGATGTCCTTACACAGCTCTCTGGTCTTGGCCATTGTGGAGAGGTTGGAGTCTGTTTGATTGAGTGTGTGGACAGGTGTCTTTTATAGAGGTATCGAGTTCAAACAGGTGCAGTTAATACAGGTAATGAGTGGAGAACAGGAGGGCTTCTTAAAGAAAAACTAACAGGTCTGTGAGAGCCGGAATTCTTACTGGTTGGTAGGTGATCAAATACTAATGTCATGCAATAAAATGCTAATTAATTACTTAAAAATCATACAATGTGATTTTCTGGATTTTTGTTTTAGATTCCGTCTCTCACAGTTGAAATGTACCGATGATAAAAATTACAGACCTCTACATGGTTTGTAAGTAGGAAAACCTGCAAAATCGGCAGTGTATCAAATACTTGTTCTCCCCACTGTATATATATAAACAAATCAATACCTGGGAGTCAAATATTAATATGATATCGTCTCTGAAATAGTATTACGATAAGTAATCAATTTCCCCACATCACTAATAGTATATACAGTGCATTCGGAAAGTATTCAGACCCCTTGACTTTTTTCCACATTTTGTTAGTTTACAGCCTTATTCTAGAATATATATATTTTTTAATCCCTACACACAATACCCCATAATACACACAATACCCCATAATGACAAAACAGGTTTTTAGCCATTTTTGAAAATTTATAACAAATAAAAACTTAAATATGACATTAACTTAAGTACTCAGAACCTTTACTCAGTACTTTGTTGAAGCACCTTTGGCAGCTATTACAGCCTTGAGTCTTCTTGGGTATGTTGCTACAAGCTTGGCACACCTCTATTTGGGGAGTTTCTCCCATTCTGAGCGCTCTGGAGAAGGTTTTCATCAAGGATCTCTCTGTACTTTGCTCCCCGTTCCTCTTTCCCTCAATCCTGACTAGTCCCCCAGTCCCCGCCGCTGAAAAACATCCCCACAGCATGATGCTGCCACCACCATGCTTCACAGTGGGGATGGTGCCAGGTTTCCTACAACCGTGAAGCTAGGAAGAGTCTTTGTGGTTCTAAACTTTGTCCGAATGATGGAGGTCACTGTGTGGACCTTCAATACTGCAGACATTTTTCGGTACCCTTCCTCAGATCTGTGCCTTGGACAATGGACAATTCCTTTGACCTCATGGCTTGGTTTTTGCTCTGACATGCACTGTCAACTGTGGGACCTTATATAGACAGGTGTGTGCTTTTCCAAATCCTGTCCAATTAATTGAATTTACCACAGGTGGACTCTAATCAAGTTGTAGAAATGTCTCAAGGATGATCAATGGAAACAGGATGCACCTGAGCTCAATTTCGAGTCTCATAGCAAAGAGTCTGAATACTTATGTAAATAAGGTATTTCTGTTTTTGATTATGTTTTATACATTTGCAAAAACTTCTAAAAACCTGTTTTCGCTTTGTCATTATGGGGTATTGTGTGTAGATTGATGAGGAAAAATGTAATTTAATCAATTTCAGAATAACGCTGTAATGTAACAAAATGTGAAAAAAGGGAAGGGGCGTGAATACTTTCTGAATGCACCGTATATATATATATATATTATATATATATATATATATATATATATATATATATATATATATACAGTACCAGTCAAAACTTTGGACACACCTACTCATTCAAGGGTTTTTCTTTATTTTTACTATTTTCTACATTGTAGTTTCTTCAACAGAACTTTGAAAGTTTCTTCAAGTGCAGTTGCAAAAACCATTAAGCGCTATGATGAAACTGGCTCTCCTGAGGAACGCCACAGGAAAGGAAGATCCAGAGTTACCTCTGCTGCAGAGGATACGTTCATTAGAGTTACCAGCCTCAGAAATTCCAGCCAGTTCAAGTAACAGTCACATTTCAACATCAACTGTTCAGAGGAGACTGCGTGAGTCAGGCCTTCATGGTCAAATTGCTGCAAAGAAACCCCTACTAAAGGACACCAATAAGAAGACGAGACTTGCTTGGGCCAAGAAACACGAGCAATGGACATTAGACCGGTGGAAATCTTTGTCCTTTGGTCTGGAGTCCAAATTTGAGATTTTTGGTTCCAACCGCCATGTCTTTGCGAGACGCAGAGTAGGTGAACAGATGATCTCCACATGTGTGGTTCCCACCGTGAAGCATGGAGGAAGAGGTGTGATGGTGTGGGGGTGCTTTGCTGGTGACACTTAACCAGTATGGCTACCACAGCATTCTGCAGCGATACGCCATCCCTTCTGGTTTGCGCTTAGTGGGACTATCATTTGTTTTTCAAAAGGACAATGACCCAACACACCTCCAAGATGTGTAAGGGCTATTTGACCAAGAAGGAGAGTGATGGAGTGCTGCATCAGATTACCTGGCCTCCACAATCACCCAACCTCAACCCAATTGAAATGGTTTGGGATGAGTTGGACCACAGAGTGAAGGAAAAGCAGCCAACAAGTGCTCAGCATATGTGGCGACTCCTTCAAGACTGTGGGAAAAGCATTCCAGGTGAAGCTAGTTTTGAGAAAGCCATGAGTGTGCAGAGCTGTCATCAAGTCAAAGGGTGGCTACTTTGAAGAATCTCAAATATAAAATATATTTTGATTTGTTTAGCACCTTTTTGGTTACTACATGTTTCCATATGTGTTATTCCATAGTTTTGATGTCTTCACTATTATTCTACAATATAGAAAATAGTAAAAAATAAATAAATGAGTAGGTGTGTCCAAACATTTGACTGGTACTGTATATATTATGAATAACATTTGTAAAATACAATATTTAATGGTAAAAGTGTATTATTAAGATCATGAATTAGTATTGAAGCTGACCAGTGTTGACATGATAGCTCAGTTGAATCGAACACAGCTTGTTGCCAAAGCTAAGCAGCGTTCATAGAGGCAGGCATCTGGATGGTAGACTTATTCTCACTGAAGTGCATTTATCCTCACATACCAGTAGGAGTCACTGTTCAGGCAGGAGTCCTTGGACTGTGGGTTCAACCTTTATTTCAATATACACTATATATCCAAAAGTATGTTGACGCCCCTTCAAAATGGTGGATTTGACTATTTCAGCCACACCCATTGCTGACAGGTGTATAAAATCGAGCATACAGCCATGCAATCTCCATAGACAAAGATTGGCAATAGAATGGCCTTTCTGAAAAGCTCATTGACTTTCAATGTGGCACCTTCATAGGATGCCACCTCTCCAGCAAGTCATTTTGTCAAATTTCTTCCCTGCTAGAGCTGCCCTGGTCAGCTGTAAGTGCTGTTTTTGTGAAGTGGAAACATCAGGGGTCTGGTGTAGCTGTTGGTAGAGCATGGTGTTTGTAATGCTGGGGTTGTGAGTACGATTCCCACAGGGGACAAGTATGCAAATATATGCACGTACTACTTACTGTAAGTTGTTCTGGATAACAGTGTCTGCTAAATGACGTAAATGACTAGGAGCAACAATGGCTTTCAATGTGGCGCCTTCATAGGATGCCACCGTTCCAACAATAATTTCGTCAAATTTCTGCCCTGCTAGAGTGGTAGGCCACATGAGTGCTGAAGTGTGTAACAAAATGTCTATCTTTGGTTGCAACACTCACTACTGAATTTCAAACTGCCTCTGGATACAATGTCAGCACAAGAACTGTTTGTCAGGAGATTCATGAAATGGGTTTCCATGGTCAAGCAGCTGCACACAAGCTTAAGATCCCCATGTGCAACACCAAGTGTTGGCTGGAGTGGTGTAAAGCTTGCCACCGTTGGCTTGCCTAGTTAAATAAAGGTAAAACAAACAACAACAACAAAAATTAGATGCTGGAGCAGTGGAAATGTGTTCTCTTGATGCTTCACTGTCTGATGGATGAATCTGGCTTTGGCGGTTGCCAAGAGATCCCTGAATGCATAGTACCAACTCTAAAGATTGGTGGAGGATGAATAATGGTGTGGGGCTGTTTGTCATGGTTCCAGTGAAGGGAAATCTTAATGCTACAGCATACAATGACATTCTAGATGATTCTGTGCTTCCAAATTTGTGGCAACAGTTTGCAGAAGGTCCTTTTCTGTTTCAATATGACAATGCCCCTATGCGCAAAGCCAGGTCCATACAGAAGTGTTTTTTTGAGATTGGTGTGGAAGAACTTGACTGGTCTGCCCTGACCTCAACCCCATCGAACACCTTTGGGATGAATTGGAACACCGACTGCGAGCCAGGCCCAATTGCTCAACATCAGTGCCCAACCTCACTAATGCTCTTGTGGCAGAATGGAAGCAAATCCCCGCAGCAATGTTCCAACATCTAGTAGAAAGCCTTCCCAGAAGAGTGGAGGCTGTTATAGCAGCAAAGGGGGGGACCAACTCCATATTAATGCCCATGATTTTGGAATGAGATGTTCGACGAGCCGGTGTCCACATACTTTTGATCATGTAGTGTAACGCTTTATTTAGGTTGAAGGCATGATGTTGAAACAATGACGTTGATTCAAACAACCATTTTACGATCAACATTGAAACGAAGTCAAATAACATATGTCTTATGAAATATACAATTCTACGTAATTTCAACAACCCAATATATATCGAATATAGGATGACAAATATTTGTTATGTTTCTATGTGGACTTTTCAACGTATACGTATGTAACCGATGTGAAATGGCTAGCTAGTTAGCGGTGGTGCGCACTAATAGCGTTTCAATCAGTGACGTCACTCGCTCTGCGACCTTAAGCAGTTGTTCCCCATGATCTGCAAGGAGCGCGGCTTTTGTGGCGCGATGGGTAACAATGCTTCGCGGGGTGTCAGTTGTTGATGTGCGCAGAGGGTTCCTGGTTCGAGCCCAGGTTGGGGCAAAGAGAGGGACAGAACCTATACTGTTACACATAGTTCTGATGATTATGTTGAAATTAGATTGATGTAACAACCTGTTAGTCAGGTTAAGTCAATGTATTTCAGTTGAAGGTTTACCCTAATGAATTGATTACAACGCCGGTTGAAATGAAATGAGTAGAGTAATGGTTCATTTCTTTTTTCAAATAAAATGTATTTTCTACGTTGATCCCTCTTCACAATACATAGACAAATTCAGTTGAAACAACATTGATTCAACCAGTGTGTGCTAGCTAAGTGTATTCTGAAACTTACCCCTTTTTTTTTTTTTCACAGAAATGCACAACAATATCATGTGAGGTTGAAATTGACAGCACTCAGTTCAGCTGGTCTGATGCTTCTCCTGAGGGCTACACCAACTGGGCAACTGATCCTGTGCAGCCAGATCTCAGGTTAGGACAGCACATGTGGGGTGACAGATCTATATAATCAACTGTATCACAGTGATTGTGGAGGGTTTATTCTAGCTTCGTAGTCAAAATATGTTCTCTTCCCGACAGTGAAAAGCAGAACGGGATTTGTGTCGCAGTGGTCAAGGAGGCAGGACAGGACTTTGGGAAGTGGAAGTCACATATATGCCGTCATGAGCGTCCTTACATGTGCAAAAGAGGACTCAACAGTAAGCTCAGATCTTCAGAAAACATTACTGGATAAATAACCATGTGAATTATGTGGTATTAGCTGAAATTACTGTGACATGACATGCGATCTTGATTCAACTTAATACGCTGATAATTATTATATGGTTTGATATGGTCCAATTTAATTATCTCAAGGCAATTCAATATAACGCAACAATGCAGATAAAAGTGGTCACTGCTCAATAGAACTCTGTGTCGCTGCTCGGCTACTGAGGCTCCTGAGTGAAAACATGGGCTTTTTCTAAATGAAATCTGCTCAATACAAAACTAAATAGGGAGTAAAATATATATTTATTTACAAAGCTAAAAGACTGAATTTCAATATCCATCCTCCGTGAAGAAACGGCCCCTCTCAACGTAGATTGATCGCGGTTATATGCAATGAAAGCCAATGATCTGTATGGGAAAATGACGAAGGTATGAAGTTGATTTTGATTTGTCCAACCAGCGGAAACACTTCCAAAATGGTACCACCTCACAACACCAAATATGGAAGAGATACTGCCAAGAGCAGCGCTGTCTAGACGAGCAACGATCACAGCAAATTCATGTTCTTATTTCATCAACACTGTCAAGTGCACGTATATTAGCTAAGGTGACAATATTATAGAGAACAATCTAATGATTAATTATATGTAATTTATAATAACACAGGACAATATGTAATTTATAATAACATAGGGCAAAGAAAACAACGTTTTGACATTGATTTCGTAGCACCCTCTTGAACGGCCCGTGTTTCGCTACATTGTACAGCAGTAATATAGAGTGATATACAATATCAAACAAGATAATATAAATCATAATATATAAATCACTCTATACACTGGTACAGAGCAGAGTGAATGCTCTATACCAGTGGTCACCAACCTTTTTTGAGTCAAGATCACTTTGAATCAAAATACAGATTTCTTTTTTAAACATTACTTAAAAAAACGTAAGCCTATGCATCATTAACACATTAAAAACAGTACTCTAGCAATGAGGTTTGTGCAGTAAGCTAATATAGCTAATTCATTATCACTGCATATTGGGCTTTGCTTGAATTGCCCTGCCAATGCATTGTTGTTCGGGCCATTTAAAAAAATTATATTTAAACATTTGAGGTAGGCTTTATGATCACCCCGGTAATAGATCTGTTGTTGTATTACTTATGAAGCACAGCTGAGTGAGCATACATTTAAATCATTTGCTTTTTTTTATTTTTTTTTATTTTACTGGGCTGATGGTGCCTGCATCTGATGGTCAGTCTCAGCGGAGGGAGAGAGCAGCAGACTGAGGGTCAGTCTCAGCAGAGGGAGAGAGCAGCAGACTGATGGTCAGTCTCAGCGGAGGGAGAGAGCAGCAGACTGATGGTCAGTCTCAGCAGAGGGAGAGAGCAGCAGACTGAGGGTCAGTCTCAGCAGAGGCAGAGAGCGGCAGACTGAGGGTCAGTCTCAGCAGAGGGAGAGAGCAGCAGACTGAGGGTCAGTCTCAGCAGAGGGAGAGAGCAGCAGACTGAGGGTCTGTCTCTCATCATCCCTCTGGTCTCCCTTCCCTCCACTGACATCTTCCAGATGATGGTGAAACTCGAGTCGCACCGCATTAATGCACAAATTCATGTTGTCACTCCTATGAACAGAGAATGTGAAATATTCCTCGATATTAAAAAATACCCAAGCCGCTAATAATAACAACAACGCCAGCCTATAGATACACTTTCCTACTCGTTCATTACAGCTGCAGTGCTGGTTGTAGCGCTGAGTGGAAATAGGAAGGATGCGCATTTTACGACTTATAAAAGTGTTGAATACAAAGTGTTGACAGTGCTGAGTAAGAACTTAAACATAAACTCAGTCATAAAAACAGCAGCTCTTTGCTGTATTCGTATGACAGTCTCTCTCTCTAGTCGTTGTTTTAAACGTTCTGAAATCTCACAGTATCAACTTCGCCGTAGCTTTCTCTGATGCTGCTACGTTACAGCAGACACTGCCATCTGAGCCATCTGATTGGCCAGCGGTAGACCTATAGTGCACTTGATTTGCTCTCTGGGCCCGCCCGGGTAGGCAGGTTTTGTGATGGACTGGTTGGTGACCACTGCTCTCTGTACTGTGTTGTGTTTTCCTCTGAAAAGCAATTTGCCCTCCTGGTTGGATCAGCTTCAGTGGGAACTGTTACTGGGTGGTCAGCAACAAGATGTTCCTGACCAGCTGGCATGAGGCTCAACAGAAGTGTTCAAGTGAGGGGGCTAACCTGGTGACAATTAAGACGTAAGAAACAACACATGATTTACTGAACATAATGATTGATAAGAAAATGAAAAACATTTTCTAATTCGTATCACTTGTTGTTTTAGTCAAGAGGAGCAATACTTCATCAACACTCATCTGCCAGAACTTAATCAAGGGGAAGTGCCTGATGTCTGGATTGGTGTTGCAGGTATATCAGACGTACAGATTTAACCACTAGCTTTATTTGGCCAATATCTTATGAGCTTTTCACTGTAATCTGTGACACTTGACCGATTTGGCATTGACGTGCACTGCTGGTTGCATCGTTGTAAAGAGAGACTGCAGAATATTTACTAAAACTCAAATTTTAAATCAATGAAAAGACCAAGTCTACAATTTCCTGATTTGTGATGTCACTAGATGAGGACCAGGATGGTACATTCAGATGGGTGGACAAAACAGATATTACGTTCTCCAATTGGAAACCTAGCTTTCCCAAGAACACAGTAAACCTCTGGGACTGTGGTCAAATCTACACCGGTAAGGGCATGTGGTCTGTACTACACTTATCACTTAATCAATCAACAAACTCTCTGGATCATAGACCAAGAAAGGTACAGAACTTTGTTTTATTGTTTTTGTCTTACAGGAGATTTCTCTGGAAAATGGGAAACAACCAATTGCTTCAAAAACCTGGGATACATTTGTAAAATGGTGGGGGGTCAAAATGTTAAGCCTACCTCTGTTCCAGGTTAGTGGAACAACTGTGGCTGACAACTGGAAGCCCTTTGTTTGTATTCCTATAAATCACGTCAATGCAAACTAATATGTTCTTTATTCTATCAATATATTGTTTGACATATAACCTAATACTTTACATTGTGTTGGTGTAGATTCTCATTGTGATGCTGGATTTCTTCTCTATGGAGACTACTGCTATCACTTTGAGACTGAAATGGTGAAAAATTGGCAAGATGCAGAGAGTTACTGTGCCAGTCAAGGAGGCCACCTGGCAAGTTTTCATACTCAAGAGGAACTAAGCTTCATTACTAGTGAGTGGTTGACTAAATGTAAAAAACAAAAACAACAAAAAACATCTATATTTTGTACAAATAACAGGTAGTATTTTCTTTTCTTAAAAATATTCTATTCCATTGGAAATGTTATTTTGCAGCTCATATGCCCGCACCATCCTGGGTTGGTCTTAGTGACAGTAGGACAGAAGGAGTGTGGGTCTGGTCGGATGGGACTCCATCCGTGAGTGACAAATATGCCATTGATTAAAAGTTTGTGGGCCCAATCTTTTATGGTATACACATTTGAGAGAGTCTAGCTTAAATTAACATTCAGTTTGGCTTCACTCTCTCTTCCAGGACTTTCTACCATGGGCGCCCAACCAGCCTGATAACTGGCAGGGCAATGAGGATTGTTCCAATATTAGGGGATTCAACCACCACGAAGCAGGGCTACTCAACGATGAGTTCTGTACCTCCACATTAGAATTTGTCTGCAGAAAAGGTATGATTTGTCCTTTCACCATTTCCCATTGAGGGAATGTTCTTTGTAAAATAAATATACATACAGTGCATTCGGAAAGTATTCAGACCCCTTGACATTTTCCACATTTTGTTTCTTTACAGCCTTATTCTAAAATTGATCAAATTAGTTTTTCCCCTGATCAATCTACACACCATACCACCCACAAAACAAAAACAGATTTTTTGAAATTTTTGCGAATGTATTAAAAATAAAATATCACATTTACATGTATTACAAGTATTCAAACCCTTTACTCAGTACCTTGTTGAAGCACCTTTGGCAGCGATTACATCCTCGAGTCTTCTTGGGTATGACGCTACGCTGCACAGCTATTTTCGGGTCTCTCCAGAGATGTTCCATCGGGTTCAAGTCCGGGCTCTGCCTAGGCCACTCAAGGACATTCAGAGACTTGTCCCGAAGCCACTCCTGTGTTTTCTTGATTGTGTGCTTAGGCGTTTTGTCCTGTTGCAAGGTGAACCTTTGCCCCAGTCTGAGGTCCTGAGCACTCTGGAGCAGGTTTTCATCAAGGATCTCTCTGTACTTTGCTCCATTCATCTTTGCCTCGATCCTGACTAGTCTCCCAGTTCATGCCGCTGAAAAACATCCCCACAGCATGATGCTGCCACCTCCATGCTTCACCGTAGGGATGGTGCCAGGTTTCCTCCAGACGTGACACTTGGCATTCAGGCAAAATTGTTCAATCTTAGTTTCATCACACCAGAGAATCTTATTTCTCATGGTCTGAGAATCTTTAGGGGCCTATTGGCAAACTCCAAGCGGGCTGTCATTTGCCTTTAACTGAGGAGCTGCTGCCATCTGGCCACTCTACCATAAAGGCCTGATTTGGTGGAGTGCTGCAGAGATGGTTGTCCTTCTGGAAGGTTCTCTCATCTCCACAGAGTAACTCTGGAGTTCTGTCAGAGTGACCATCAGGTTCTTGGTCACCTTCCTGACCAAGGCCCTTCTCCCGCGATTGCTCAGTTTGGCCGGACGGTCAGCTCTAGGAAGAGTCTTGGTGGTTCCAAACTTCTTCCATTTAACAATGATGGAGGCCACTGTGTTCTTGGGGACCTTCAATGCTGCAGAAATGTTTTGGTGCCCTTCCCCTGTAGCTTGCTGAGTTTTTTGTTGTTGTATGTAATCAATTTTAGGTCTGTAACGTAACAAAATTTGGAAAAAGTCAAGGGGTCTGAATACTTTCCGAAGGCACTGTATATTGGCTCACTGTTCAAAAGTAAATGCCTGTTGACCACAGAATGTTCATCACTCAACTGTCTTTCTAATCCTCAGAAAAAGGTCAAGGACCCCCACTCATACCTCCCACATCGGGGCCAGGTAAAAGGAGCAGCTTCTCTCCTCAGTTTACCATTCTTTGCCTCTCAAAAATCTCTCACTTGCAATTTCCAACAAGAAATCAGTTTGACAGTTGGCCATTTTAACCACACACATTTATTTTTGTGCAGTTAAAATGCAAAACAAACAGGTTTATTTTTTTCAGAGTGTGTCGTAAGACAGGGCTGTAGTCTAAGCCCTAACCTATTCCAAAAGATATCATCCGATTTTTCCTGCAGATTGGAATGAGAAGTGTGGCTCTTGGATGTCAGACCCGTTCAATGAATACTGCTACCTGTTTAACTACCTGTCCATGAGGAACTGGGCTGATGCACGTGCCGACTGCGTAAACCAGAGAGGGGACCTTCTCAGCATCACCGAGCCCTTTGAGCAGGCCTTCATTCAATGTACAGATGGGTTAAAAAGTGCTATTAATCTTCTCAGTAAAACAAAAAAATAAAAGTACTACAACAATGTTGTTTATTCACAATGGCAATTCAAATGATTAGTACTGTGATGTGTTGTGTTTATGAACAGCGAAAGTCCAGCTGATTCCTACGGGGGTCTCCGTGTGGATGGGTGGACATGACTCCATTACAGAGGGTGGTTGGGAGTGGACTGATGGCTCTCCTTTCAGATACATCCACTGGAACGCAGGTAATAGTCCTAATGCTTTCAGATACATCAAATCAATTCAAATTGTATATATCACATGCGCCGAATACAACCTTACAGTGGAATGCTTATTTACAATCACTTAACCAACCATGCAGTTTTAAGAAAAATGAGAGTAAGACATTAAAATAACAATAATGAGGCTATATACAGGAGGTACCGGTACCTAGTCAATGTGCAGGGGTACAGGTTAGTTGAGATAATTGAGGTAATATGTACATGTAGGTAGGGGTAAAGTGTCTATGCATAGATAATAGATAATAAACAGGGAATAACAGCAGCGTAAAAAAAGGGCGGGGGGGGGGGTCAATGCAAATAGTCCGGGTAACCATTTGATTAGCTGTTCAGCAGTCTTATGGCTTATCCATAAGTCTTATCCATAAGGCTTATCCAGCAGTCTTATGGCTTATCCACTTGAACACAGGTAATGCTTCTTTTTTTTATTTTGGTATATTTTTTTGCATGTATTTTAGAGGGGTGACTCCCCCGAGTGGCGAGGTGGTACAAATACCATGCATCACATTTCTCTACCTCCTCTTTGCCCCACTCAGGCAACCCAGATAACTATGGAGGAGAGGATTGCCTTTCCATGCTTATCAACACCGGCTACTGGAACGATGACAACTGTGATTACAATAGAGGATACATATGCAAGCGTAGAGGTGACCTGGTCCTGTACAGATGGTTGTGTTTTTGAACATTTTTAAATGTTATTTTTAAACCCTACTTCCATGGTTTCTTTCAGGAAACACACCAGTTTCTCCTCCACCCCACGATGGTAAGATAAATGAACCCTGCTCTTATAGATAAATCATTTATTTAACTAGACAAGTCAGTTAAGAACAAGTTCTTATTTTCAATGACAGCCTACGGGGGAACAGTGGGTTAACTGCCTTGTTCAGGGGGCAGAACGACAGATTTTTACTTTGTCAGCTCAGGGATTCAATCTTGCAACCTTTACGGTTACTAGTCCAACGCTCTAACCACTAGGCTACCTGGCACCCCAATAAACTTGGCGAGGAGGGTTTGACCTGTAGTAGAGTTAGATAAAACCACGTCGTCCATCAGAACAGCCACATTATTCAATGGTAGTTTTAAACAATTTCCCTTGTTCACAGTAATCTCAGATGCCTCTACTGTTAGAAGTGAGTTAGAAAGCTCTCTACCTGGGATGGTCAAGGCTGGAATAAACTGTGGACTTTTAATGCCTATGTTTACTATTGCCTTTTTTTAAATCTGATTTAAGAGTCTGGAAGACTCCTTTTTCACTGTCTTTCAAACCTGTTGACCGTGTTTGTACGGGTTGTGATCTCCTATAGGCTTTGAAACTGCTTACATCTGTGAGGACTCCAGTGCTGTCCTCCACTGTGATACCAACAGTGTCATCAACATTCAGTCAGCTTTCTTTGGCCGCAAGAGTGACAAGATCTGCCCCCACCAGGAAGGAGCTTCAGGTTCAGAACAAATTGCTTTTACCTCTGAAACTCAAATAGGTTATAGCTATGAGAGCAACTAACTCCTAATGGAATATTATTTATGTGTTGGGCTTAATACAGTGCTTCAGACAGCCATGTTACTAACGCATTGGTTATCCCTATCAGGAACATGCACTGTAGATGGCATCCTGCCTTTGGTACGAAAGGCGTGTGACAACCGACCTTTCTGCTTCTTGTATGCCTATACTGAAACTGACCCCTGCCCTTCAATCTCCAAATACCTGGAAGTGGTGTACAGCTGTGAGCAAAATGGTAGGCAACCAGACCCAACCCCCACCAGACCCAACCAGACCCTAACCAGACCCAACCAGACCCAACCAGACCCTAACCAGACCCAACCCCCACCAGACCCAACCAGACCCAACCCCCACCAGACCCAACCAGACCCTAACCAGACCCAACCCCTACCAGACCCAACCAGACCCTAACCAGACCCAACCCCCACCAGACCCAACCAGACCCAACCCCCACCAGACCCAACCCTAACCAGACTCAACCCCCACCAGACCCAACCCCCACCAGACCTTAACCAGACCCAACCCTAACCAGACTCAACCCCCACCAGACCCAACCAGACCCTAACCAGACCCAACCCCCACCAGACCCAACCAGACCCAACCAGACCCAACCCCCACCAGACCCAACCAGACCCTAACCAGACCCAACCCCCACCAGACCCAACCAGACCCAACCCCCACCAGACCCAACCAGACCCTAACCAGACCCAACCCCCACCAGACCCAACCAGACCCTAACCAGACCCAACCCCAACCAGACCCCAACCAGACCCAACCCCCACCAGACCCAACCCCAACCAGACCCAACCCTAACCAGACTCAACCAGACCTTAACCAGACCCAACCCCCACCAGACCCAACCCCCACCAGACCCAACCCCAACCAGACCCAACCCCCACCAGACCCAACCCCAACCAGACCCAACCCCCACCAGACCCAACCAGACCCTAACCAGACCCTAACCAGACCCAACCCAGACCCAACCCCCAACCCCCACCAGACCCAAACCCCACCAGACCCAACCAGACCCAACCCCAACCAGACCCTAACTAGACCCAACCCCCACCAGACTCAACCAGACCTAACCAGACCCTAACCAGACCCAACCCCCACCAGACTCAACCAGACCCTAACCAGACCCAACCCCAACCAGACTCAACCAGACCCCAACCAGACCCTAACCAGACCCAACCCTAACCAGACTCAACCAGACCCAACCCCAACCAGACACAATCCCAACCAGACCCAACCCCAACCAGACCCAACCCCAACCAGACACAACCCAACCAGACCCAACCCAACTAGACCCAACCCAATCCAATCCAACCCCCCACCCGACCCAGACCCAACCCCAACCTTAACCAGATCTAATCCCCACCAGACCGAACCCCCACCAAACCCAACCCCCAAAAAAACTGAAACCATGAATCACTGTTACATTATTTTACTGCACTTATTTACATGATGTGCCTCTTGTGGTCGTGTTTTGATCTTTCAGTGTGTCTGAGGGGACTGGGTGTGGAGGATGGTAACGTCACTGACTCCATGCTGTCCGCCTCGTCTTCACAGAGTTCACATGGTCCGAACGGAGCTCGTCTGAAAGGTGGCTCTTGCTGGATGCCATCAAATCCCTGTACGTTCCACCTGGCACCTCCTCCTTCATCTCACATTTGGTATTTGTGAAAGAATTAGATTTTTCCAGAAATTAACTTCAATCACGTTCATTTCCCTCTCCACTGACATCACCACAGTAAACTCCTGGATCCAGGTGAACCTGGGTGAGGCCAAAAAGATCACAGGTGTTGTGATCCAGGGGTGTCCTGGTGCAGATCACTGGGTGACTAAATTCAAGATCCAGCACAGTATGGATGGAAGCAAATGGACTGACTACAAAGACGATGGAGGGGTAAATCACATCAAACATTCACGGCTGGATTCCCAGGCACAGTTTATGCCTAGTCCTAGACTAAAAAGCAGTCTAAAACCAGGCTCAATATGTGTCTGGGAAGCCAGCCCACAATTTGTAGGTCTTTGGTCCAATGCACCATATTGGGATAGCTGGATTATAAACTCCAGATCATAATTGCACTTGTTCTTCCTATTTGTCCAGGTATTCACAGGCTGTATGGACAGAAACACTCCAGAGACACAGCTTCTGGGCACTCCTGTCTCTGCCCAGTATGTCAGGATTCTTCCCCAGGAATTCAACGGACAGACTGGTCTTCGCTTTGACATCCTGGGATGTATACCTGACTGTAGGCGAAAACTGTTTTGCTAACCTTTTAGCATTTCTTTGTTGAGAAATGTTTTGTGTCCACTCAGAATACAGAGAGAGGTGTTTTTTTTCACAGATGCTGTGTCCTGTGATGCAAAGCCCAACTTTAACTTTGCAAATGATCGTATGACGTAAGTCCCTTCAACTTCTGCCCTCTACTCCAAAATGCCTGCTCAGTTGCCTAGGTCCTGACCACTACGCCAAGATCCTGATGACTACTGTGTCAAGTTATTTGGGGTCTGAGCTGAGCAGGCAGTGTGAAGTAGAGGCAAAATAGGATTTTAATAAGACATGAATGGAAAATACATGAAGCTAATTTCACATTGTGTATCTTTCAGTGTACACTGCCCAGCAGGATGTGCGCAACTACCATATACTGTTTTTGGCTCTATCGTATATCGTGGGGTGAGTGAATTAAGTGATTTAACCATCAACTCCCAATGATTCAACAGAAAATTTGGAGTGAGGAATGTGAGGATATTGATGTATGTTGATATGTGCTTGCATTACACGAAGGACTCCAACATCTGTGCAGCTGGTATCCATGCAGGAGTAATCCTGAATGATATCGGAGGAGACTGTACTATGTTGAAAGAACCAGGCCAGAACTTCTACAGCGGTTCCACCAAGAACGGCATCACATCCAGGCAGTGAGTGTCTCATTATTGCATGGCACTGTCTACACTAAATTAATGAATGAATTAATTACGAACCCAAACCATGCAGCCAATACCAACATAGTAACCTTTGACCTTCAACAGGTATGATGGGAACTATCAAATATCATACCAGTTTGCAGAGGAAGGTATGTTAGACTAGACTACACCAATGCTCAGACATCAATCACGTAACCTAAGGACACTAATATGGGCTCCTGGGTGACGCAGCGGTCTAAGACACTGCATCTCAGTGCTAGAGGTGTCACTACAGACCCTGGTTCGATCCCGGGCTGTATCACAACTGGCTGTGATCGGGAGTCCCATAGGGCGGCGCACAATTGGCCCAGCGTCGTCCGGGTTTTGGCCGGTGTAGGCCGTCATTGTAAATACTAATTTGTTCTTAACTGACTTGCCTAGTTAAATAAAGAAAATGTTATTGAATGTGCTGTAGGCTACATGTTGTCTCAACTCCTACTTTGATTCCTTTGCAGAGTTGAGATGCTCGGGGCCTGACTGGTATGAATTTGGGGAGTTCTGCTACAAGCCCTATGGAGATAAAAAGACATGGCATGCAGCCCGTGGAGAGTGCAGGAAGCTGGGAGCTGACCTGGTGTCCATTCAGTCCATGACAGAACAGAGCTGGCTGGAGAGCTACCTTTACTCCGGTAAGAGTCCACCTGGTCCGTATGGGAAAGTATGGATCTCTATGGGTCCGTATGGGGAAGTATGGGTCCGTATGGGGGAACATAAACGCTGCTTATTGTTGGAAAGCTTAGCTGACGACTTCTTTTGATATGTCTTCCTTGTAGCCACCAATGATGTGTGGATTGGGCTGAATGATCTGGGCTTCTCAGGCCTGTTCTCCTGGTCAGACAACCACTGGGTCACTTTCACCTACTGGTCACCAGGAGAACCCAACAACCATCAAGGCTTCAATGAGGACTGTGTGGAGATGTTTTATCAGGTAACACGGTTAGCTTGGGCTCACATGCTTAACTCTTCACTATTACCCCTATACTCTTAACCTTACTGTTATCGTCACTTTAACCTGACGCTTGTCCAACCAACGGTTTTATGTTCCTTTATTACAGACTGGTAGATGGAATGATGTCCCCTGCACAGAACTGAACACTTATATATGCAAGATGTCCAAAGCCCACTACCCGCTTCCCTCCGTCATGCCCACTGTGTACGGATGCACACAGGTGAGTGCTTGTCCTGTTGTACCTGTACCTGTCTATAGCTATCCCTCTGCAGCACCACATCAGTGTGTGTGTGTGTGTGTGTGTGTGTGTGTGTGTGTGTGTGTGTGTGTGTGTGTGTGTGTGTGTGTGTGTGTGTGTGTGTGTGTGTGTGTGTGTGTGTGTGTGTGTGTGTGTGTGTGTGTGTGTGTGTGTGTGTCATAGGGCTGGGACGCCTATGGCTATTCCTGTTACTGGATGGAAGAGACCGCCAGAAGCTGGGCAGACGCCAAGGCTTTCTGTGAGCAGCAAAACAGCAAACTTCTACACATTGGGGACATGTGAGTGTGATTACCTCAGCATCTCACAAGAAGTGTTTATGTGTATGTTGTGGCAGATACAGATCATCAGTCTGGTGTACTTCAATCTGTTGGACACCGGCTGGTCCATTTTATTTTTATCCAAAAGGGGCATCACATTCAAGACCAACAAACCCTTCGAATCTTGGCATGCCTCAAGATGTCTATAATGCTGGTCTTTGATTGGTGTTGAATATAATATCTGTGATGTCTTTCCCAGTTATGAACAGTCCCACTTCACGGTGAAACTGGCTGGATACACTGGTTTGTGGTGGATTGGACTGAGGGCCAGTGGTGATTCAGGAGGGGTGGATTACATCTGGGATAATGGAGCACCTCTCACCTTCACACACTGGGATCGAAACCAGCCAGGTACAGTCATTTTACACCCATTAACGAATCTGAAGTATTTTCATGTTAGTATATCAGTTGAATTGTTTACCATTGTCTTTGTGATCCTCCAGATAACCATGCGGGAACCTGCGTTGGCATGACTACGGGCCTTACTGGTGGGTTCTGGGATGACAAGCCATGCACTGAGGTGTTCCCATTCGTGTGTGAGACACCAAGGCCTGACATCACCCCGCCCACTAAACCTCCAACTCCTCCCCCTTCACCGGACTGTGCGGACGGTTGGACGGCTGAGCGACACTTCAGGAACTGCTACAAGGTAAAGATATAGACTAGCTTCATCTGAACTGATACAGGCTAAAGATACAGACTAGCTTCATCTGAACTGATACAGGCTAAAGATACAGACTAGCTTCATCTGAACTGATACAGGCTAAAGATACAGACTAGCTTCATCTGAACTGCTGAACTAGTACAGGGTAAAGATACAGACTAGCTTCATCTGAACTGATACAGGCTAAAGATACAGACTAGCTTCAGCTGAACTAATACAGGGTAAAGATACAGACTAGCTTCATCTGAACTGATACAGGGTAAAGAGCCTCAAACACTATATGAACTGAAGAAACAACAACATAGCGTTAACTGAAGTGCTACAGGTTGAATCTCTAAATGTTTGTTGTAGCTCTTCATGGTGGACTTCTCCAAGAAGAAGAGCTGGTCCGCAGCCCGTGAAGACTGTACCTCCAGGGGGGCAGACCTTGTCAGTATCCATAACATGGAGGAAGAGAACTTCCTGTCCACGCACACCAAGGGGAAGTCCAAGTGGATCGGTCTGCAACACAACCCTATAGATGGAGGTTACCACTGGAGTGACGCTACTCCTGTGAGCCACACCAACTGGGGACATGGGGAGCCCAACAACCATGAGGGTCGTGAGGACTGTGTAGAGATGGTGAGCAACTCAAATGGAACGTCCTCTTGGTGGAACGATCTCAACTGTGATGCCCATCAGGACTGGATCTGCATGATCTCCAAGGGGAAGAAACCCATCGTTCCTCCAGTACCTCCTCCTCCTGTTCCAGGTAACCAGCGTAGTGCACCTCTGATCGCACCGTTAAACCATAAGATAGCACCATAGAGTCATGATCATTGATTTGTTCTAGAAGTTTCTATGACCTGTATGACCCTGAGAATTGGCTTGTATCTTTTCCAGCACCTGACTGCGGTACCAACGCTGTCTGGAGGAAGAACAATGGCATCTGCTACTACTACAATGACACCGACATAGTAGACTTCCAGACAGCTATGTCCCGCTGCTACGATGAGAAGGCTCAACTGGTCTCCATCTTAAACAAAGATGAACAGGCGTACATCAACACGATGGTGTGATATGCTTGTCCAAGCAGACCTTTGTTGTTGTTTGTTTGTTTTGTTTATCGGTTGTGCAGGAGATGTTACAAACATCTCAGTGGGCGGCTCCTCTCAGTAACGTTTCTTGACGTTGCAGATTGGGACGGGACGGGCTGAATCATCATGGATTGGAATGCTTGTGTTTGGGATCGCAGCAGACCAATACCAGTATGTCTTTTTTTTTGTATTGATACTACCCATACTGTTGTATAATATGGTGTGGGACATTGTCAAGACTGCTAACCACCGATCTCTGTTCCCCTACCCAGGTGGGTGGACAGGTCTCCTGTCACATATGTTTTCTGGGGTCTGGGAGAGCCTAATAATGCCAATGGGGAGGAACAGTGTGTCCAGATGAACAGACATCAAGGTACTGATGTAAACAGGTTGAATTTTCTGAGAATTTTTTTTTTAAATAAAAATAGAAATAAAAAATATTCAACTCCCATCCAACAATTTTGGTCGCATATTTTGCTGTGCGACCTGACATTACGGTGCCTACAACAAGAATCAACCAGATAATAATGATTAGTCTTCATTGTACTGTTGTTTTCCAGTGCCTTAGAGATAAAAGTGCGCACAGATTCGTTACTGTTGTTGTTTCATCATTACTACAGCGATAAACGGATTGTCAGGTAAAAAGATAATGTATGACCCATATATTGCCGACTCAATGTTTTCTTTTCTTCCTATCGTGAATTGTCTATACGTTCGTTAAACCATTTCGCAGGCTGTACCAAAACCCCTCGCGGGAATTTGTTGACACCTTGTTCAGTCATGTAAATTCATTAGCTAGCTAGCAAACTTAATTAGCAGCATATCCAAACATTTGAGGAAAGAAAGGAAAAGGGATACTTCTTCAGAAGATCAATAATCATATCATTGCAGTGAACTTGACGCTCTTAAAGAGACAGTGTAGAATTCTCAATTGGATGCATCTCAATACACGATGTAGAAACCTACTATTCCACAAATGACTGGAATGTCAATGACAGGTTTTTGTATCAACATTTTAGATTTTTATAAGAAACAATGGCTTTTTACGGGGTTAAGGCACGAAAGTAGCTAGAACTTTATATAGGCCTAATATAGGCTGTATCTCAATCAATTTAAAAAATCTTATTTTCTGGTGCTTTTATGTAACCAGAATGAGTTCATAAAACACAGGCTTGATTTAGAAATGCATGAAAAAGACACTTGAAATATCTCAATAAAATAGAATAACTTTTCTGTTGTGCTCCTAACTTTTCTGTTGTGCTCCTAACTTTTCTGTTGTGCTCCGAACTTTTATGTTGTACTTCTAACTTTTTTATTTTGGGAGCACCATTCTACCACTGAAAATGGTTCATTTAGAGCCCTGTGTCCAACATATTCTGCATCTTGTGTCTCGTAGGTAATTGGAATGATGTCAACTGCGCCCGTACCAATGCAGGTTACCTGTGTAAGAAATACCCTGGTGAAGACCACACTCCTCCTCCTCCCACCCAACCCTGGACGGGATACTGCCCAGCGGGTACAGCAGACACATCCCCATTAATACTACAGGTGCTGATTGTGAAATGATCCCCTAAACACTAGTAGTAACCAGTGTCTTTGTCTGTTCTAGATTGGATGCTGTTCCGAAACAAGTGCTTCATGTTCCAAGGGCACAAGCACGGGA
This sequence comes from Salmo salar, assembly GCF_965601325.2. Lineage (NCBI taxonomy): Eukaryota > Metazoa > Chordata > Actinopteri > Salmoniformes > Salmonidae > Salmo > Salmo salar. The sequence goes on along the minus strand of NC_138303.1, from coordinate 108,162,565 downwards.
AGAAAGCCAACTGGGACTCTGCTCGGAGTTGGTGCCAAAGTAAAGGAGCAGAATTAGCTGTCATCGACAATCAATATGAGAACGGTAAGCTACAGAAGAAAGTCTAGCTTTAGAGATCCAGTCGATCAAAGTTCCTTTGACTTTTTACATGGTGGTTTTATATTTGAATGGCCTCTGTTCTCCAGACTTTGTGTCCAGCTATCTAAGGGATCTGAAGCTGCCAACATGGATTGGCTTGACAGACAGCCTGGTGGAGGGAGGGTTTGGCTGGAGTGATGGTGTGAGTCCAGTGTTGTACACCAACTGGGCCGACAAGGAACCCAACAACAATGGAGGACGGGTGAGAATAATGCACAGCTCCAACATACTTCAGATGAGGGTTTTTTTGAAGGTCACCATGAATGTCAAAGATTCTAAGGTTTTTCCACTCATAGACTGGATCGGTTTAAAACGAGATAATAAGCTACAAGTTTCACAAAGATTAGACTTTGACCTATTTCCTCCCCCCAGGAGCACTGCACCGCCATTACCCATAACTACTTGGTGAGTGGACGCTGGAATGATGACTTGTGCACTGAGGAGCATAGCTGGGTCTGCTCCATGAAGAAATGTTAGTGCTGACAATTTTTTTTTAAAACAAACGTTTTTTTTTTTTTTTTGCACACAACTCACTCTTTGTAGCTTAATGATTTTTGTGACCTTTTGTTAAAAGTTCTATAATATAATTCCGACAGCAAGCAGTATGGCTCCGCCAGCTCCAACTCAAAACCCCTGCCCCTCTGGTTACGTCTCCTGGTATAAGAACTGCTACAAGCTGGTGGAGGAACCGAAGACATGGGAGGCAGCTCAGGTGGCCTGTGAGCAGGAAGGTGGTAACTTGGCCAGCGTAGACATGAGCTACGACCAGGCCTTTGTGGCTGGGGCTATACTCCAGGGCAAAGCAGACGCATGGATTGGATTAAGACGCAAGGTACTAGCCCAATCCTCTTTATAGAATTGAACTGGCATTAATCACAACGAAGATCATTTGAAGTTGTCATTTGTTTGATTACGGTAAGTGGACAGGGTGCTCTTGGTTGATGGTTTGTTGTATCTGCAGGTTGATAGCAGTTCATATACATGGACAGACGGCTGGCCAGTGTTCTTCACTCACTGGGGACCTGGGGAGCCTAGTAACCACAAAGCAGAGGGCTGTGTGAGCATGCATGCAGACCCTATCTTCCACGGAACATGGAACGACACCGATTGTAATTCTGCTAAGGCCTACATCTGCAAGACCTCCTCAGGTAGGAGCTACAGAGCCTTCAGAAAGTATTCATATCCCTTGACTTATTCCACATTTTGTTGTGTTACAGCCTGAATTCAAAAATGGATGAAATATTTTTTTAAATCTCACCCATCTACACACAATACCCCATAATGACAAAGTGAAAACATGTTTTTAGAAATGTTTGCAAATGTATTGATAATGAAAAACAGAAATATCTAATTTACATAAGTATTCACACCCCTCCGTCAATACATGTTAGAATCACCTTTGGCAGCGATTACAGCTGTGAGTCTTTCTGAGTAAGTCTCTAAGAGCTTTGCACACCTGGATTGTACAATATTTTCACATTATTCTTAAAAAATTCTTCAAGTTGGTTGTTGATCACTGCTAGACAGCCATTTTTAAGTCTTACCATAGATTATCAAGGTGATTTAAATCAAAACTGTAACTAGGCCGCTAAGGAACATTCAGTGTTGTCTTGGTAAACAACTCCAGGTTATATGTAGCCTTGAGTTTTAGGTTATTGTCCTGCTGAAAGCTGAATTTGTCTCCCAGTGTCTGTTGGAAAGAATGAAACAAAGTTTTCCACTAGGATTTTGCCTTTGCTTAGCTCTATTTCGTTTATTTATATCTATTTTTTTTTCTTCCCCCTAGTCCTTGCCGATGACAAGCATACCCAGGTTTGCCCCAAACATAATGCTTTGTATTAGGACATAAAGCTAATTTGTTTGCCAATTTTTTTTCAGTTTTACTTTAGTGCCTTATTGCAAACAGGATGCATGTTTTAGAATATTTTTATTTAAACATTTTCTTCATTTGTAAAACTTTCTTAAAAGAGAATTCCACTTTGATATTATGGGGTATTGTGCGTAGGCCAGTGACACAAAATAGAAATATTTGTAAAGTCGGAAGGCACTTTACATCTCCACTGCAGCATAACCCCCTAAGGTCTATGTCCACGCCCCTGCGGAAATCTGATTTGCATAACGAAAACATCCCCATTAAAATCTGTCTCTCAATCCACTGCATCCACCTATGTTGCTCTTCTGCATCTGCGGTAAAATGTGACAGAGCTAGAGAGGTGTTTGTCAGACCATGAGACATCCCGAAAAAGATGAGACTCTCACGAACACAATGGTGTTCTCCGTTTTGTTCTACGACCCCCACAATCGTTTTGGGACTCGTCTGAAGTTGGTCTGCCAACTTCTGTCTGAAGCTTCCCAAAGAGTTTGGGATACACACTAATATGTTTAGTTCCAAAAATAAGAGGTTAGATAGTTATAAAAATTATAAAAAAGATTTTAAAAAAGTTTCCTGATTTTTCTTATATCTCTGAGATATTGGACAAACACTTCAGAACAAACTTCCTTTAGATTATTCTTTGGGGACTATCTGTTGTTCAATGTAGTGAACCTGTTATTCAATGCGTTTGTATGGGCTAATAGCAGTAAGGGCAAATAAAATGTTTAATCAGAAACATTTTTTATATATTTTTTGGATTCTTCAAAGGGGTATTAAAATTCTAAATCAAATAGCAAAATTATCCTTGGTATGACCTTCTTAAAACAATTCCATATAGCTTAGTAGAACGCCCTCCCCCGTCTTAGACAGGGCTTAGACTCTTATGGGATAAGCAAACTAATTTAACTAGCCCACTCTTGACAAGTGTACTATATTTTCCACAGGTTTCCGATAATTGCAGATGTCACCTGTTAAAATACTAAATGTTTATATTCCTCTCTCCTCAGAGTCTCCTCCTCCAACCCCAGCCCCCGGAGATGGGAAATGCCTTTTTGGCTGGGTTCCCTTTGGTCGCTACTGCTACTTTGTATACAACGGGCCCCAGGGAATCTCCTGGCCAGAGGCAAGACACTACTGTCAAACAGTGAGAGGAGACCTGGCGTCCATCCACAGTAGAGCAGACGTGGAGTTCATCTTGAAAATGAATTACACCCGAGTACACAATGTCTGGATCGGCCTGACCAGGGACAACAACTGTAAGTGGGTCGTTCCACGAAACCGTGCCTTTTGCATTCCTTCATTATTTGAAGTAGAAATAAAAACCTGTTATATTAACTGAAGTGCCCTTTAAAATAGACCCATGGAGAATTCAATATATCAGATTTTTTAATATGAATAAAGTCTTGCTAAAGTGCCAAAATTCAGCATTTTGACAGGTCCCTCCACCAGCCCTGTGTCACTTCTAGGAAGATTTCAAACCGCTTAATCCATACATTTCTCTATTGTAAAGACCTAGTTATTGTGTTGCTTTGACAAAGTCATTTCTGGAGATGATTATTTATTTAATGTGATTAGTGATTCATTTACATCTGTCACTCATTTTAAGGTCAACCCTGTTACGTGACCTGAACTCTCATTTTAATGTGGTGAAACTATTCTTTTACATATTTGGTTCAATAGAAACATTAAACATCTAATAGTCAAATCATAGCGTAAAAGCAAGTGAAATGGTTCTACTCTTTTTTTGCCATTTTCTGGTGTTTTGTGGTGAAAAACTGAGCGGGTCGAGTATAACACGTCAACCCCGTTACCCATAGATAGACAGGCTAGAAATGTTTGAGCAATTACATTTTTTTTGGTGAAGCTTGCATTCAATTGCCAATCCCTGTTGCACACAACCAGCTTCCATTCCCCCTATCACGAGAGGATTTATGGCTGATTTAAGATGACAGAGTTACGGTTAACCGTGTTACTTTATTTGGCACTTAATAGACACTTACTATAGTATTCCTTTAATTAACCTCTTGAGATAGGAAAACTTGTTTTTTTATTAAGTTGAACATGTGCTCTTCATTACAGACTTTTAAACCAAAAGTTACACTTCTCAAAAGGCATCGAATTGGTGGAACGACCCAAGTCCCATTGTGCACTGACTTTTCACTGTGTTGTTTTCTCACCTAAGTGTCGAACATTATACTAATATATATAACTGTTTCCAGTTGGCTGGAGTTGGACAGACATGCAGCCCTTGGCTTTCCTAAACTGGGCGCCTAACGAGCCCAACGAAGCCTTCCACCAAGGAGACGTTGGAGGAGAGAACTGTGTCGAGATGTACCCTGACGGACAATGGAATGATAACAACTGTATGCAGAAGAGAGGATATGCCTGTCGCCACCGCCAATGTGAGTACTCCGTATAACTGATACCGACAGGCACAGGGTCCATTGATGCAGTATTTTCAGATGTAAATGCCACTGTTATTTCTCCTGCAGACTACACCACAGATGGTGGTGGTATAGTCATTCCCACTGATGCTCCCCAGGCTAGCAGTAAGTTTGCTATACTAGTTGTAACATTTAAAAAAAATAAGCATAGCTCTTTCCCGAAAACCATAGATCATAAAAATATTCATTCATATTTTGTCCTTTGTTAAACAGGTGCAGGACTGATAGCTGGGGCTGTGATTGGGGCCATTGTTGTCTTCACCTTGATATTTGGACTGCTATATTACGTCTTCAGCATCAGGGGAGTCAAGCTGAGTGACGTCAGCTTCCCAACAAGAACGGGAAGGAGCGTTGATGTGGTAAGTGAAGCTTATGCTTAAGAAACCACGGTTGCTATAAAATATGTACATGATGGTAACAGAGCACCAGAGAGGAAATAGCACTTAGCTATAAACAAAGCAAATAACAACAGGGATAATAGACATCCTTGCCTAGTTCCTCTTATCTTTATTGAGATAAGGGGCGATGTTCATGTGAGGAGGTTTACAGGGATTCATGAACACTCTCCAAATGTTCAAATTTAAGAATGAATCTTCCCTCAAATGACACGATTTGTTCTTATATTGCAGCCTGCTTTTAACAACCCCAACTTTGGAGGAGAATCGGAAACATGAAACATGGGATTTGGATCAGTTTTTGTATATTTGTAATGAACCATGATTGCCACAGTTTCTCTTGTATAAGAAATCACCATGTCAATAACTTAGGTCTGTTTAAATAAAGCATGAATACAACAATCTCTAAGAACTGTTTTTGAGACATTCATTTTTGAGAGAATATATTTTCTATTAATCTCTTTAATTCTTATAAGTCGGCAACATATAATATTTTAATTTCAAATGTTTATACTTTTTTAGGTTTATGCTTGTCTGTGGTAGTATATATATCGCACTACATTAGTAATAAAATCACTTTTCTGAATACCAAACAAACTGAGCTACAAAGACCAATGGAGATTTAATATATCTGCCAAATGGTCAAGCTATTTTACGATAATGTATGGAATATTATTATTTACTGTTGTATTTAATGTATTCATAATGCACTATTTTCTAAAAGAGGTGTGAATTTTTTTTTAATTAAATTTTTTATACTATTTCAAATGTGTCTGTGACTGAAAATATCGTAGTTATATTTTCCCCTGATTTACTTTTGTTATATCATCCTATCATCTGATTTTACTTTTGTTTTATAAATGTTTTGTTATCATTTCACCTCATAACTCAGTTTGCTTGTGTTAGACTGCTATTACACGGTCCCTAAGTCCAGAACAGACTGTGGGAGTCACACAGTTCGACATAGAGCCATGACTACATGAAACTCTATTCCACATCAAGTAACTGACGCTAAGCAGTAAAATTAGATTTAAAAAACACCTTATGGAACAGCGGGGACTGTGAAGCAACACAAACACACGGATTTAGTACTGTAGATATGTGGTAGTGGTGGAGTAGGGGCCTGAGGCCCCACAGTATTCTTCTAACTGTTATGGTAAAGCAATATATATATTTTTTCACCTTTATTTAACTAGGCAAGTCAGTTTAAGAAAAAAAATCTTATTTTCAATGACAGCCTAGGAATAGTGGGTTAACTGCCTTGTTCAGGGGCAGAATGACAGTTTTTTTACCTTGTCAGCTCAGAGATTTGATCTTGCAACCTCTCCATTACTAGTTCCAACACTCTAACCACTAGTCTACCTGCCTTGATATATTCAGCGTTTCACTGCTTGTATAGTGACTTGCCAATTTTTATGTTTTGTAAATTCATACAGTGTATGCTATAGCTTGTGTTGTGCTTTTATTTTTTGTTTGAATGTTATTAAAGTAGACTACGTGGCCACCCTTCAAATTAGTGGATTTGACTATTTCAGCCACACCCGTTGTTGATAAGGTGTATACAATCGAGCACACAGCCATTCTTTCTCCATAGACAAGCATTGGCAGTATAACGGCCTTACCGAAGAGCTCAGTGACATTCAACATGGCACCGTCATAGGATGCCACCCTTCCAGCAAGTCAGTTCGTCACATTTATACCCTACTAGAGCTTCCCCAGGTCAACTGTAAGTGCTGTTATTGTGAAGTGAAAATATCTCGGAGCAACAACGGCTCAGCTGTGAAGTGGTAGGCCACACAAGCTCAAGGATCGGGACCGCCGAGTGCTGAAGCGCGTATAAATCGTCTGTGCTCAGTTGGAGCACTCACTACCAAGTTTCAAACTGCCTCTGGAAGCAACGTCAGCACAATAACTGTTGGTCGGGAGCTTTATAAAATGGGTTTCCATGGCCGAGCAGCCGCACGCAAGCCTAAGATCAACCATGCGCAATGCCAAGCTTTGGTTGGAGTGGTGTAAAGCTTGCCGCCATTGGACTCTGGAGCAGTGGAAACACATTCTCTGGATTTGATGAATCCCACTTCACCATCTGGCAGTCTGACGGATGAATCCAGGAGAACGCTACCTGGCCAAATGCGAAGTGCCAAGTGTAAAGTTTGGTGAAGGAGGAATAATGGTCTGGGGCTGTTTTTCATGATTCGGGCTAGGCCCCTTAGTTCCAGTGAACAGAAATCTTAATGCTACAGCATACAATGACATTCTAGACGATTCTGTACTTCCAACTTCGTGGTAACAGTTTGGGGAAGACCCTTTCCTGTTGCAGCATGACAATGCCCCATGTAGTGTATTTGTGGATTCTGGGATTAATTTACTTCTACCTGATACATTTTATCAAGGTTTTCGATTTCGTTTTTTGGAAAAGGTCAAGGTAAATTAATCCATGAAAATAATATAATTTAATATGTCTTAAATTACCCAATTTTCATGAATTTGATGATATAAGCTTGAAGCCCATTCAAAAACAGTACGGGACCTGACCCAGGAAGAAGACTTTTTTAGGGTATATAACGTCACCCAGGACCTTCTAATTACCAGGTTTTGTATGGGTGGAGTTTTAGCTTGCCAGGTGACATCACTAGATGGTATAAATGAATAGACCAATAACAAAGAGAGTTCCAAACTAGAGGGCAGCATTCCAGAAAGAACTTTCGGATGAAAATGTTTTTTCTCCTGCAAATGATTTAGAAGCCTTCCTGCTTTGTATGCGTTAGCTTACCTGTTGTATTAAACACTCCTATTTCTGGCATTATTCTCACACTCAGCATTCGCTGCTTCAAGTTCAGTAGCCCACCGCTCCTCTCCTAGTTAGAGATATACAGTACATTCGGAAAGTATTCAGACCCCTCGACTTTTTCCACATTTTGTTAAGTTACAGCCTTATTCTAAAATGGATTAAATTAAAAAAAATACCCTCATCAATCTACAAACAATACCCCATAATGCAAAAGCAAAAACAGGTTTTTAGAATTTTTTGCTAATGTATGTACAAATAAAACACAGAAATACCTTATTTACATAAGTATTCAGACCCTATACTATGAGACTCAAAATTGAGCTCAGGTGCATCCTGTTTCCATTGATCATCCCTGTTTCTACAACTTGATTGGAGTCCACCCACAGTTGACAATGCAAGGCAGAGCAAAAACCAAGTCATGAGGTCGAAGGAATTGTCCATATAGCTCTGAGACAGGATTGTGTCGAGGCACAGATCTAGGGAAGGGTTCATTTCTGCAGCATTGAAGGTCCTCATGAACACAGTGGCCTCCATCAACCTCTACAGGATCGGTGGGTCCCCCACTGGACGGTTGAGCTAACGTAGGCTAATGTGATTAGCATGAGGTTGTAAGTAACAAGAAAAATTCCCAGGACATAGACATATCTGATATTGGCAGAACGCTTCAATTCTTGTTAATCTAACTACACTGTCCAATTTACAGTAGCCATTACAGTGAAATAATACCATGCTATTGTTTGAGGAGAGTGCACAGTTATGAGCTTGAACATGTATTAATAAACTAATTAGGCACATTTGGGCAGTCTTGATACAACATTTTGAACAGAAATGCAATGGTTCATTGCATCAGTCTAAAACTTTGCACATACACTGCTGCCATCTAGTGGCCAAAATCTAAATTGAGCCTGGGCTGGAATAAAACATTATGGTCTTTCTCGTGCATTTCAAAGATGGTACAAAAAAAATGCCAAAATACCAGATCTAATGTGTTATATTCTCCTACATTCATTTAACATTTCCTCAAACTTCAAAGTATTTCCTTTCAAATGGTATCAAGAATATGCATATCCTTGCTTCAGGTCCTGAGCTACAGGCAGTTCGATTTGGGTATGTCATTTTAGGCAAAAATGTAAAAAAAGGGGAAACACCAAGACTCTTCCAAGAGTCCGGCCAAACAGCAATCAGGGGAGAAGGGTCTTGGTCAGGGAGAAGGGTCTTGGTCAGGGAGAAGGGCCTTGGTCAGGGAGAAGGGCCTTGGTCAGGGAGAAGGGGTCTTGGTCAGGGAGAAGGGCCTTGGTCAGGGAGAAGGGTCTTGGTCAGGGAGAAGGGTCTTGGTCAGGGAGAAGGGTCTTGGTCAGGGAGAAGGGTCTTGGTCAGGGAGAAGGGCCTTGGTCAGGGAGAAGGGTCTTGGTCAGGGAGAAGGGTCTTGGTCAGGGAGAAGGGCCTTGGTCAGGGAGAAGGGCCTTGGTCAGGGAGAAGGGCCTTGGTCAGGGACCTACCTTACCTGACACCCTAGAGACCCACTTCCCTTTGCTTACCGCCCCAATAGATCCACAGACGATGCAATCGCCATCGCACTGCACACTGCCCTATCCCATCTGGACAAGAGGAATACCTATGTAAGAATGCTGTTCATTGACAATAGTTCAGCATTCATCACCATAGTACCCTCCAAGCTCATCATTAAGCTCGAGGCCCTGGGTCTGAACCCCGCCCTGTGCAACTGGGTCCTGGACTTCCTGATGGGCCACCCCCAGGTGGTGAAGGTAGGACACAGCACCTCCACTTTGCTGATCCTCAACACAGGGGCCCCACAAGGGTGCGTGCTTAGCCGCCTCCAGTACTCTCTGTTCACCCATGACTGCGTGGCCACGCACGCCTCCAACTCAATCATCATGTTTGCAGACGACACAACAGTAGTAGGCCTGATTACAAACAATGACAAGACAGCCTACAGGGAGGAGGTGAGGACCTTGGGGGCGTGGTGCCAGGAAAATAACGTCTCACTCAATGTCGACAAAACAAGGGAGTTGATTGTGGACTTCAGGAAACAGCAGAGGGAGCACGCCCCTATCCACATCGACGGGACAGCAGTAGAGCAGGTGGAAAGCTTCAAGGTCCTCGGCGTACACGTCACTGCCGATCTGAAATGGTCCACCCACACAGTGTGGTGAAGAAGGCGCAACAGCGGCAGTGATACAGCCGGTCAGTGATACAGCCTGACAGGATACTCCCCACCTGAGCCACTGCCTGTTTTTATTTTATTTTATTTAATCTTTATTTAATTAGGCAAGTCAGTTAAGGACAAATTATTATTTACAATGACGGTCTACCCGGACGACCCTGTGCCAATTGTTCACCCCGTTATCATCCAGAAGGCAAGGTCAGTACAGGTGCGTCAAAGCTGGGAACGAGAGACTAAAAAACATCTATCTCAAGTACATCAGACTGTTAAATAGCCATCACTAGGCGGCTTCCACCCAGTTATGTAAACCTGCACCTTAGAGGCTGCTGCCCCATATACATAGACTTGAAATCACTGGCCACTTTAATAATGGAAAACTAGTCACTTTAATAATGTTTGCATATTTTTGCTTTACTCATCTCATATGTATATACTGTATTCTATTCTACTGTATTTTAGTCTATGCCACTCCAACATTGCTTATCCTAATATTTATATATTGCTTAATTCCATTATTTTACTTTTAGGTTTGTGTGTATTGTGTGTATTGTTGTGAATTGTTAGATGTTACTGCACCGTTGGAGCTAGAAGCACAAGCATTTCGCTACACCTGCAATACCATCTGCTAAACATGTGTATGTGACTAATAACATTTGATTTGAACCTGATGGTCCCACTGACAGAGCTCAAGAGTTTGTTCTTAACAAAACACCAGTCTCAACGTCAACAGTGGAGAGGCGACTCCTGGATGCTGGCCTTCTAGGCAGAGTTCCTCTGTCCAGTGTCTGTGTTCTTTTGCCCATCTTAATCTTTTATTTTTATTGGCCAGTCTGAGATATGGCTTTTTCTTTGGAACTCTGCCTAGAAGGCCAGCATCCCGGAGTCGTCTCTTCACCGTTGACGTTGAGACTGTTTTTTTGCAGGTACTATTTAATGAAGCTGCCAGTTGAGGACTTGTGAGCCGTCTGTTTCTCAAACTAGATACTATAATGTACTTGTCCTCTTGTTCAGTTGTGCACTGGGGCCTCCCACTCCACTTTCTATTCTGGTTAGAGCCAGTTTGCGCTGTTCTGTGAAGGGAGTAGTACACAGCGTTGTACGAGATCTTCAGTTTCTTGGCAATTTCTCACATGGAATAACCTTCATTTCTCAGAACAAGAATAGACTGACGAGTTTCAGAAGAAAGTTATTTGTTTCTGGCCATTTTGAGCCTGTAATCGAACCCACAAATGCTGATGCTCCAGATACTCAACTAGTCTAAAGAAGGCCAGTTTTATTGCTTCTTTAATCAGGACAACAGCTTTCAGCTGTGCTAACATAATTGCAAAAGGGTTTTCTAATGATCAATTAGCCTTTTAAAATGATAAACTTGTATTAGCTAACACAACGTGCCATTGGAACACAGTTGATGGTTGCTGATATTGGGCCTCTGTATGTGTAACCGATGTGAAATGGCTAGTTAGTTAGCGGTGGTGTAACCGAAGTGAAATGGCTAGTTAGTTAGCGGTGGTGCGCACTAATAGCGTTTCAATCAGTGACGTCACTCGCTCTGAGACCTGAAGTGGTTGTTCCCCTTGCGTTGCAAGGGCCGCGGCTTTTGTGGCGCGATGGGTAACAATGCTTTGTGGGTGTCAGTTGTTGATGTGTGCAAGGGTCCCTGGTTCGAGCCCAGGTTGGGGCGAAGAGAGGGACGGAACCTACACTGTTACATATGCCTATGTAGATATTCCATAAAAAATCTGCAGTTTCCAGCTACATTAGTCATATACAACATTAACAATGTCTACACTGTATTTCTGATCAATTTTATGTTATTTTAATGGACAAAAAAAAAAGCTTTTAATTCAAAAACAAAGAAATGTCTAAGTGACTACAAACGTTTGAACAGTAGTGTAGTTCAAGAGAAAGTGCAAGTGTCCACTCATCTTTCTTGCGGCTTCAAGTTCAGTAGCCTCCCTCTTTTCTACTATAGGGCGTAAAATTGCTTGGACCATGGCTGCCAAGCAAACTGCGTCACGACTAAAATAAAATTTGCTGTACTGCGGTTGTGTTCGGGACCAGTTGTTGTGGGCGCCGGATAGGACAAAAAAACAGCGGGAACAGATGACTGCTGTATGAAAAACTGTGTGAGCGGGATGAAGAAATCCCATTAAAGCCCATCCACTGCTTAATTGGTGCCCTTCCCATCACCACTCACATAATTCGCTTTTTTGCTTAAAAAAAAAAAAAAAAGTTTATTTTTGACCATTTTAATAATGGAAAACTATTACAGTAAGATATTTAGGTTAATGATTTGATATTAAGATATTGGCTGGATTGGGCCTTTTAGAGCCTAGCTATCTAACGTTAGTAGCTAGCTAGTTTATAAGACATGGGTGACTAGAGTTCTTAATCCCCCATCGATTAGGGATGGCCTTTTAGCTGTAGTCCCAGAGAGATCCTATTGAATTACTATCATGAATTAGTATTCTAATTCCTAATTCTATGTGTAGCCCCCTATCCAAACGTCTAATATGCTAGCTAGCTCAGCAGTAGGAAACGTTACTCAAGTCACGAGCTGGTGGTGGTATCGCCGGGGTATCACAGATACGCTTGGTATCATCGTAGTAACGTTAATTGTATTGGGATGGGAAGCTGTTGAGGCAAAAAATGCACTGAACGGTTTACATGGTGATTGTGGATCCTTGTCTAACTGTTCATATTTCATTTAATACAGTGCGCATATTAACGGGGGATTACATTTTTTTTAATAATAATATATAAATATAGGACAAAACACATCAAGAAATGAGACAACACTACATAAAGAGAGACCTAAGACAACAACATTGCAAGGCAGCAACACATGGCAACACAGCATGGTAGCAACACAACATGGTAGCAGCACAACATGATACAAACATTATTGGGCGCAGACAACAGCACAAAGGGCAAGAAGGTAGAGACAACAATACATCACGCAAAGCAACCACAAGTGTCAGTAAGTGTGTCCATGACTGAGTCTTTGAATGAAGAGATTGAGATAAAACTGTCCAGTTTGAGTGTTTGTTGCAGCTCGTTCCAGTCGCTAGCTGCAGCGAACTGAAAAGAGGAGCGACCCAGGGATGTGTGTGCTTTGGGGAACTTTAACAGAATGTGACTGGCAGAACTGGTGTTGTATGTGGAGGATGAGGGCTGCAGTAGATATCTCAGATAGTGGGGAGTGAGGCCTAAGAGGGTTTTATAAATAAGCATCAACCAGTGGGTCTTGCGACAGGTATACAGAGATGACCAGTTTATAGAGGAGTATAGAGTGCAGTGATGTGTCCTATAAGGAGCATTGGTGGCAAATCTGATGGCCGAATGGTAAAGAACATCTAGCCGCTCAAGAGCACCCTTGCCTGCCGATCTATAAATTATGTCTCCGTAATCAAGCATGGGTAGGATGGTCATCTGAATCAGGGTTAGTTTGGCAGCTGGGGTGAAAGAGGAGCGATTACGATAGAGGAAACCAAGTCTAGATTTAACTTTAGCCTGCAGCTTTGATATGTGCTGAGAGAAGGACAGTGTACCGTCTAGCCATACTCCCAAGTACTTGTATAAGGTGACTACCTCAAGCTCTAAACCCTCAGAGGTAGTAATCACACCTGTGGGGAGAGGGGCATTCTTCTTACCAAACCACAATACCTTAGTTTTGGAGGTGTCCAGAACAAGGTTAAGGGCAGAGAAAGCTTGTTGGACACTAAGAAAGCTTTGATGTTTAACACAAAATCCGGGGAGGGGCCAGCTGAGTATAAGACTATCATCTGCATATAAATTGATGAGAGAGCTTCCTACTGCCTGAGCTATGTTATTGATGTAAATTGAGAAGAGCGTGGGGCCTAGGATCGAGCCTTGGGGTACTCCCTTGGTGACAGGAAGTGGCTGAGACAGCAGATTTTGACTTTATACACTACACTCTTTGAGAGAGGTAGTTAGCAAACCAGGCCAAAGACCCCTCAGAGACACCAATACTCCTTAGCTGGCCCAAAATAATGGATTGGTCCACTGCAGGTATTCTCAAACTGGGGTATGCGTACCTCCAGGGGTACGCGCAATGCTGTGATTCACATTTAAAAATATATATATCTTTTTTTACTTCACATTTTCAAACAGTCGATTTGTATTTTCCAACAGGGTTATACATTTGGGTAAGGTGTTTTTCTCGCCTGAGTAGCCTTGTTTCACTGCCAAAAATATAATTAAACCATCTATTGTTTAGCGAAATAACAACACAATGTCTAATACAGGTAGCCTAGTCAAATAATTAACATCCAATCACATTAACTGTTAATCTCTCACGGGAATTCCGTATGTAGCCAAACGTAGCTGCTGCTCATGTTGATATCTGTACTGATGGTGCTAAAGCCATGACAGGGAGACATAGTGGAGTGGTAACGTGGGTGCCAGCAGTTGTTCCCGACGCCACTTGGGTCCACTGCAGCATCCACCGAGAGGCTCTTGCTGCCAAGGGAATGACTGACAGCTTGAAAGACATTTTGGACACTACAGTGAAAATGGTTAACTTTGTTAAAGCAAGGCCACTGAACTCTCTTGTATTTTCTGCACTATGCAATGATATGGGCAGCGACCATGTAACGCTTTTACAACATACATGAGTGCGCTGGTTATCAAGGGGCAAAGTATTGACACTTAAAAAAAAGTGAGACAAGCTTAAGGTTTTCTTTACTGACCATAATTTTCACTTGTCTGACCGCTTGCATGACGACGACTTTCTCACACGACTGGCCTGTCTGGGTGATGTTTTTCTCGCCTGAATGATCTGAATCTAGGATTACAGGGACTCAGCAACTATATTTAATGTGTGGGACAAAATTGAGGCTATGATTAAGAAGTTGGAGCTTTTCTCTGTCTGCATTAACATGGACAACACACAGGTCATTCCATCATTGTATTATTTTTTGTGTGCAAATGAACTCAAGCTTACGGACAATGTTAAATGTGATATAGTGAAGCACCTGAGTGAGTTGGGTGCGCAATTACGCAGGTACTTCCCCGAAACGGATGACACAAATTCATTTGTTATCCCTTTTATGCCCTGCCTCCAGTCCACTTACCGATATCTGAACAAGAGAGCCTCATCGAAATTGCAACAAGCGGTTATGTGGAAATTGAATTTAAACAGAAGCCACTGTCAAATTTCTGGATTGGGCTGCGCTCAGAGTATCCTGCCTTGGCAAATCGGGCTGTTAAGACACTGATGCTCTTTGCAACCATGCACCTATGTGAGAGTGGATTCTCAGCTGTCACTAGCAGGAAAACTAAATACAGGCACAGACTGTGTGAGGAAAATGATTTAAGACAGACTCTCTCCAGTACAACCCAACATTGCAGAATTATATGCATCCTTTTAAGCACACCCTTCTCATTAACCTGTGGTGAGTTACTCACAATTTTCAAGGAACAAATAAGGTTTATATGGTAAGATGATTAAACAAAGAGCAAGATTGATTATTCTATTATTATTTGTGCCCTGGTCCTATAAGAGCTCTTTGTCACTTCCCACGAGCCGGGTTGTGACAAAAACTCACTCATGTTTAATAAATGTATCGCATAGTGTGTGTGTGTGGCAGGCTTACAGTGATGGCAAAAAAAACATTTGAGAGTGCGCTGATCCTGGTGCTAGAGGGGGTAACGCAGCTGGAGGTTGAATTTTAAGGGGTACGGGACTATGAAAAGTTTGGGAACCACTGGTCTACCGTATCAAAAGCTTTGGCCAAGACAATAAAAATAGCAGCACAACATTGCTTAGAATCACGGGTAATAGTGACAATCATTGAGGACCTTTAAGGTTGCAGTGACACATCCATAACCTGAGCAGAAACCAGACTGCAGAAAGCTGATCAGTTGATTATTGACAAGTTTTTCCAACACAAACAGGGCAAAATAGAAATAGGTCTATAACAGGTAGGATCAGCAAGATCTCCCCCTTTAAATAAAGAACAAACTGTGGCTGCCTTCTAAGCAATGGGAACCTCCCCAGAAAGGAGAGAGGTTAAAAAAGGTTAGCGATATGCTTGGTGATGATAGGGGCAGCAACCTTAAAGAAGAAAGGATCTAAACCATCTGACCCAGATGTTTTTTTGGGGTCAAGTTTAAGGAGCTCCTTTAGCACCTCAGACTCAGTGACTGCCTGCAGGGAGAAACTTTGTAGCTGGGCAGGGGAAAAAGAGGGAGGAGCATCGGGGAGAGTCGCATTAGAAGGGGTGGGAGATGAGGAAATGTTGGACGGGCAAGGAGGCATGGCTGAGTCATCAGCAACACAGTAGTTCATTCAGTTTTTTGAAAGTATCCGGGGTTACATGTTCTTGCATTGAATTCATGTTTTATAGCAGACGTCATAATTATGAAATAAATCAGAATGTTATAGTTCGATGTGGCACTGTACTTATAGCAAAAATAATTCACAGAGCCAGCACATTTTCCCCAAAGTTTATTGCCTCAAACATTTTACAGTGCAGGGGGTCTGGTCTAGATGTACTGTTGAGCCAGTTAAAACATTATCAACAACTCATCAGCTACAGCAGCCAAGTTGCAAAAGGTCTGCAAAACAGCATCTTTGGGGGAAAAGGAACTTGAGTCAAAGAAAACCAAAATTCATTGTCAAATCAGTCTTTATACATCTCTGTACATTGCAGCTCAAACTATTTACATATTTCCACAAGGCAAAAAAGTTTAATTACAAAAGATTTCTACACATTTTCCCAGTAAATGACCAAGGTGACGTTGTTCCTTTTAGTGTGATATCATATATTTATGGACAATAATTCTAAATTCTGCACACAATAACTACAACTGAAGCGCAAAAAGAAAAAAAGATTGAAATGAAGCATGACAATAAAGCTTCACAAATATGAAAAGGACATGTAGCATGACAGAAACCAGAGCAACGTTTTAGTAAGTACAAAATGTAGAATGTCATATCAAAACAGGACAACATTTCATTTCATGTGCATTTTGACATCCAAGTTGGGTAACTCAAAGTATGATTGATTACCTACAAAGCAGCCTACTTTGGAGGAAAATATATTTAAAAAAAGCCATGTTACCAGTATAGTCTATTCATACGGTTCATATTTGTGATAAAATAAATACATGAACGCATTTTTCTTTTGTGGTTCCATGTGCAGCCCTTATATATTTGCACGCCAATAGAAATAGCTTTTCCAGTGAGCTCCAATTTTTTTATTTTTTTTTAAACAGTATAGTAACAATAAAACAATTCAATCAACTAAACGGCATAGATTTAGTCCATTTTAAGCAAAGCATGGTGATGTAAACCAATCTCCAATCTTTCATCAAAAACAGTATTTTATTTAATGTTCTATGTATTGTTTTGCATTCGCCGCTCTGTTTTATTGCTCTTAACCAAAGTCTTACAACGAGCAAGAGGACTGTGACACGTCATCGTTGTCTTTTCTGTCCAACCCGGAGGAGGAACACTGAAGGAAACCGAAAATACACTGAAACAAGTGCAAACGATACACGTTGTTTTATCTTGCTGTAAGCATTGTGTTAATGCTGAAATGAGAGAGGCAGGGTTGTATAGGATTAAATATCAGAATATTGATTGACTGATACAAAATAATAAGGACCACTAGTATTTCGCCATCAATAACATCCGTTAAACATTAAATAAACCACTGATTTAATCAAATACAAGTGTGTAATTGTAATAGCGTCAAACCCCCAACCTTTTTGAAATCAGAAAAACAAATACCAAGTCATTCATTCTACAGAAATTGAACAGGGCGCTTTTTAAAGGGAAATTATGTCAATTCATTCTACAGAAAGGCATTGTCTAGGTGTGGTAATCTTTGATCTCCATGAATAGACGGTGCTGAACACACACGATGTAGATAAATGTCCAAGATAAAAATGTAATACTCCTCTAGAGACATTGTCTATGTCCCAAATTGGACCATGTTCCCTACATAGTAGACTACTTGGTCAAAAATAGTGCACTATATAGGGAATAGGGTGCAATTTGGGACGCATATCTTGTCATCTAGGGAGTTGTGTGGTCTAAAAATGGTGGTAATAGGTACTGAAGAGATAAAATGGGCAATAGGGTCAAAGGCCAGTTGTAAGATTTAGCCAATCATTTGCCCAGCCACTTCTGTTGACCTGTGTGGTACATAAATTGTAGTTTCGAATACCGTACAAAAAAAAAAAAAAAACATCAATCATTTAGATGTGTTGACAAGTGTTATTTTCAAATGACTTGGGCTGTTATTGTATGTACGCACAGGATGTGACACCAGAGCTACGCAAAGGGTGTAAACAAAACAGCCCGTCAACGCTTCCTCACAGGTTGCCAGTCCTACAGTGAATCATTTCCAACTGTCATGGCTGTTAGTAAAGAGAAGAGTATCCTGCTTTCAATACTCCTACCACATACTCAATCTACTTTTGACTTCAGTTAATGGGACTTGCTTTGTCAATGATCAATACAAGATGATGATATATTCAATAAGTATTTCATTTGGGAAGACAGACGCAAGTGTCCTTAAAAAAAAACAACATTAAGGCACTTTTATTTCTACTGAACGATGCCATGTCTGTATAAAAACTGGTTTGATGCGCAGCTTCAGCCTGCGTGTTAAAAAGCATGTACGCTGAATAGATTGCAGAACTAGAGAAAACGCTCTCAACCATCACATTAGGCCACAGTCCCTCCCTCTCTCCCCTACCATCAGACAGCGTTGCTCTGCTTCCCATGTGCAGTGAAGATGAGGTAGTTACTTCCTGCTTCCTGTCTGAAGAGTAGGGACCAGGGCTACTGGTCAAATCAGACTATTTGGTTTCTTATCTAAATGTCTTAGATGAACAGTTATTGTTGATAAAAAAAGGGAAAGTAAGTACAAAATCCAACTGAAATCATATTTCTGTTATGACTGATTGAACATAGTGGACCCACCCTGGCACGTAGAATCCATCTCTTTTGAAGAGTGAAAAAAAATAAAAATGGGAAAAAGAATAATAAATCGTCACAAAAAGCATCAAGGACCATCTTTGACTCCTTTCAAGAATACTGACGTCCATATTTCAGGACAATGCATCTAGTCACTTTAAAATACTTTATGGTAGAGCAGAGACATACTAACTATATCCTGCCGAATTCGACCAGTATTATTAGACGTGTCTGGGATGCATAGATCCCTGCTATAGGACCTTTTAGTTGGCTGTGAAGTAAAACATTGGCCATATCAACGCTTTTGATCAACAAAAAAAAAACATCAACAACATATTTATAGTGATATAATAATAAAGATCAAGATAATGAGGCTAATAAATAAGCTTTTTTTTGTCATCACTGCTTTGCATTACCACAGGAGAAAAGGTGAGAAAGCCTCTGAACCCCAACCAAAAAAAAACAAGCAGGTATCTTCAGACAACCATCCAACAGGGACACGCCCTCACTGACCTCCAAGACAGACAGGACCCAGAGGGGTGGGGCAGGCCACGGGAGACACCCCTACTGACCCCCAGAGGGGTGGGGCAGGCCACGGGGAGACACCCCTACTGACCCCCAGAGGGGTGGGGCAGGCCACGGGGAGACACCCCTACTGACCCCCAGAGGGGTGGGGCAGGCCACGGGAGACACCCCTACTGACCCCCAGAGGGGTGGGGCAGGCCACGGGGAGACACCCCTACTGACCCCCAGAGGGGTGGCAGGGCCAGTCAGCTGGCTGTGTGGCCCGTTGTTGAGAAAGGGAGGGAGTCCTATTCAGCTCAGCCTCCATCAGCCCCCCCTGAGCTCCAGAGGATGTGGTAGTTGTTTGTTAATGGAACCTTCAATGTGACCAATAGAGGACAGGGACCCGGAAATGCATGTAATCCGTGTGTGTGTGTGTGTGTGTGTGTGTGTGTGTGTGTGTGTGTGTGGATATATATAGATATATGTAGTTGAGAGAAAATGAAATAAAAGGTGACTTGATATCAATGTGAACAACTTGTAGAGGGACTTGGGATCCTGCATTCATCTGATGGCCCGTCTATAAATAAAACCAAAAAGGATGTCGTGGACAGGGAAATCCAGGGCAGGGAAATCCAGGGCAGGGAAATCCAGGGCAGGGACGGGGATGAGAAGCGGTCACTGTGTCTCGCGGGTGTCCAGTCGGAGCCACTGCAGTCCCTGCCGTGTGTGACGCACCAGAGAGGTCATGGTGGACGTCAGGCTCAACGGGCCCAGAGCCAAGTCCAACTCAGACAGCAAACCTAGAAAGATAAGGAAATAGACAGTAGGAGTAATGAAAACACTCACATGAATATTACTACAATCAAAATCTAATTTATTTATAAAGCCCTTTTTTACATCAGCCGATGTCAAAGTGCTGTACAGACACCCAGCCTGAAGCCTCATCACCAGTATCTGTTCCCCACAGTGATCATGACCTCCAGTGGTGACATACAGAACTACAGCTATAAAGAATCCATTCCTGTGACTTTAACCCTCCCTTCCTTCCTTCCTTGCTCCTCCTCACCACTGCCTTTGTGGGCCAGCTCGTCAGCCTGCTCCCAGATGTCGTGAGCACTCAGGAAGAGTGCCGTGATGTTGACGTAGGAAGACGCCACCTGCTGGATGACCTGTGGAATGGCCACGGTGCTGACGGTGCCTGCCCCCGCCCCGCTGCTGCTGTGGTTGGAGCCCGGCCCAGAACTGGCTGTGCTGGCAGGAGATGGCATGGGAGACATGGGGGATGGGGTACCCGTGCTTCTGGGGAAGAGAGAGCAAGCCAGGGCATGAGACTGAGGGACAAATCATTCACTAAACCCTAAAACTCAACTAAATCGTCTAAGAAATATATGTGGAAATTGAGCAAGTTGAGGTGACTAAACTGCTTGGATTGTAAACGGTCATGGTCAAAAAACATACTGATACAACAGTAGCTAAGAAGGGTAGAAGTCTGTCCATAATAAAGCGATGCTCTGTCTTCTTCAAATTTCAAATCAAATCAAATGTATTTTTATATAGCCCTTCGTACATCAGCTGATATTCTCAAAGTGCTGTACAGAAACCCAGCCTAAAACCCCAAACAGCAAGCAAAGCATGTGAAAGAAGCACGGTGGCTAGGAAAAACTCCCTAGAAAGGCCAAAAACCTAGGAAGAAACCTAGAGAGGAACCAGGCTATGAGGGGTGGCCAGTCCTCTTCTGGCTGTGCAGGGTGGATATTATAACAGAACATGGTCAAAATGTTAAAATGTTCATAAATGACCAGCATGGTCAAATAATAATAATCATAGTAGTTGTCGAGGGTGCAACAAGCACGTCCGGACGTTCTTAACAACACAATCAACAAGGCAGGTCCTACATGCCCTAGTTTTGTCACACCTGGACTACTGTTCAGTCGTGTGGTCAGGTGCCACAAAAAGGGACTTAGGAAAATTGCATTTGGCTCAGAACAGAGCAGCACAGCTGGCCCTTGGATGTACACAGAGAGCTAACAATAATGTGCATGTCAATCTCTCCTGTCTGAAAATGAAGGAGAGATTGACTTCATCGCTACTTTTATTTATGAGAGGTATTGACATGTTGAATGCACCGAGCTGTCTGTCTAAACTACTGACACACAGCTCGGACACCCATGCATACCCCACAAGACATGCCACAAGAGGTCTCTTCACAGTCCAGAACAGACTATGGGAGGCACACAGTACTACATAGAGCCATGACTACATGGAACTCTATTCCACATCAAGTAACTGATGCAAGTAGTAAAATCCGATTAAAATAAAAAACAGATAAAACTACACCTTAGTAGATTCAGATTTTTTTTTTTTTTTTTAAATAGATAAAATACACCTTATGGAACAACAGGGACTGTGAAGCAACACAAACATAGGCACAGACACATGCATACGCACTATATACACACACACACTGTAGATATGTGGTAGTAGTGGAGTAGGGGCATGAGGGCACAGTGTGCTGTGAAAGTATTGTAACATTTTTAAGATTGTATAAACTGCCTTAATTTTGCTGGACCCCAGGAAGAGTAGCTGCTGCATTGGCAGGAACTAATGGGGAGCTATAATAAACCCCAGGAAGAGTAGCTGCTGCCTTGGCAGGAACTAATGGGGATCCATAATAAACCCCAGGAAGAGTAGCTGCTGCCTTGGCGGGAACTAATGGGGATCCATAATAAACCCCAGGAAGAGTAGCTGCTGCCTTGACAGGAACTAATGGGGATCCATAATAAACCCCAGGAAGAGTAGCTGCTGCCTTGGCAGGAACTAATGGGGAGCTATAATAAACCCCAGGAAGAGTAGCTGCTGCCTTGACAGGAACTAATGGGGATCCATAATAAACCCCAGGAAGAGTAGCTGCTGCCTTGACAGGAACTAATGGGGATCCATAATAAACCCCAGGAAGAGTAGCTGCTGCCTTGACAGGAACTAATGGGGATCTATAATATAAACAAACACAGATCTACAACAGTCCATATAGGTATTATGTGGGTTCACTGGGCTGTATACTTCACTGTCAATCAATCATTACTTATAAAGCCTTTTTCATATGAACAGTTGTCAAAGTGCTATTGATTGATTGTGTATTAGAGAAATGGTACATGTCTAAAAGGAGACAGGCTGGAGAGAAGACACATTAGGTGAAATTACTTACTTTGAGACACATGGTGAAGGAGCCTGGGCTGCAGACTTTAAGGAACTCTGAAAAAGAGGATGTGAAACAATGTCTTATTTTAATTTCAAATGTTTAAATAAATACATAAATAAAACATAGGTTGACTGCTCCAGAGATCAGTATCCCCAGAATCATATACTGAACAAAACTATAAAAAACGCAACATCTAACAAATTCAACAATTTTACTGAGTTACAGTGGTCTAAGGCACTGCATCTCAGTGCAAGTGGCGTCACTACAGTCCCTGGTTCGAATCCAGGCTGTATCACATCCGGCCGTGATTGGGAGTCCCACAGGGTGGCACACATTTGGCCCAGCGTCATCCAGGTTTGGCCGGCATTGTAAATAAGAATTTGTTCTTAACTGACTTGCCCACTTAAATAAAAAAGGGTAAAAAAAAATATTTAAGGAAATCAGTCAATAGAAATAAATTCATTAGGCCCTAATCTATGGATATCACGTGACTGGGCAGGGGCACAGCCATGGGTGGGCCTGGGAGAGCATAGGCCCCCCACTGAGGAGCCAGGCTCAGACAATCAGAATGAGTTTTTCCCCACAAAAGGGCTCTAATACAGACAAAAATACTCCTCAGTTTCATCAGCTGTTCGGATGGCTGGTCTCTCCTGCAGGTGAAGAAGCCGGATGTGGTGGTCCTGGGCTGGCATGGTTACACGTGGTCTGAGGTTGTGAGGCCAGTTGGACGTACTGCCAAATTCTCTACAACTACGTTGGAGATGGCTTATGGTAGAAATATTCACATTAAATTATCTTCCAACAGCTCTGGTGGACATTCCTGCAGTCAGCATGCCAATTGCACGCTCCCTAAAAACTTGATATCTGTGGCATTGTGTTGTGTGACAAAACTGCACATTTTAGAGTGGCTTTTTATTGTCCCCAGCACAAGGTGCACCTGTGTAGTGATCATGCTGTTTAATCAGCTTCTTGATATGCCACACCTGGGTGGGGGGACGTGTTTGCCTGCGCTGCAGACGGCTATATCGGTCAGCTAATACAAGACTATTAAAGGCCCAGTGCACTACTTGTGAAAAAAAAGTCTTCAGATTTTTCAGAGTGCTACATCATCCTTAGCGCCCCTACTTCCCGCAGCGACGATGGGCCCAACACCTTACAAGTTGCGTTTATATTTTTGTTCAGTATAGATTTAAACCAGGGGAGAATGACTGCCCCCTCTCATTGAAACCATGGAAGTTTAAGACCGACCACAGTACTGCAGTCATTGTTTGCAGAAAACAGGACTCCCCATGATAGTGAATAGAAAAATTGCAATCTTCTTGGTCAATCTTTATGTAAATAAACAAAATGTTTAGAAGACAATCATGGCACCAATAATTGCTTCTAATAAACCAGATGTATGTCCTTGAACCAATTATTTGAAAAATCGCACAAAGAAGTTCTAAGGATAATTTAGTTGCTAATTGCAGCACCCCGTTCGATCTTCATCTCGAGTTACTCAATGAGAGGGGGCAGCACTGAGCTAGCCTGCAACATCACTTCCTGGAGTAGCTCAAACAGCATGTTATCTCGCCATGAGGCGCCATCTTAACTGACTTAACCTGTTGGGGCTAGGGGGCAGTATTGACAAGGCCGGATAAAAAACGTACCCGATTTAATCTGGTTACTACTCCTGCCCAGTAACTAGAATATGCATATAATTATTGGCTTTGGATAGAAAACACCCTAAAGTTTCTAAAACTGTTTGAATGGTGTCTGAGTATAACAGAACTCATATGGCAGGCCAAAACCTGAGAAGATTCCATGCAGGAAGTGGCCTGTCTGACAAATTGTGTTTCATCTTGGCTCTTTTTATTGAAGACTGAGGATCTTTGCAATAACGTGACACTTCCTACGGCTCCCATAGGCTCTCAGAGCCCGGGAAAAAGCTGAACGATATCGAGGCAGGCTCTGGCTGAAACACATTATCGCTTTTGGCAAGTGGCCGATCAGAGTACTATGGGCTTAGGCGTGTGCCCGAGTCGACCGAATGGTTTATTTTCTTTCGTCTGTTTACCTAAATGCAGATTCCCGGTCGGAATATTATCGCTTTTTTATGAGAAAAATGGCATAAAAATTGATTTTAAACAGCGGTTGACATGCTTCGAAGTACAGTAATGGAATATTTAGATTTTTTTTGTCACGAATTGCGCCATGCTCGTCACCCTTATTTACCCTTTCGGATAGTGTCTTGAACGCACGAACAAAACGCCGCTGTTTGGATATAACGATGGATTATTTTGAACCAAACCAACATTTGTTATTGAAGTAGAAGTCCTGGGAGTGCATTCTGACGAAGACAGCAAAGGTAATAACATTTTTCTTATAGTAAATCTGACTTTGATGAGTGTCATTGATCTAGATCTGAAAAAAAAAAAAAAAAAAGCACTTCAACAATGATATTTTTTATAAAATAAAAAAATCTTAGCTTAGTTATCTTCATTAAACTAAGTCAAGCTGGACCACGACTTATCGTTTCCAATGGGAGCAAATTAATCATATTGGGCAGAACAAGCAAGGAGGTGGGCAGTGCCAAGCACGAGCTAACGAGATCCTATTGTCGCGTTCTAGCATGTATTTGCATATTTCCGTTAGGGAACATCTACTCTGAAGTGAATGTGTGCAATAACTCAATTTACCCTTCCACTCATAAACAATGCAATTTTTGGCAACTTGGGCAAACAGGAAATAAAACAATAAAAGATGTAGTCCACTCTTCATAAAAACAGATTCTAGTTTTGGAAACAGAAAACTGTATGGAGATCCAATGTTTAAATCGATGAGAAAATTAGCAGAATGACGGTCCAAGTCCATTGCTCCATCTTCATCCACTTCCTCTCGTCACAATATTTAGTGGTGAGTGGAAATGCCAACCGGATGCTTCAGATTTATACATCCGGTGAAACCTCAGAACTCCCCCCGCTGCTCGACTCCTCAGGACTCCCCCCGCTGCTCGACTCCTCAGGACTCCCCCCGCTGCTCGACTCCTCAGGACTCCCCCCGCTGCTCGACTCCTCAGGACTCCCCCCGCTGCTCGACTCCTCAGGACACCCCCGCTGCTCGACTCCTCAGGACACCCCCCGCTGCTCGACTCCTCAGGACTCCCCCCGCTGCTCGACTCCTCAGGACTCCCCCCGCTGCTCGACTCCTCAGGACTCCCCCCGCTGCTCGACTCCTCAGGACTCCCCCCGCTGCTCGACTCCTCAGGACTCCCCCCGCTGCTCGACTCCTCAGGACACCCCCGCTGCTCGACTCCTCAGGACACCCCCCGCTGCTCGACTCCTCAGGACTCCCCCCGCTGCTCGACTCCTCAGGACTCCCCCCGCTGCTCGACTCCTCAGGACTCCCCCCGCTGCTCGACTCCTCAGGACTCCCCCCGCTGCTCGACTCCTCAGGACTCCCCCCGCTGCTCGACTCCTCAGGACTCCCCCCGCTGCTCGACTCCTCAGGACTCCCCCCGCTGCTCGACTCCTCAGGACTCCCCCCGCTGCTCGACTCCTCAGGACTCCCCCCGCTGCTCGACTCCTCAGAACTCCCCCCGCTGCTCGACTCCTCAGAACTCCCCCCGCTGCTCGACTCCTCAGAACTCCCCCCGCTGCTCGACTCCTCAGAACTCCCCCTGCTGCTCAACTCCTCAGAACATGTGTGTAGACTAAGAAACAAAACGACAAATACGTAATCCTAGAAGCCTACCTTGAAATGATCTGTGAGGGTCCTTGAATACTTAAGTGCTGCTTCTCGTTTGTAGCGAAACATGGCCATCTGTAGAAGGGACAGGCCCCTCATACTGCCAGACAGAAAATAACAAGGTTACATTCTCATAATCCTCTCCAAGGAACATTTCATTTAAATTACTTTCTGAGGTAAAAAATGTATCCCAAATGTGCCACTACTTTACATTTCGGTTACATTTGGTAAACTATTATGTGGTGTAGCAGGGTACACATTAAATATAGTTGTGGTTATCCATTTACCATAAAACTGTAAAGTCCTTGTCTGTAGCAGGGGCCGAGGGGTTGACAGAGCCCTTTAGTTTCAGTATGAACCTGTGAAGACCGGCAGATGTGGTATTTAAAAAAAAAACACAACTAGCCGAAGCACAGCAAACACAGTAAAGCAAAAGGAGAGTTTCACATCGTGTCCTAGATCACACATCCAAATTGTGTTACGTCAGCAGTCAGAAAGGGGACAGTAGAGGGAGTACTTTCATCATAGTTTCATTCCATTTTTCTTGTTTCTATTATTCTGTGGATAGTCTCAGTGCGTAGACTACTCACTACAGCTAAGAAGCCCTATCTAGAACATATTTGTTTTCGGTTGCTCACCTGATCAGATCCAAGGTTTCAGCGAACATCGTATATGCCGACTTCGGGGTCTGGGGATCGGTTTCCATAGCGATGCCGCTCTCCACGAAGGACATGGCAGCATCTAGGTAGTTGAAAGCTTTGCCCACCTTATCCGGCTGGATTAAAACACACAGACCTTGATTTAAAATTGGGACACCGAATCCACTGAGCTCGTCTCTTATGAGAAAGTGAAACAGAAATGTAGAATTGAGAGAGAATGAGAGAAAGACTGGACAGTTACCGTGGCATCTGCTTTGTGCTTGAGTGTTTTGGCTTCCTTCATATGATACTCCACTGGCTGCTGCCTGTGGGCGGCAGGAACAGAGTTACTGATCAGACACAACAACACCCCTCGGAGAGATGGAGAAATGGCCACTCGTACAACAATGACAAACAGGGAGGGACGTTTACCTGTCTTCAAACTGGAGCAGGGGTCTGGAGGACAGGGCAGCCCTGGTGGGCTGAGAAGGCACGGAGAAGGCAACGCTGCTCTTGGGGGCTTTCTGCCAGAACCACAGACGAGAAAGTATTAGAACAGCCTTCATATCAACATCTGATTTTCATTTATTTCATATAAGCTTCATACAACCAATTAAATGCTACATAAAATACTGAGCTTCTTTCCTTTGTATAACATCTGACACACATGCGTTAATGTATAACATCAAAACGGACTCAAATATACTACCTTGGCATGCTCTGTGCGTTGTTTTCCAGTGCTCTTCTTGTGCTTGACCGGTGTGGAGGCCTCCCTGTCCCTGCGGTGGGTTGCAGATGCTGTGCTCGGCTCTGGGGCATCCACCTCGTGCCGTTTGTGGCCCCCCTGCCCTTTCCCAGGGTCCTGAGTGGTAGTGGGCTGCAGCAGAGCCCCCTTGGACCGCTTCTTCTCAGTCCTGTGAGAAAGCAGGCCAGACAGCATGTTACAGAGGGGAGAGTAGAATGAGGGGAATAGGAATGCTGTTGATCTCTACTGGGGGGGCGGGACTTTCCAAGTTTGACACCCAGACCAGTCTCTAGGGTGGCATATGGCCAAATGAGAGGTAATTAAGGTGCTTGGAAATCACCAAACCTTTTCTTTGATGCATCTCCAATATCTTTGTAATGTTAGAAGGTAAACAAGAAGAATGATATACCAGAAGTAGTTTGGGGCAGAGAAGCTATGGAAGGATGGATCCGCTGCATAGATATGAAGACACTAACTAGGAGGAGAGAGAGAGAGAGAGCAGGTGTAGTGTTACTCACTAGATAGGAGGAGGAGGAGGAGAGAGCAGGTGTAGCGTTACTCACTAGCTAGGAGAAGGAGGAGAGAGCAGGTGTAGCGTTACTCACTAGCTAGGAGGAGGCGGAGGAGAGAGCAGGTGTAGCGTTACTCACTAGCTAGGAGGAGGAGGAGAGAGCAGGTGTAGCGTTACTCACTAGCTAGGAGGAGGAGGAGAGAGCAGGTGTAGCGTTACTCACTAGCTAGGAGGAGGAGAGAGAGAGCAGGTGTAGTGTTACTCACTAGCTAGCTAGGAGGAGAGAGAGCAGGTGTAGTGTTACTCACTAGCTAGGAGGAGGAGGAGAGAGGGAGCAGGTGTAGTGTTACTCACTAGCTAGCTAGGAGGAGAGAGGGAGCAGGTGTAGCGTTACTCACTAGCTAGCTAGGAGGAGAGAGAGAGCAGGTGTAGCGTTACTCACTAGCTAGCTAGGAGGAGGAGAGCGAGAGCAGGTGTAGCGTTACTCACTAGCTAGCTAGGAGGAGGAGAGCGAGAGCAGGTGTAGCGTTACTCACTAGCTAGCTAGGAGGAGGAGAGCGAGAGCAGGTGTAGCGTTACTCACTAGCTAGCTAGGAGGAGGAGAGCGAGAGCAGGTGTAGCGTTACTCACTAGCTAGCTAGGAGGAGGAGAGCGAGAGCAGGTGTAGCGTTACTCACACTAGCTAGGAGGAGGAGAGAGAGAGAGAGCAGGTGTAGCGTTACTCACACTAGCTAGGAGGAGGAGAGAGAGAGAGAGCAGGTGTAGCGTTACTCACACTAGCTAGGAGGAGGAGAGAGAGAGAGAGCAGGTGTAGCGTTACTCACACTAGCTAGGAGGAGGAGAGAGAGAGAGAGCAGGTGTAGCGTTACTCACACTAGCTAGGAGGAGGAGAGAGAGAGAGAGCAGGTGTAGCGTTACTCACACTAGCTAGGAGGAGGAGAGAGAGAGAGAGCAGGTGTAGCGTTACTCACACTAGCTAGGAGGAGGAGAGAGAGAGAGAGCAGGTGTAGCGTTACTCACACTAGCTAGGAGGAGGAGAGAGAGAGAGAGCAGGTGTAGCGTTACTCACACTAGCTAGGAGGAGGAGAGAGAGAGAGAGCAGGTGTAGCGTTACTCACACTAGCTAGGAGGAGGAGAGAGAGAGAGAGCAGGTGTAGCGTTACTCACACTAGCTAGGAGGAGGAGAGAGAGAGAGAGCAGGTGTAGCGTTACTCACACTAGCTAGGAGGAGGAGAGAGAGAGAGAGCAGGTGTAGCGTTACTCACACTAGCTAGGAGGAGGAGAGAGAGAGAGAGCAGGTGTAGCGTTACTCACACTAGCTAGGAGGAGGAGAGAGAGAGAGCGCAGGTGTAGCATTACTCACACTAGCTAGGAGGAGGAGAGAGAGAGAGCAGGTGTAGCGTTACTCACACTAGCTAGGAGGAGGAGAGAGAGAGAGCAGGTGTAGCGTTACTCACACTAGCTAGGAGGAGGAGAGAGAGAGAGCAGGTGTAGCGTTACTCACACTAGCTAGGAGGAGGAGAGAGAGAGAGCAGGTGTAGCGTTACTCACACTAGCTAGGAGGAGGAGAGAGAGAGCAGGTGTAGCGTTACTCACTAGCTAGGAGGAGGAGAGAGAGCAGGTGTAGCGTTACTCACTAGCTAGGAGGAGTAGAGAGAGAGAGAGAGAGAGAGCAGGTGTAGCGTTACTCACTAGCTAGGAGGAGGAGAGAGAGAGAGAGAGAGCAGGTGTAGCGTTGCTCACTAGCTAGGAGGAGGAGAGAGAGAGAGAGCAGGTGTAGTGTTACTCACTAGCTAGGAGGAGGAGAGAGAGAGAGCAGGTGTAGTGTTACTCACTAGCTAGCTAGGAGGAGAGAGAGAGAGCAGGTGTAGTGTTACTCACTAGCTAGGAGGAGGAGAGAGAGAGAGCAGGTGTAGTGTTACTCACTAGCTAGGAGGAGGAGGAGGAGAGAGCAGGTGTAGTGTTACTCACTAGCTAGGAGGAGGAGGAGGAGAGAGCAGGTGTAGTGTTACTCACTAGCTAGGAGGAGGAGGAGGAGAGAGCAGGTGTAGTGTTACTCACTAGCTAGGAGGAGGAGGAGAGAGCAGGTGTCGTGTTACTCACTAGCTAGGAGGAGGAGGAGAGAGCAGGTGTCGTGTTACTCACTAGCTAGGAGGAGGAGGAGAGAGCAGGTGTAGTGTTACTCACTAGCTAGGAGGAGGAGAGAGCAGGTGTCGTGTTACTCACTAGCTAGGAGGAGGAGGAGAGAGCAGGTGTCGTGTTACTCACTAGCTAGGAGGAGGAGGAGAGAGAGCAGGTGTAGTGTTACTCACTAGCTAGGAGGAGGAGGAGAGAGAGCAGGTGTAGTGTTACTCACTAGCTAGGAGGAGGAGGAGAGAGAGCAGGTGTAGTGTTACTCACTAGCTAGGAGGAGGAGGAGAGAGAGCAGGTGTAGTGTTACTCACTAGCTAGGAGGAGGAGGAGAGAGAGCAGGTGTAGTGTTACTCACTAGCTAGGAGGAGGAGGAGAGAGAGCAGGTGTAGTGTTACTCACTAGCTAGGAGGAGGAGGAGAGAGAGCAGGTGTAGTGTTACTCACTAGCTAGGAGGAGGAGAGAGAGAGCAGGTGTAGTGTTACTCACTAGCTAGGAGGAGAGAGAGAGAGCAGGTGTAGTGTTACTCACTAGCTAGGAGGAGGAGGAGAGAGCAGTGGTAGTGTTACTCACTAGCTAGGAGGAGGAGGAGAGAGAGCAGTGGTAGTGTTACTCACTAGCTAGGAGGAGGAGAGAGAGCAGGTGTAGTGTTACTCACTAGCTAGGAGGAGGAGAGAGAGCAGGTGTAGTGTTACTCACTAGCTAGGAGGAGGAGGAGGAGAGAGCAGGTGTAGTGTTACTCACTCAGACTTGCGGGAACCAGGACCTGAAGAGGAGGGTTTAAGATCATTCTGCAGCTTTGGCTTCTTCCTTGGCACGGTTTTCACATCCTTCTCAGCCTGAGAAACAAAACGTATTAGAGACACGCTCGCTCTTCTTCCAGTTCTAAAAAGGGCCAACCAAGCGACTATGGCGAAACCACCATTATCACAGTACTACCACTTTATAACGTCAGTCAACCATACAGGTTGGCAGCCCTCAGATGGGCAATGACACACAGCCTAGATAAGAGCCTTGTGAACGAGGCCAGGCTGCCCTGTACACCTCAACAGCAGAGAGCCAAAGAAAACAAACCAGATACTGTACATAACAATTCGACTCAATTTTTTAACTAAGCCATAGACTGGTCTCTCTAAATGCAATCAAAAATCGGACGAGTACACATATTATCATAGATGCAGCTAAATGTTTCTGACTTCAACAGTGCAGCAATACCTAACAATACACACAAATTACCAAACTACAAAGAAAGGAATAAATAAAAAATAAAAAAACGAGCATATGCAGAGTTCGGAATACATATATAAAATGGTGTGTATAGACAGCAGTTACAATAGGCTGGTGTGTATAGACAGCAGTTACAATAGGCTGGTGTGTATAGACAGTAGTTATAATAGGATGGTGTGTATAGACAGTAGTTATATAGGATGGTGTGTATAGACAGTAGTTATATAGGATGGTGTGTATAGACAGTAGTTATATAGGATGGTGTGTATAGACAGTAGTTATATAGGATGGTGTGTATAGACAGTAGTTATATAGGATGGTGTGTATAGACAGTAGTTATATAGGATGGTGTGTATAGACAGTAGTTATATAGGATGGTGTGTATAGACAGTAGTTATATAGGATGGTGTGTATAGACAGTAGTTATATAGGATGGTGTGTATAGACAGTAGTTATATAGGATGGTGTTTATAGACAGTATAGACAGCAGTTATACAGGATGGTGTGTATAGACAGTAGTTATATGGGATGGTGTGTATAGACAGTAGTTATACAGGATGGTGTGTATAGACAGTAGTTATATAGGATGGTGTGTATAGACAGTAGTTATATAGGATGGTGTGTATAGACAGTAGTTATATAGGATGGTGTGTATAAACAGTAGTTATTATAGGATGGTGTGTATAGACAGTATGGACAGTAGTTATATAGGATGGTGTGTATAGACAGTAGTTATATAGGATGGTGTGTATAGACAGTATAGACAGTAGTTATAATAGGATGGTGTGTATAGACAGTAGTTATACAGGATGGTGTGTATAGACAGTAGTTATATAGGATGGTGTGTATAGACAGTAGTTATATAGGATGGTGTGTATAGACAGTAGTTATATAGGATGGTGTGTATAGACAGTAGTTATATAGGATGGTGTGTATAAACAGTAGTTATTATAGGATGGTGTGTATAGACAGTAGTTATAGAGGATGGTGTGTATAGACAGTAGTTATTTAGGATGGTGTGTATAGACAGTAGTTATATAGGATGGTGTGTATAGACAGTAGTTATATAGGATGGTGTGTATAGACAGTGTAGACAGTAGTTATATAGGATGGTGTGTATAGACAGTAGTTATAATAGGATGGTGTGTATAGACAGTAGTTATATAGGATGGTGTGTATAGACAGTAGTTATATAGGATGGTGTGTATAAACAGTAGTTATTATAGGATGGTGTGTATAGACAGTAGTTATATAGGATGGTGTGTATAGACAGTAGTTATATAGGATGGTGTGTATAGACAGTAGTTATATAGGATGGTGTGTATAGACAGTAGTTATTTAGGATGGTGTGTATAGACAGTAGTTATATAGGATGGTGTGTATAGACAGTAGTTATATAGGATGGTGTGTATAGACAGTGTAGACAGTAGTTATATAGGATGGTGTGTATAGACAGTAGTTATATAGGATGGTGTGTATCGACAGTAGTTATAATAGGATGGTGTGTATAGACAGTAGTTATAATAGGATGGTGTGTATAGACAGTAGTTATATAGGATGGTGTGTATAGACAGTAGTTATATAGGATGGTGTGTATAGACAGTAGTTATATAGGATGGTGTGTATAGACAGTGTAGACAGTAGTTATATAGGATGGTGTGTATAGACAGTGTAGACAGTAGTTATATAGGATGGTGTGTATAGACAGTAGTTATATAGGATGGTGTGTATCGACAGTAGTTATAATAGGATGGTGTGTATAGACAGTAGTTATATAGGATGGTGTGTATAGACAGTAGTTATATAGGATGGTGTGTATAGACAGTAGTTATATAGGATGGTGTGTATAGACAGTAGTTATATAGGATGGTGTGTATAGACAGTAGTTATATAGGATGGTGTGTATAGACAGTAGTTATATAGGATGGTGTGTATAGACAGTATAGACAGTAGTTATATAGGATGGTGTGTATAGACATTAGTTATAATAGGATGGTGTGTATAGACAGTAGTTATATAGGATGGTGTGTATAGACAGTAGTTATATAGGATGGTGTGTATAGACAGTAGTTATATAGGATGGTGTGTATAGACAGTAGTTATATAGGATGGTGTGTATAGACAGTAGTTATATAGGATGGTGTGTATAGACATTAGTTATAATAGGATGGTGTGTATAGACAGTATAGACAGTAGTTATATAGGATGGTGTGTATAGACAGTAGTTATATAGGATGGTGTGTATAGACAGTAGTTATATAGGATGGTGTGTATAGACAGTATAGACAGTAGTTATAATAGGATGGTGTGTATAGACAGTAGTTATATAGGATGGTGTGTATAGACAGTAGTTATAATAGGATGGTGTGTATAGACAGTATAGACAGTAGTTATATAGGATGGTGTGTATAGACAGTAGTTATATAGGATGGTGTGTATAGACAGTAGTTATATAGGATGGTGTGTATAGACAGTAGTTATATAGGATGGTGTGTATAGACAGTAGTTATATAGGATGGTGTGTATAGACAGTATAGACAGTAGTTATATAGGATGGTGTGTATAGACAGTAGTTATTATAGGATGGTGTGTATAGACAGTAGTTATATAGGATGGTGTGTATAGACAGTAGTTATATAGGATGGTGTGTATAGACAGTAGTTATATAGGATGGTGTGTATAGACAGTAGTTATATAGGATGGTGTGTATAGACAGTAGTTATATAGGATGGTGTGTATAGACAGTAGTTATATAGGATGGTGTGTATAGACAGTATAGACAGTAGTTATATAGGATGGTGTGTATAGACAGTAGTTATATAGGATGGTGTGTATAGACAGTAGTTATAATAGGATGGTGTGTATAGACAGTAGTTATATAGGATGGTGTGTATAGACAGTATAGACAGTAGTTATATAGGATGGTGTGTATAGACAGTAGTTATATAGGATGGTGTGTATAGACAGTAGTTATATAGGATGGTGTGTATAGTCAGTATGGACAGTAGTTATAATAGGATGGTGTGTATAGACAGTATAGACAGTAGTTATATAGGATGGTGTGTATAGACATTAGTTATAATAGGATGGTGTGTATAGACAGTAGTTATATAGGATGGTGTGTATAGACAGTATAGACAGTAGTTATATAGGATGGTGTGTATAGACAGTAGTTATATAGGATGGTGTGTATAGACAGTAGTTATATAGGATGGTGTGTATAGTCAGTATGGACAGTAGTTATATAGGATGGTGTGTATAGACAGTAGTTATATAGGATGGTGTGTATAGACAGTAGTTATATAGGATGGTGTGTATAGACAGTAGTTATATAGGATGGTGTGTATAGACATTAGTTATATAGGATGGTGTGTATAGACAGTATAGACAGTAGTTATATAGGATGGTGTGTATAGACAGTATAGACAGTAGTTATATAGGATGGTGTGTATAGACAGTAGTTATATAGGATGGTGTGTATAGACAGTAGTTATATAGGATGGTGTGTATAGACAGTAGTTATATAGGATGGTGTGTATAGACAGTATAGACAGTAGTTATATAGGATGGTGTGTATAGACAGTATAGACAGTAGTTATATAGGATGGTGTGTATAGACAGTAGTTATATAGGATGGTGTGTATAGACAGTAGTTATATAGGATGGTGTGTATAGACAGTAGTTATATAGGATGGTGTGTATAGACAGTAGTTATATAGGATGGTGTGTATAGACAGTAGTTATAATAGGATGGTGTGTATAGACAGTAGTTATATAGGATGGTGTGTATAGACAGTATAGACAGTAGTTATATAGGATGGTGTGTATAGACAGTAGTTATATAGGATGGTGTGTATAGACAGTATAGACAGTAGTTATATAGGATGGTGTGTATAGACAGTAGTTATATAGGATGGTGTGTATAGACAGTAGTTATATAGGATGGTGTGTATAGACAGTAGTTATATAGGATGGTGTGTATAGACAGTAGTTATATAGGATGGTGTGTATAGACAGTAGTTA
The DNA here is from genome assembly GCF_965601325.2 of Salmo salar. Lineage (NCBI taxonomy): Eukaryota > Metazoa > Chordata > Actinopteri > Salmoniformes > Salmonidae > Salmo > Salmo salar. Next base: position 108,127,080 of record NC_138303.1, on the reverse strand, counting down.
TAATAGGATGGTGTGTATAGACAGTAGTTATATAGGATGGTGTGTATAGACAGTATAGACAGTAGTTATATAGGATGGTGTGTATAGACAGTAGTTATAATAGGATGGTGTGTATAGACAGTAGTTATATAGGATGGTGTGTATAGACAGTAGTTATATAGGATGGTGTGTATAGTCAGTATAGACAGTAGTTATATAGGATGGTGTGTATGGACAGTAGTTATAATAGGATGGTGTGTATAGACAGTAGTTATATAGGATGGTGTGTATAGACAGTAGTTATATAGGATGGTGTGTATAGTCAGTATAGACAGTAGTTATATAGGATGGTGTGTATGGACAGTAGTTATAATAGGATGGTGTGTATAGACAGTAGTTATATAGGATGGTGTGTATAGACAGTAGTTATATAGGATGGTGTGTATAGACAGTATGGACAGTAGTTATATAGGATGGTGTGTATAGACAGTAGTTATATAGGATGGTGTGTATAGACAGTAGTTATATAGGATGGTGTGTATAGACAGTAGTTATAATAGGATGGTGTGTATAGACAGTAGTTATATAGGATGGTGTGTATAGACAGTATGGACAGTAGTTATATAGGATGGTGTGTATAGACAGTAGTTATATAGGATGGTGTGTATAGTCAGTATAGACAGTAGTTATATAGGATGGTGTGTATGGACAGTAGTTATAATAGGATGGTGTGTATAGACAGTAGTTATATAGGATGGTGTGTATAGACAGTAGTTATTTAGGATGGTGTGTATAGACAGTAGTTATTATAGGATGGTGTGTATAGACAGTAGTTATATAGGATGGTGTGTATAGACAGTAGTTATATAGGATGGTGTGTATCGACAGTAGTTATAATAGGATGGTGTGTATAGACAGTAGTTATATAGGATGGTGTGTATAGACAGTAGTTATACAGGATGGTGTGTATAGACAGTATAGACAGTAGTTATATAGGATGGTGTGTATAGACAGTAGTTATATAGGATGGTGTGTATAGTCAGTATAGACAGTAGTTATATAGGATGGTGTGTATGGACAGTAGTTATAATAGGATGGTGTGTATAGACAGTAGTTATATAGGATGGTGTGTATAGACAGTAGTTATATAGGATGGTGTGTATAGACAGTAGTTATTATAGGATGGTGTGTATAGACAGTAGTTATATAGGATGGTGTGTATAGACAGTAGTTATATAGGATGGTGTGTATCGACAGTAGTTATATAGGATGGTGTGTATCGACAGTAGTTATAATAGGATGGTGTGTATAGACAGTAGTTATATAGGATGGTGTGTATAGACAGTATAGACAGTAGTTATATAGGATGGTGTGTATAGACATTAGTTATAATAGGATGGTGTGTATAGACAGTAGTTATATAGGATGGTGTGTATAGACAGTATAGACAGTAGTTATATAGGATGGTGTGTATAGACAGTAGTTATATAGGATGGTGTGTATAGACAGTAGTTATATAGGATGGTGTGTATAGACAGTAGTTATATAGGATGGTGTGTATAGACAGTAGTTATATAGGATGGTGTGTATAGACAGTAGTTATTTAGGATGGTGTGTATAGACAGTAGTTATTATAGGATGGTGTGTATAGACAGTAGTTATATAGGATGGTGTGTATAGACAGTAGTTATATAGGATGGTGTGTATAGACAGTAGTTATTTAGGATGGTGTGTATAGACAGTAGTTATTATAGGATGGTGTGTATAGACAGTAGTTATATAGGATGGTGTGTATAGACAGTAGTTATAATAGGATGGTGTGTATAGACAGTAGTTATATAGGATGGTGTGTATAGACAGTATAGACAGTAGTTATAATAGGATGGTGTGTATAGACAGTAGTTATTTAGGATGGTGTGTATAGACAGTAGTTATATAGGATGGTGTGTATAGACAGTAGTTATATAGGATGGTGTGTACAGACAGTATAGACAGTAGTTATAATAGGATGGTGTGTATAGACAGTAGTTATATAGGATGGTGTGTATAGACAGTAGTTATATAGGATGGTGTGTATAGACAGTAGTTATATAGGATGGTGTGTATAGACAGTAGTTATATAGGATGGTGTGTACAGACAGTATAGACAGTAGTTATAATAGGATGGTGTGTATAGACAGTAGTTATATAGGATGGTGTGTATAGACAGTAGTTATATAGGATGGTGTGTATAGACAGTAGTTATATAGGATGGTGTGTATAGACAGTAGTTATATAGGATGGTGTGTACAGACAGTATAGACAGTAGTTATAATAGGATGGTGTGTATAGACAGTAGTTATATAGGATGGTGTGTATAGACAGTAGTTATATAGGATGGTGTGTATAGACAGTAGTTATATAGGATGGTGTGTATAGACAGTAGTTATATAGGATGGTGTGTATAGACATTAGTTATATAGGATGGTGTGTATAGACAGTAGTTATAATAGGATGGTGTGTATAGACAGTAGTTATAATAGGATGGTGTGTATAGACAGTATAGACAGTAGTTATATAGGATGGTGTGTATAGACATTAGTTATATAGGATGGTGTGTATAGACAGTAGTTATAATAGGATGGTGTGTATAGACAGTAGTTATATAGGATGGTGTGTATAGACAGTAGTTATAATAGGATGGTGTGTATAGACAGTAGTTATATAGGATGGTGTGTATAGACAGTATAGACAGTAGTTATATAGGATGGTGTGTATAGTCAGTAGTTATAATAGGATGGTGTGTATAGACAGTAGTTATATAGGATGGTGTGTATAGACAGTAGTTATATAGGATGGTGTGTATAGACAGTAGTTATATAGGATGGTGTGTATAGACAGTAGTTATAGAGGATGGTGTGTATAGACAGTAGTTATATAGGATGGTGTGTATAGACAGTAGTTATATAGGATGGTGTGTATAGACAGTAGTTATATAGGATGGTGTGTATAGACAGTAGTTATATAGGATGGTGTGTATAGACAGTAGTTATATAGGATGGTGTGTATAGACAGTATAGACAGTAGTTATATAGGATGGTGTGTATAGACAGTATAGACAGTAGTTATAATAGGATGGTGTGTATAGACAGTAGTTATATAGGATGGTGTGTATAGACAGTATAGACAGTAGTTATATAGGATGGTGTGTATAGACAGTAGTTATATAGGATGGTGTGTATAGACAGTAGTTATATAGGATGGTGTGTATAGACAGTAGTTATATAGGATGGTGTGTATAGACAGTATAGACAGTAGTTATATAGGATGGTGTGTATAGACAGTATAGACAGTAGTTATATAGGATGGTGTGTATAGACAGTAGTTATATAGGATGGTGTGTATAGACAGTAGTTATAATAGGATGGTGTGTATAGACAGTAGTTATATAGGATGGTGTGTATAGACAGTAGTTATATAGGATGGTGTGTATAGACAGTAGTTATAATAGGATGGTGTGTATAGACAGTAGTTATATAGGATGGTGTGTATAGACAGTAGTTATATAGGATGGTGTGTATAGACAGTATAGACAGTAGTTATAATAGGATGGTGTGTATAGACAGTAGTTATATAGGATGGTGTGTATAGACAGTAGTTATATAGGATGGTGTGTATAGACAGTATAGACATTAGTTATATAGGATGGTGTGTATAGACAGTAGTTATATAGGATGGTGTGTATAGACAGTATAGACAGTAGTTATATAGGATGGTGTGTATAGACAGTAGTTATATAGGATGGTGTGTATAGACAGTAGTTATATAGGATGGTGTGTATAGACAGTAGTTATATAGGATGGTGTGTATAGACAGTAGTTATATAGGATGCTGTGTATAGACAGTATAGACAGTAGTTATACAGGATGGTGTGTATAGACAGTAGTTATATAGGATGGTGTTTATAGACAGTAGTTATAATAGGCTGGTGTGTATAGACAGTAGTTATATAGGATGGTGTGTATAGACAGTAGTTATATAGGATGGTGTGTATAGACAGTAGTTATATAGGATGGTGTGTATAGACAGTAGTTATAATAGGATGGTGTGTATAGACAGTATAGACAGTAGTTATATAGGATGGTGTGTATAGACAGTAGTTACAATAGGATGGTGTGTATAGACAGTAGTTATATAGGATGGTGTGTATCGACAGTAGTTATAATAGGATGGTGTGTATAGACAGTAGTTATATAGGATGGTGTGTATAGACAGTAGTTATATAGGATGGTGTGTATAGACAGTAGTTATATAGGATGGTGTGTATAGACAGTAGTTATAATAGGATGGTGTGTATAGACAGTAGTTATATAGGATGGTGTGTATAGACAGTAGTTATATAGGATGGTGTGTATCGACAGTAGTTATAATAGGATGGTGTGTATAGACAGTAGTTATATAGGATGGTGTGTATAGACAGTAGTTATATGGGATGGTGTGTATAGACAGTAGTTATAATAGGATGGTGTGTATAGACAGTAGTTATATAGGATGGTGTGTATAGACAGTAGTTATATAGGATGGTGTGTATAGACAGTAGTTATAATAGGATGGTGTGTATAGACAGTAGTTATATAGGATGGTGTGTATAGACAGTAGTTATATAGGATGGTGTGTATAGACAGTAGTTATAATAGGATGGTGTGTATAGACAGTAGTTATATAGGATGGTGTGTATAGACAGTAGTTATATAGGATGGTGTGTATAGACAGTAGTTATATAGGATGGTGTGTATAGACAGTAGTTATATGGGATGGTGTGTATAGACAGTAGTTATAATAGGATGGTGTGTATAGACAGTATAGACAGTAGTTATATAGGATGGTGTGTATAGACAGTAGTTATATAGGATGGTGTGTATAGACAGTAGTTATATAGGATGGTGTGTATAGACAGTAGTTATATAGGATGGTGTGTATAGACAGTAGTTATACAGGATGGTGTGTATAGACAGTATAGACAGTAGTTATATAGGATGGTGTGTATAGACAGTATGGACAGTAGTTATATAGGATGGTGTGTATAGACAGTAGTTATATAGGATGGTGTGTATAGTCAGTATAGACAGTAGTTATATAGGATGGTGTGTATGGACAGTAGTTATATAGGATGGTGTGTATAGACAGTATGGACAGTAGTTATATAGGATGGTGTGTATAGACAGTAGTTATATAGGATGGTGTGTATAGACAGTAGTTATATAGGATGGTGTGTATAGACAGTATAGACAGTAGTTATATAGGATGGTGTGTATAGACAGTAGTTATATAGGATGGTGTGTATAGACAGTAGTTATATAGGATGGTGTGTATAGACAGTAGTTATATAGGATGGTGTGTATAGACAGTAGTTATATAGGATGGTGTGTATAGACAGTAGTTATAATAGGATGGTGTGTATAGACAGTAGTTATATAGGATGGTGTGTATAGACAGTAGTTATATAGGATGGTGTGTATAGACAGTAGTTATATAGGATGGTGTGTATAGACAGTATAGACAGTAGTTATATAGGATGGTGTGTATAGACAGTAGTTATATAGGATGGTGTGTATAGACAGTAGTTATATAGGATGGTGTGTATAGACAGTAGTTATATAGGATGGTGTGTACAGACAGTATAGACAGTAGTTATATAGGATGGTGTGTATAGACAGTAGTTATATAGGATGGTGTGTATAGACAGTATAGACAGTAGTTATATAGGATGGTGTGTATAGACAGTAGTTATATAGGATGGTGTGTATAGACAGTAGTTATAATAGGATGGTGTGTATAGACAGTAGTTATATAGGATGGTGTGTATAGACAGTAGTTATATAGGATGGTGTGTATAGACAGTAGTTATAATAGGATGGTGTGTATAGACAGTAGTTATAGAGGATGGTGTGTATAGACAGTAGTTATATAGGATGGTGTGTATAGACAGTAGTTATAATAGGATGGTGTGTATAGACAGTAGTTATATAGGATGGTGTGTATAGACAGTATGGACAGTAGTTATATAGGATGGTGTGTATAGACAGTAGTTATATAGGATGGTGTGTATAGACAGTAGTTATAATAGGATGGTGTGTATAGACAGTAGTTATATAGGATGGTGTGTATAGACAGTAGTTATATAGGATGGTGTGTATAGACAGTAGTTATATAGGATGGTGTGTATAGACAGTATAGACAGTAGTTATAATAGGATGGTGTGTATAGACAGTAGTTATATAGGATGGTGTGTATAGACAGTAGTTATAAAGGATGGTGTGTATAGACAGTAGTTATATAGGATAGTGTGTATAGACAGTATGGACAGTATATGAATAGAAAAGGTGTGTACAGCAGTAGTTATACATTTATTAGGTACACCACACCCTTTATGAAAATGATTTGCTCCTACAGACAGTGAGTCACGTGGCTTGCTATATACTATAAAGCAGGCAGACATTGAGACTTTCCATTACGGTTTGATCGAACGCTAAAATGTGCAACAACGAGTGACCAAAGCGTGGTATGATCGTCAGCGGCAGCTCTGTGGGCGAAAAAAAACTGCTTGTTGATGAGAGACAGGTCGAAGGAGAATGGTAAGAATCATGCAAGCTAACAGGCGGACCCACAAACAGGCAAATAACGGCGCAGAACCACAGCGGTTTGCAGAACGGCATCTCAGAACGCACAACTCATCGTTCCTTGTCACGGGATTGGCTATTTGCAGCAGACGACCACACAGGGTTCCACTCCTATCAGCTAAAAAACAAGAAGAAGAAGAGGCAGCTCCTGTGGGCATGAGATCACCAACACTGGACAATTGAGTGGAAAAAACATCGCCTGGTCCGACGAATCCTGGTTCCTGATGCGTCATGCTGATGGCAGAGTCAGGATTTGGCGTATGCAGCATGAGTCCATGGACCCCATCCTGCCTGGTGTCATGGTGTGAAGAATGGTTTTCCTTGCATATGTTAGTCACTAAGGTGCAGGGTAGAGTACTGGGTGATAGCTAGCTAGTGACAGTGACTGATGTTCAGGGCGGAGGCCTGCTAATGGTGACTGTTTAACAGTCTGACTGTCTGGAGATAGAAGCTGTTTCTCAGTCTCTCGTTCCCAGCTTTGATGCACCTGCACGGTCTCCGCCTTCTAGATGTTAGCAGGGTGAACAGGCCGTGGCTCAGGTGGCTGAGGTCCTTGATGATCTTCTAGATGGTCGCAGGGTAAACAGGCCGTGGCTCAGGTGGCTGAGGTCCTTGATGATCTTCTAGATGGTAGCAGGGTGAACAGGCCGTGGCTCAGGTGGCTGAGGACCTTGATGATCTTCTAGATGGTAGCAGGGTGAACAGGCCGTGGCTCAGGTGGCTGAGGTCCTTGATGATCTTCATGGCCTTCCCTGTGACACCGTTGGCTGAAGGTGTCCTGGAGGGCAGGTAGTTTGCCCCCGGTGATTCGTTGGGCTGACCGCACCACCCTCTGGAGAGACCTGCGGTTGCGGACGGTGCCGTTGCGTAACAGGAAGGTGTACAGGTAGTACGGGACACGGTGTCTGCCGGTATGATAGCAAGCACAACCCCATTGTGTTTTAGCACTGCTGATACACCTACACCGGGCTAGGAGTGGGAGAAGGTTACTACTAATACAAAGGGCTGCTGAACCAAGACCAGCTCATCAAGCAAAAAACAACAACCACTACTAACCTGCAACACCATACCATTTCATCATAACAATAAAAAGCCAACATACCGGTCTCTTCTTGCAGACTTTGGTAGGGATGGGGGCAGCAGGGTTGGTGTCCCCCCTCTCTGGGGCCGTGTTGGGTCCCTTCCTGATGGCTGGCTCCTGGCCCCCTGAAGGAGGCCTGGAGCCCTGGGAGGGCACCCTGGACAGCAGGCTCAGTTCTATCTTTACCAGCAGGGCCCGTGTTGGCCCCTGGCGGACCCTGGAAGCTTTGGCTGAGGACTCCCGCTTGGCCTTGTGTGACGGGTCTAGAGAGTGGCGCCGGGGCTTCTTTTGGCCCTTCTGAGGGGCCGGGAGGGTCTCTGTCCTGACACTGGTGGTCTTCACCACAGCTGGGGCTGGCTGGTCTACCTCCTGGGCAGGGTTGGGACTAGGAGACTTCTCCCTCTTACAGTCCAACACCAGAGTCACCTTGGGGCCACCCTGTGACTCTGGTTGTTCGGTCTTCTTCTCAGAGGCGCCACGCTTGGCAGGCTTCCTGCTGTTTGTTTTGGCTCCGCTGCTCTTGCTACTGCTGTGGCCGGTTTTCGTTTTGACCTTTGGCCTGTCTGTGAACGAGGAGTCTTTGTCACGGGGGACCACCTCCACACTCTCCACCTGTAACCCAGCCTGAGGGTCTTCAGGGCGGGTAGCCTTGGCTGGTCTGGAGGGGTGTTTGTTCCCCACTGTCTTTCTCTGGCTGCTGCTGCTGTCCCAATGTGCGAGGCGGCCGGGGACTTGTGTTGGACATGCTGGTTGTGGGCAGCGCCTTCACTGCGTTGAGGTTTGGCTTCACCGTCACTGAACTCTGGGCGATGTGGGGGTGTGTGGGATTTGTAGTCCCTGGGAGGAATGGCCTCCTCCTCATGGCTCTGCTGCTGTTTGTGTAGAGGGCTCAGTAGAGTGTCACTCTGGCTCTCTGTGCTGGGGTTCTGCTGGCTCACTCGGATCCAGTTGTTCAACTGCCAGTTAGTCACCACGGGGCCCTCCGTCTGGACAGACAATATAGGATCAATGAAAAGAAACACAAATATATATTAGCGGAGGCTGCTGAGGGGAGGACGGCTCATAAGAATGGCTGGAACGGAACGAATGGAATGGCATCAGACACCTGGAAACCATGGAAACCATGCTACTCCAGTCATTACCACAAAAATAAATAAATAAAATATATATATTTTAGTACCAGTCAAAAGTTTGGACACCTACTCATTCAAAGATTTCTTTATTTTTAATATTGTAGAATAGTGAAGACATAAAAACTATGAAATAACACATGGAATCATGCAGTAACCAAAAAAGTGTTAAATAAATAATTTCAATTTACAGGTGTGTACCTTGTTAAAAGTTAATTTGTGGAATTTCTTTCCTTCTTTAATGCGTTTGAGCCAATCAGTTGTGTTGTGACAAGGTAGGGTTGGTATACAGAAGACAGTCCATTATTAGTTTAAGACATGAAGGTCAGTCAACATGGAACATTTTAAGAACTTTGAAAGATTCTTCAAGTGCAGTCGCAAAAACCATCAAGCGCCATGATGAAACTGGCTCTCATGAGGACCGCCACAGGAAAGGAAGACCCAGAGATACCTCTGCTGCAGAGGTTCAAGTAACAGACACATCTCAACATCAACTGTTCAGAGGAGACTGTGTGAGTCAGGCCTTCATGGTCAAATTGCTGCAAAGAAACCACTTCTAAAGGACACCAATAATAATAAGAGACTTGCTGGGGCCAAGAAACATGAACAATGGAACGGTGGAAATCTGTCCTTTGGTCTGATGAGTCCAAAAATCTCAAACGACAGATTTCTACTGAAAGAAACTTTCAAAGTTCTTCAAATGTTCCATATTGACGGTCGTGTCTCTTTGCTTATTTGATCTGTTCTTGCCATAATACAGACTTGGTCTTTTACAAAATAGGGCTATCTTCTGTATACCACCCCTACCTTATCACAACACAACAACTGATTGGCTCAAATGCAATACGGAAAGAAATTCCAAGAATTAATTTTTAACAAGGCACACCTGTTGATTGAAATGCATTCCAGGTGACTACTTCATGAAACTGGTTGAGAGAATGCCAAGAGTGTGCAAAGCGGTTATCAAGGCAAAATGGTGGCTACTTGGGAAGAATCTCAAATATATTTTGATTTGTTTAACACTTTTTTGGTTACTACACGATTCCATATGTGTTATTTCATAGTTTATGTCTTTACTAGTATTCTACAATGTAGAAAATAGTACAAATGAAGAAAAACCCTTGAATGAGTAGGTGTGTCCAAACGTTTGACTGGACCAGGCACAGATTAGAGGACTAAATCTAGTTCTGAGATTGTCCATTGAGCAATTTTTTTTTTAGTCCAGGACTTTGTGGGGTCAGTTTCCTGGACACAAATTAGTGTATATATGATCAAAGCACATTTATTTAAGTGTTCTGAGTGCATGACTAATCAGTGTGCTGTGTGATTGTACCTTTGTCACAGGTGGGCTGCTACTCCTGAGGGGCTGTGGTGGGGCCTCTGTCCCACTCTCACTGCTCTCACTGCCTGACTCTGACCCTGAGCTGCTCTCAGAGTCACTGGAGCTGGCTGACTCCACCCCACTGGAATGTGCTGCTGTAACCGTACTGAGGGACCAGAAAGAGAAAGAACAGGGTTACAACCAAACAGACAGAGTAGGGTTACCTGCAACCAGAGAACACAGAGACAGACACAGATTAAAATCAGATCAGCAGGTTAAGATAGGCCAGAGAATGAAAGTCTCATATCCTGACACAGCATGACCAACAAAAAAAACAATACTGTTTAAAAAGCAAATGTAATGAGTTACGATTAGGGGTGAATCGGTGATGACATTTTGTCAGCCGGTTATGGTCATGCAGATGACTCCCGGTCTCACGGTAATTGACCGTTAATTAATAAAACACGTTTAGCATCTCTAGGCTTCCACACATTTAAAAGCCACTGATATGCGCCGTTGGAACATCTACATTTAAAAATGTCTAATAAAATCCATTTAATATTCACCATCACTAAAAAAAAAGTGGATTGCAGTCAGATGGAACAGAGTAAATAGGCATTTTAACGTCATAGATTTAGCCGGTGGTAATTTGTGGAATAGACACTGGCTGGAATGCGGTTATCACTAACTAGCATTCAGGATTAGACCCACCCTTGTATAAGTGGCTGTGCACCATGCCACAGGCTGTAGGCCAGTCCATTGCGGAGCGAGTGCTCATATGAAGTGGCTATGTTGAGCATAAAAGTGATGTGTAGCACAAAGTAACCAAGTCCATCCACTATACATAGATGTGGGCTTATTTACCTGATGATAACATTTTGTAGCGCATTTATTAATAATAGATTGTGTATATAAACACGCTGTTTGAGATGTACTGTACATTTACAGTCCACACTCAAAAAGGTGATTACTAGAATGATTAATTGTGGAGTATAGGCTTGCTAGATCAATTATGACATCTTACAATTCACAGTGTAGGGTGCCGTCTTTCAGATGGGACGTTAAAACTGGTGTCCTGACTCTCTGTGGTCACTAAAGATCCCATGGCACTTATCGTAAGAGTAGGGGTGTTAACCCCGGTGTCCTGGATAAATTCCTGATCTGGCCCTCATACAATCATGGTCACCTAATCATCCCCAGCTTCCAAATTGGCTCATTTATCCCCCCTCCTCTCCCCTGTAAATATTCCCCAGGTCGTTGCTGTAAATGAGAATTTGCCCTTGTCAACTTACCTGGTCAAATAAAAACGGTTAAAAAAATATATATTTGTAAATGTTTTTCTGCTGTGTGTGATATGCAGTAGGCTGATTGGGCTCATATATAGGCCTATTCATATGGGTGTTTTGAATTTAATCACCTCCTTAGAAAGTGCTGTCCATTTCAATAGGTTAGGCTTTAAAACAACATCCACAAGGACCATGTTTTACACTCAGTTTCAACCTGCTGTTGAACTTCCATCTTTAAAATGGATCAAATCACAGTGAGGTGAGTTTTAAAAGCACGATACAGTGTTTGATGTGATTTTAGATTTAATTTGCATTGATGTCAGAGTGGTTAGAGGGAAAATAGAGTCCTGACTAACAGGCCAGTAGCGACCTGAGGATCATTAGCGAGTTGGGTACTACAAAACGCATGTCCATAGTGCATAACAGGAGATTACGCAGACCCAACGGTCACATAAATGTATAATTCTTGTGAAATGTATATTTACAGGCTACATTTAGGTATTTCTTTTCATTCTTTTTGGCTATCTGGCATCATTGACTAAAGCCTAAGGCTTAGGGCCTAACTGCATGTGCGCCAAATAGCCAACAAGCCAACTGCCAAATCCTTTTGGGGATGGGCAAAATAAATAAAAAAAATTAAAAAGTTAACATCGATCCACGGTGGCAAAAAAGGACAATGTCGGAGTTTAAATCAGTAAGAGAAAAAGAGAGTTGAAAATAAATAATGTTTTTAAAAAAGTTGGTGACGTGGTAAAAAAAGGATGATAGCAGTGATGTTATGCGTGATGATTGTGAGGCGCCAAACATATTCGACAGTCACAAGACGGGTACTTCTAATAGGCCTAAGGGAACTTGCAGGCTACTGTTCAGATGTAAACTGAAATCTGGATACTGACTGTGCATCTTTAACCTCTCACATTGCCTTAATCTTAACTCCTGCAGATTTAAGCATTCCTTGCATTATCATGACACACCAAATGAAATTAAGATTTTCACTCGGGAACAAGAGTGGAGAAATAGGATTTCTTTCTTTCAGAATCTTGAGAGGGTGTGAATGTGCAGTTCGATACCATCTGTACAGGTGCTTTCTTCACCAACGTCATAAAAGCTGACATCTTAATTTATACTATTCATCCAGGCCGAACTGAAATATGATCAGAAACATGTTGAGTCATTTTTCACAGCTTTCTATTTCCTTACAACCGGTCAAAAGTTTAGACGGAAAATCTTTTTTGTTATTGCATTTTCTCCCCGGTCCCTAAATGTCTTTGCTCCACGAAAGAAGCAGAGATGACAAGGAAAACTTTACAGTTGTCAACTAAATTGAAGCATTCATTCTATCGATTTATGACATTCTGGTGAGCAAGAGTTGATTTAGTCTTCTAGGGCAACATATAATGACAGAAGAGAAGCTGTATGTATCCAATTATAGTCAAAGTTGACTAACAATTAGCCTACCAAAATGTTAGAAATGATAAGCAGGAACATATCTAAAATCAGACAAAAAGAAATCCTGCAGGCATGCCTGTCACTCTGACAGAGCTCCAGATTTCCTCTGTGGAGATTCACATTTACATTTAAAAAAAAACAACATTTTAGTCATTTAGCAGACGCTCTTATCCAAAGCGACTTACAGTTGTGAATGCATACATTTCTTCTCTCCGTACTGGTCCCCCCGTGGGAATCGAACCCACAACCCTGGCGTTGCAAACACCATGTTCTACCAACTTGGAAACCTTCCTGTTTTCAGGTGTAGGTGAGTGAAAGGGGGTTACTGTAGAGCTCTTTCACCATCCACCCAACCTTTATTTTACTGCGGTCATGACTCCCGGTGTGGCGGTAATACGGTCACCAGAACAGCCCTAGTAAAGACGGTGATTTTCCCCCTGCAACATCACTATATACCCTGAATTGAGGGCTACCTACACAAATTCATATAGCCTAGGCTAGGTGGCATAGCTGCAATTTGACAAGAGATGAACACATTCCATGAGCTAGCAAAAAAATGTTTGGCCCCCTAAGAGTGAGTGGAGGTTAATGACGCGCGTGTTGACTCATAACCAGTGGTCAACCGCGGTTATATCCGCCGGGCGGACGGGTTTACGGTCATTAAATATTGTGTGGATGAAGGGTTGAATAAAGAGAATACAATTCCTTAAAAACAAGGTGTAGGTGAGTGAAAGGGGATACTGTAGAGCTCTTTCACCATCCATCCAACATGTACTGTAGCTATAAATAGGATTGTCAGCCCACCTGTCTATTGTAATAGGACTGTCCCCTGGGTGCATACCCCAACAGAAGCCGTTTACGCTTGGGGCCCACTAGCCTGAGCCCTCAACTCCTTCCTGTGCTCAGGTGGCTCAGGTGTTGTGGGGGGGGAGGTCACCTGGGGGAAACTTTGTTTCAGAGGTCCCCATCACACACAGGTGAGGAGCATGCATGACATGGCGTTTTTGTATGTCATATTGTAAGGGGGAATTCATCTCACCTCAAAAAGTTTTGGTACGTAATTTCGCGGCTGTTTTTTGACCATGTCCTCACTGACGTTAAAGAGACGGGGTGGGAATTTCCCAGCTGTGTTCTACTACAACACATAGAAAGATGTTTAGGTAAGAAACCGTGACACACACGGCTGTGTGAGGACGCTGGCCCTCTGCAGGCTCAGTCTGTAAAGAGAGAAATGGAGTATGTGGCACTCATGCAAATGGCACTCCCACATGTGACTAGAGGCTCTATGTGTCCCTGCCGGTGAAACCTCTAATCTGAGAGCGATCTATACAATTTTTTCAACCCGAACGGAAGGCCAGGGCCTGGGGCACAGTGTAGCTCCTTGTTGGGGACTTGACACAGGGTGAAGAGTGTATACTCACCCTGAGCTCTGTTGACAGATGGAGGGCGGGTCTAGTGGAGGTGATCCATAGTGTTCTGGGAAGAGAAGAGATAACACCAAACATCATTACTAAAACGCAGACAGAATAAAGGATGCAGCACTAAACAGCATCACGGCCCGTCACCAAATCAGTGAGCTCAGTGGAGGAGATTCAGGCATAGTGAGCGCAAGAGAGAGAGAGAGAGAGAGAGGGCGGGCGAGAGAGAGAGAGGGCGGGCGAGAGAGAGAGAGGGCGGGCGGGCAAGAGAGAGAGGGCGGGCGAAAGAGAGAGGGCGGGCGAAAGAGAGAGAGAGGGCGGGCGAAAGAGAGAGGGCGGGCGAGAGAGAGAGAGAGAGAGAGAGAGAGGGCGGGCGAGAGAGAGAGAGAGAGGGCGGGCGAGACAGAGAGAGAGAGGGCGGGCGAGACAGAGAGAGAGAGGGCGGGCGAGAGAGAGAGAGGGCGGGCGAGAGAGAGAGAGGGCGGGCGAGAGAGAGAGAGAGGGCGGGAGAGAGAGAGAGAGAGGGCGGGCGAGAGAGAGAGAGAGAGAGGGCGGGCGAGAGAGAGAGAGAGAGAGGGCGGGCGAGAGAGAGAGGGCGGGCGAGAGAGAGAGGGCGGGCGAGAGAGAGAGAGAGAGAGGGCGGGCGAGAGAGAGAGAGAGAGAGGGCGGGCGAGAGAGAGAGAGAGGGCGGGCGAGAGAGAGAGAGAGGGCGGGCGAGAGAGAGAGAGAGAGGGCGGGCGAAAGAGAGAGAGCGACAGGAGTGGAGGAAGTGACCATTCTCCAGTAGTTTTGATGTTAAGAGGCCATGGGAGGGTTTTAAAGTCTCCTCTGTCATGAGGATAATACAATCTGACACCAAAAGGGAAGGTGTCGTCGTGGTGGATTGAGAGAGAGAGAGAGGAGTGAAAGGGAAGGAAGGAGAGGGAGCAAGACACACAAGAGGAACAAATGTAGATAGAGAGAGAAAGCAAGAGAGGGCACCCAGGTGGTATTTAGAGCACAACCACGGAAACAGAGCTGCACAAGAGCGACCCCCCCCATCAACTGCCAATGAGCTAATAAAAGCCTTGTTCTACTTTGAGAAGTACATTGCTGAGCTAGTGTTTAACTTCATGCTGTAATATGGTATATCCAGTGACTATAGACTCCCAATCCCCCACATTAACGTGTTGTAATATGGTATATCCAGTGACTATAGACTCCCAATCCCCCACATTAACGTGTTGTAATATGGTATATCCAGTGAGTATAGACTCCCAATCCCCCACATTAACGTGTTGTAATATGGTATATCCAGTGAGTATAGACTCCCAATCCCCCACATTGACTTACTTTGTCCTGGAGATGCAGGTGGGACATGCTGTGCTTCCTGTGAGGGGGACAAAGTAGAGGCAACCAGCCTTAGTGACACTAACATAGACTCCCACACACACGACAAGGGAGGCGTTATGCTTTCCCTCAGAATCTACGACAACAGACTACAACACTGATGATTAATGTATGTAGTGTAGGTGCTGTGAATGACTAAGTGGAACATGCGTAAAAGGACATTTTTGGGGGGGGATTCTGAGTTGCTATTTAGAGTAGAACCCATGGCCTGAAGTGTTTGAGGTTGAATACCTAAAGTGAATACTAGTTACAGTAGGTTGTGCAGCTCAGGCAATGCAGAGGGCCTTCAGGCTCACCTTGACTGGGAAGGAGAACTTGGAGGGCTCAACTGTGCTGGGTGTCTGGATGGCAGTCAGGAGAGGAGGCCAAGAGTGGGTCATTTCCTGAAGGAGGGAGAGAGGCAGAGAGAGAGAGGGGAGTCAACCCAGAGAGGAGGAGGACTAACTACCCTACCCAGCAGGACCCAGAGACGAGGAGGACTAACTACCCTACCCAGCAGGACCCAGAGAGGAGGAGGACTAACTACCCTGCCCAGCAGGACCCAGAGAGGAGGAGGACTAACTACCCTACCCAGCAGGACCCAGAGACGAGGAGGACTAACTACCCTACCCAGCAGGACCCAGAGAGGAGGAGGACTAACTACCCTACCCAGCAGGACCCAGAGAGGAGGACTAACTACCCTGCCCAGCAGGACCCAGAGAGGAGGACTAACTACCCTACCCAGCAGGACACCTATGACTCATTCATACAGCACATGAAGTGGGGTTCTGTCCTGAATAAATGCTAGCTAGCTAGCTAGCTCTTTAAACATGGGTTGGATTTAACACAAGAATGTGAAAAGTGCTCAGCGGCTAAATCCCTATTTAGCCATGATGATAATGAACACTAGCAAACTGAGCCACCTCCACCTCTCCACGATTCATTAGTAAAGATTTGAGAAGTGCTTACCCTCAGAATGTCTTCCACACAGTCAGCTTCATTTGACGGCGTCTGGAAGGCAGCACAACACTGTTTGAGTGACACAGAAACCAGCCAATAGGGGAAGCTTGAACAAAACACATACATAACACAGGCATGGTGGTAAATGCTCTGAAACAACTACGATCATGTGACTTTCCCCTGACACACACACACACACACACACACACACACACACGATACAGCCCAGTGAGCTTGAGAAGAGGCCCCTTCTCAGAGGTCAGTCTGAGGCCAGGACAGGGTGTGTGTGTGTGTGTGTGTGTGTGTGTGTGTGTGTGTGTGTGTGTGTGTGTGTGTTCTCCATGATTGGAATCTCAGAGCTCAAAGATGGTCACAGGATTTCAGTTCAAGTTCGGACAATCAAAGAATTTGCCTTTTTGGGTGGACTTTCATATTTAACAACTTGCCTTTTTAGTTCTCTCTCTCTCGTCATTGTATGTCACACAAACAAATAAATGTTCAAGATTTGGGATAATTGTTTACAGCAACTTTTTAAGTTGTTTCTTATAAGAACAGCAATGTCTTGAGTGCACAGACGTGTCAACTAAAAGGCTTACATGATTTAGGCTATTCATTGATAGGAATGTAAAAACAAGGCAGGAACGATGTAGCGGCGCATCAAATTATTTTATCAGATTAACATTGTGGGACACATTCTGACAAAACAAAACAACAGTATTCAGTTGTCACTTCAGCTTAGTCAGCTGAGCCAGGCAGTTTTCAGTGAAACATTTCAACTGCCTGGTTTCAGTAGCCTATAGAGTACCAAAGACAGACTTTTAAAAGATGTAGGCCTAAATTACATCATGTCAGGGATTTTTCTGCCATTGTAATCCTTGGGCGGGCCACCTAAGCGGTTTTTTCAGGGTCGTCTAAGTCCAAACAGTGTTAAAAACATATATATTTTTTTAAAACTATACATTGGGGATGAAAATATGCTTTCAGTGTAAACTTCAACTACATCCAGATATAAAAACAGGTAGATATCTAACATGAAGAAAAGATAATGGATCACTATATTATTAAATAACCATCTTCGGGAACTAACAAAAATCACCAAAATAAAAGCTAAACCAGGGGGTTCCCAAACTTTTGACCCTTGACCCCATTTTGATACAAAAAAATATATAGATATGCAACCACACCATGTAGAATGATGTAATCTAATGCCAATGGTTCTTTAGTTGTTTTTTGTTTTAATTGGGGTTATGACAGTCAATTACAAATCAGTCTAACAGTACTTTTGACGGTCTTTTATTGTGAAAGAAGTATGGTTTGAAGTGACAAATAATTCAGAAAAGGTATTGGGAAGTTCAAAAGATCATCATCAGGCAATAATTTTTTTAAATGAATTTCTGTGTAGAAAAGCAGCTCATCATTGAGGTTCTTTCCCCCCCCGGTCTTAGTGTCTGGTCTCGTCCACTCTGTTCTAATGAGGCTTGTGGACATTGTAGAGGGAAACAGAAGGTATATAGAGTGCATTCGGAAAGTATTGAGACCCCTTGACTTCTTCCACATTTTACGTTGTTACAGCCTTATTCTAAAATGGATTAAATGGGTCCCCCCACCTCAATTTACACACAATATCCCACAATGACAAGCCAAAAACTTTTGTTTGTTTGCAAATGTATAAAAAAAAAAAAATTAACTGGAAATATATTTGCAAAGGTATTCAGATCTTTTACTCAGTACTTTGTTGAAGCACTTCTGGCAGCAATTACAGCCGAGTCTTCTTGGGTATGACGCTACCAGCTTGGCACACCTGTATTTGGGGAGTTTCTCCCATTCTTCTCTGCAGATACTCTCAAGCTCTGTCTGGTTGGATGGGGAGCATTGCTGCACAGCTATATTCAGGTCTCTCCAGAGATGGTCGATCGGGTTCAAGTCTGAGCTCATGCTTGGCCACTCAAGGACGTGTCCCAAAGCCACTCCTGCGTTGTCTTGGCTTAGGGTCATTGGCCTGTTAGAAGGTGAACCTTCACCCCAGTCTGAAGTCCTGAACAGGTTTCCATCGAGGATCTCAGCTATTTGCAGGTCTTTCCAGAGATGTTCGATTGGGTTCAAGACCGGGCTCTGGTTGGGCCACTCAAAGAGCAGGTATTCATCAAGGATCGCTCTGTACTTTGCTCCATTGATCTTGCCCTTGATCCCAACTAGTCTCCCAGTCCCTGCCGCTGAAAAACATCCCCACACAGGCACGTTCACACAGATGAGCAGGGACCCTGGGCATCTTTCTTTTGGTGTTTTTCAGAGTCAGTAGAAAGGCCTCTTTAGTGTCCTAAGTTTTAATAACTGACCTTAATTGCCTACCGTCTGTAAGCTGTTAGTGTCTTAACGACCGTTCCACAGGTGCATGTTCATTAATTGTTTCTGGTTCATTGAACAAGCATGGGAAACAGTGTTAACCTGTTAGGGCTAGGGGGCAGTATTGACACGGCTGGATAAAAAACATACCGATTTAATCTGGTTACCACTCCTACCCAGTAACTAGAATATGCATATACTTATTACATATGGATAGAAAACACCCTACATTTTCTAAAACTGTTTGAATGGTGTCTGTGAGTATAACAGAACTCAAATGGCAGGTCAAAACCTGAGAGATTCCTTTACAGGAAGTGGCCTGTCTGACCATTTCTTGAACTTCTTTTCCATCTCTATCATTTACTAAGGATCTCTGCTCTAACGTGACACTTCCCACGTCGTCCATAGGCGCTCAGAGCCGGGAAAAAACAGAATGTCGTCATTCCAGCCCCAGGCTGAAACACATTATCGCCTTTCTCAAGTGGCCGATCAAGGGACACTGGGCTTATGCGGTGACCCCGACCGCCCCCGCCTTTGGGATTTTTTCCTCTGTTTGCCGAAAAGGAGATTCCCTGTCGGAATATTATCGCTTTTCTACGAGAAAAATGTCGTAAAAATTGATTTTAAACAGCGGTTGACATGCTTCGAAGTACGGTAATGGAATATTTAGAATTTTATTGTCACGAATTGCGCCATGCGCGCGACACTTCTTTACTATTTCGGATAGTGTCTGGAACGCACAAACAAAACGCCGCTATTCGGATATAACGATGGATTATTTTGGACCAAACCAACATTTGTTATTGAAGTAGCAGTCCTGGGTGTGCATTCTGACGAAGACAACAAAAGGTAATCAAACTTTTATAATAGTAAATATGATTATGGTGAGTGCTAAACTTGCCGGGTGTCTAAATAGCGAGCCCGTGATGCCTGGGCTATGTACTTAGAATATTGCAAAATGTGCTTTCACCAAAAAGCTATTTTAAAATCGGACATATCGAGTGCATAGAGGAGGTCTGTATCTATAATTCTTAAAATAATTGTTATGCTTTTTGTGAATGTTTATCGTGAGTAATTTAGTAAAATGTTAGCGAATTCCCCGGAAGTTTGCGGGGGGTATGTTAGTTCTGAACGTCACATGCTAATGTAAAAAGCTGGTTTTTGATATAAATATGAACTTGATTGAACAAAACATGCATGTATTGTATAACATAATGTCCTAGGGTTGTCATCTGATGAAGATCAAAGGTGAGTGCTGCATTTAGCTGTCTTCTGGCTTTTGGTGACATTATATGCTGGCTTGAAAAATGGGTGTCTGATTATTTCTGGCTTGGTACTCTGCTGACATAATCTAATGTTTTGCTTTCGTTGTAAAGCCTTTTTGAAATCGGACAGTGTGGTTAGATTAACGAGAGTCTTGTCTTTAAATGGCTGTAAAATAGTCATATGTTTGAGAAATTGAAGTAATAGGATTTTTAAGGTTTTGAAAATCGCGCCACAGGCTGGCAGTGGCTGTTACGCAAGCGTCCCACCTAGCCCATAGAGGTTAAAACCCTTTACAATGAAGATCTGTCTGTGAAGGTATTTGGATTTTTACTAATTATCTTTGAAAGACAGGATCCTGAAAAAGGGACATTTCTTTTATTGCTGATTTTATATTTGACAACATTTACTTAACTACATTCCTGAAGAAAATAAATGTACTTTTTAATCCATACATTTTCGCTAACACCCAAAAGTACTTTTTTTGAATGTTGAATGCTTAGCAGGACAGGACAATGGTCAAATATATGCATTCATCAAGAAAACATCCCTGGTCATCCCTACTGCCTCTGATCTGGTGGACTCACTAAACACAAATGCATCGTTTGTAAATTATGTCTGAGTGTTGTAAATAAAACAGTGCTATCTAGTTTGCTTAATATAAGGCATTTGAAATTATTTATACTCTTACTTTTGATACCTAAGTATATTTAAACCCCAAAACTTTTTTTCAAGGGTGACTTCCACTTGACTCATTTTCTATTATGGCATCTTTACTTTTACTCAAATATGACACTATGGTACTTTTTACATCACTGCTGCCAAGTGCCTTTTACCGAGGAGTGGCTTCCGTCTGGCCACTCTACCATAAAGGCCTGCTTGGTGTAGTGCTGCAGAGATGGGAGAACCTTCCAGAAGGACAACCATCTCCACAGAGGAACTCTGCCAGAGTGACCATCAGGTTCTTGGTCACCACCCTGACCAAGGCCCTTCTCCCCCGATTGCTCAGTTTGGTCTGGTGGCCAGCTCTAGGAAGAGTCTTGGTGGTTCTAAAACATCTTTCATTTAAGAATGATGGAGGCCACTGTGTTCTTGGGGACCTTCAATGTTGCAGAAATGTTTTGGTACCCTTCCCCAGATCGGTGCCTCGACACAATCCTATCTGAGCTCTACGGACAATTCCTTCGACATCATGGCTTGGTTTTTGCTCTGACATGCACTGTCAACTGTGGGACCTTATATAGACAGGTTTGTGCCTTTCCAAGTCATGTCAAATCAATTTACCACAAGTGTACTATAATCTATTTTTTCAAATATCAAGGATGATCAATGGAAACAGGATGCACCTGAGCTCAATTGAGTCTCATAGCCAAGGATTTGAATACTTGTGTAAATCAAAAAAAATGTTTTGCGCTTTGTCATTATTTGGTATTTTGTGTCGATTGCTGAGCAAAAAAATAAAATAAATGAATATTTTCCAAGGCACTGCGCGTTTGGAGTTCCATGGTTGTCGGGGGAGATAGGACAGTGTTCCTGACGCATCTAGCAGCTACTGAGGTAACCTCGGTTCCATGAACCAAGCGCAAATGTATTTTAATTCACAGTGTCTCGTGACCCATAGCTTGGAAACACTGAGCTAGACAGTCAGCATGAATTTAAAAAAATTCCAAAAACCCAAGAATTTAGAGAGTATTGATTATATTATTTTGTTTGAGCAAAATAACACTAACCATGACAAAATGCACAGAATTGCAGCAAAATTAGCTTTAAAAATAAAATAAATCTACTTCATATTTATCTCCAGCACAACCAACATGTGAAAATTACACATTATGTTTCATAGTAAAGATAGAGGACAATGTGTTTTCAATGACAGCGGTGTACATCGTGTGGTTTTAACCAATTATGAGTAAGCATTGCCTACTAACTGGTTGATGTCATTGGAAATTATTATCTTCCATCTTTTTTTCACTACAAAATTTTGAGAGGGATCGATTCTCAAGACATTATTGTGAAGTAAACTTGCAAAATTCTCACGTCTCGTGCGCTAACGTTACCTCCGGAGGTCGTGCCCGACAGTTGCCTCGCTCAAAGCAGGACTGTGTAAAACAGAATCTCGTTCAGCCCAACACTCCTACAGTATAAATGGTAATAGCAAAGCAATGTTTCTGTATAATCTGTAAAATGTAGAAATGTTCTGAATATTTCAGAGAGTTTAAACTGGAAAGTGCAGTATGTTAAATTCAGCAGTAGCTGCCTAAAACTATGGAACCCCATCCTCACCGCCAACTTTGTAAAATATATATTTTTATGACGATACCATCTAAACATATCCTATTTGTATTGTCTTTCATTTGTAACATTGTGGTGATTTCAGCGGTTGTCGTCGGTAGGCTGCTCTAGGCTACCTGCGGTTGTCGTCGGTAGACTGCTCTAGGCTACCTGCGGTTGTCATCGGTAGGCTGCTCTAGGCTACCTGTGGTTGTCATCAGTAGGCTGCTCTAGGCTACCTGTGGTTGTCATCAGTAGGCTGCTCTAGGCTACCTGTGGCTGTTATCAGTAGGCTGCTCCATGCTACCTGCAGCTGTGGTTATCAGTAGGCTGCTCTAGTCTACCTGCAGCTGCGGTTGTTATCAGTAGGCTGCTCTAGGCTACCTGCGGTTGTAATCAGTAGGCTGCTCTAGGCTACCTGCATCTGTCAACCTGACACAAATCCACAGTGAATTCACTTGTACCCCCGTTTTCTGTCACAATTTGCTTTTACCATATGTAATGATTTGCATGATATTGATAAAAATGCAGTCTGGTTAGTTGTAATGTTGTACAGTAAGTGTACCGTACTTTAACGATTAACCCTCTCATATGAATATGTATTTTTTAATAGGCTAATGTTACTTAAAGACATGCTTTTAACAACTCTGCACTTTTGTCTTGAAGCTAAAAATGAAAGGAGTGTAGCCTACAGATGAGAAAAATAAACTCTGTCTGCACATGCTTGTTAATTGTTGCATTACTCAAGAGTGTAATGTGGTTAAGATGAAGTCGCTTGCATAGTTCCAGCACCCCTCTACACACAACAGTGAGTTAAATTAGATTTAATTCAACTGTGTAGGTGTTTTGTCTGTCAGACAGACTGACTCATCAACATAACAGCACTCAGACAATTACCCACTGACTCCTAGGCTACACCCCCAAATAGTGCACTATTTTTGACCAGGACCCTATGGTTTCTAAATCAAAAGTAGTGCACTATGTAGGGGATAGGGTGCCATTTTGGGACAAACACCACAAAACAGTAGAGATGTCAAACCACAGGCAATACAAATCAGACTTCTTCTCCTCAGACTACTGCTGCACAATAACAGTGGTTAGGGGTTAGTGACCAACTACTGTACTCCAACATACCATCTTGAAGTGAAATATTTGTTTATAAAAACTGTGGAAGGGATTATGTCTCCGATACGGTATTTCTACTCAACAACAAAAAGTTTCAGCAGAAAACATGGTGTTGTGTGACAAGTCTTTCGCTGTGTCCCCCCCCCCCCCCCCCCCCTCCCTCAGGTTTCCATGTTTCAGATAAGGGGACTAAAGTGGTCCTCACTCAGCTCACAGCAATAGTTACGTAAGGTGGTGATGACAAAGCAAATGTATTGTGCTGCTGAAGGGAGGGCTGAGTGGAGAACTGCTGCTGGCAAGCTCTCAGTGGCAGCTGAGGTCAATAGCTGCCTGGCTGGCTACCACACAAACAGCACTAAGCGTGGAGGGGTGGGGGAGGGCTTTTCTCTCTGTTGGAGTGAACAATGCCACACCACAGCACAAACACAGCCTGGACCGGAGAGCCACTTAATACTTAGCCAACCAGTGCTGACTAGGTCATTAAATGTAGATAGCCACACATCAAGGGTTCCAGGATTTAGTCTTTAGAAAAGGAGGGGAGTGTGTGTGTGTGTGTGTGTGTGTGTGTGTGTGTGTGTGTGTGTGTGTGTGTGTGTGTGTGTGGGCGTTCGCTGGCTACTACTGCTCAGACAGAACTACACCACCTGGGGCTGGGCGAAGAGAGAGGGGCATCCCAACCTAACATGTAAATCAAAGTTTATATGTGGCATACACAGATTTGTGGATGTTATCGCAGGTGCAGCGAAATGCTTATGTTTCTAGTTACAACAGAGCAGCAATATCTCGCAACACACACATCCACAAGTTTATAAAATAATTAAGACAGAATGAGCAGTATCAAAAAGAGCAATGTGAGTCCGGAATATAAATATATACAGTTGAAGTCGTAAGGTTACATACACTTAGGTTGGAGTCATTTAAAACTCGTTTTTCAACCACTCCACAAATGTCTTGTTAACTACTTGCGGACTAGTGGGACGCTAGCAATTTCCGGTGGAATTGCAGAGCGCCAAATTCAAATGAAATTACTATAAACATTAAACTTTCATGAAATCACAAGTGCAATACATCAAAATAAAGCTTAACTTGTTGTTAATCCAGCCGCCGTGTCAGATTTCAAAAAGGCTTTACGGCGAAAGCAAACCATGCGATTATCTGAGGACAGCGCCCAGCACACAAATGCATAACAAATCATTTTCAACCAGGGAGTTGCGACACGAAAGTCAGAAACAGCGATATAATATATGCCTTACCTTTGAAGATCTTCTGTTGGCACTCCAAAAGGTCCCAGTTACATTACAAATGGTCCTTTTGTTCAATGATGTCCTTCTTTATATCCATAAAAACTCAGTTTAGCTGGCGCGCTTCAGTCAAAAATCCACTCGGTTTCACTCCTTCAAAATGCATACAAAATGAATCCCAAACATTACCAATAAACTTATCCAAACAAGTCAATCAACGTTTATAATCAAACATTAAGTACCCCAATACGCAAATAAATGATCAAATTTAAGACGGAGAATCGTTATTGTCTTTACCGGGAAAAAAATAACAAAGAACTCGCTCTCATTCACACACTTGGAAACACTACAGCCAAAATGGGAGCCACCTAGAAAAACTACAATTTCTGGCTCATTTGTCCAAAAACCAGCATGAACCTCTTTCTAAAGACTGTTGATATCTAGTGGAAGCCCTAGGAACTGCAATCGGGCACGATTTCGCCCCATTATAAAACTGCCAGCCATTGAAATCAGTTGTATGATGAAATCCTTTTTTTGGGGGGGGGGGGGGGTGGTTTGTCCTCGGGGTTTTGCCTGCCATTTCAGTTCTGTTATACTCAGACATTATTTTAACAGTTTAGAAACATTAGTGTTTTCTATATGCATATCCTAGCTTCTGGGCCTGAGTAGCAGGCAGTTTACTTAGGGCATGCTTCTCAACCGGACATCAAAATACCGCCCCAAAGAAGTTAACAAACTATAGTTTTGGCAAGTCGGTTAGGACATCTACTTTGTGCATGACACAAGTAATTTTTCCAACAACTGTTTAGACAGATTATTTCACTTATAAGTCACTGTGTCACAATTCCAGTGGGTCAGAAGTTTACATACACTAAGTTGACTGCCTTTAAACAGCTTGGAAAATTCCAGAAAATGTCATGGCTTTAGAAGCTTCTGATAGGCTAATTGACATCATTTGAGTCAATTGGGGGTGTACCTGTGGATGCATTTCAAGGCCTACCTTCAAACTCAGTGCCTCTTTGCTTGACATCATGGGAAAATCAAAAGAAATCAACCAAGACCTCAGAAAAAATATTGTAGACCTCCACAAGTCTGGTTCATCTTTGGGAGCAATTTCTTAATGCCTGAAGGTACCACGTTCATCTGTACAAACAATAGTACGCAAGTATAAACACCATGGGACCACGCAGCCATACCGCTCAGGAAGGAGACACATTGTCTCCTAGAGATGAACGTACTTTGGTGCGAAAAGTGCAAATCAATCCCAGATCAACAGAAAAGGACCTTGTGAAGATGCTTGAGGAAACCGGTACAAAAGGTATCTATATCCACAGTAAAACAAGTCATATATCGACATAACCTGAAAGGCCGCTCAGCAAGGAAGAAGCCACTGCTCCAAAACCCCCATAAAAAAGCCAGACTACGGTTTGCAACTGCACATGGGGACAAAGATCGTACTTTTTGAGAAATGTCCTCTGGTCTGATGAAACAAAAATAGAACTGTTTGGCCATAATGACCATCGTTATGTTTGGAGGAGAAAAAAAAAAAAAAAAAAATGGGGAAACTTGCGAGCCGCAGAACACCATCCCAACCGTGAAGCATGGGGGTGGCAGCATGTTGTGGGGGTACGTTGCTGCAGGAGGGACTGGTGCACTTCACAAAATAGATGGCATCATGAGGCAGGAAAATGATGTGGATATGTTGAAGCAACATCTCAAGACATTAGTCAGGAAGTTAAAGCTTGGTCGCAAATGGGTCTTCCAAATGGACAATGACCCCAAGCATATTTCCAAAGTTGGCTTAAAATTGCTTAAGGACAACAAAGTCAAGGTATTGGAGTGGCCATCACAAAGCCCTGACCTCAATCCTATAGAAAATGTGTGGGTAGAACTGAAAAAGTGTGTTTGAGCAAGGAGGCCTACAAACCTGACTCAGTTACACCAGCTCTGTCAGGAGGAATGGGCCAAAATTCACCCAACTTATTGTGGGAAGCTTGTGGAAGGCTACCCAAAATGTTTGACCCAAGTTAAACAATTTAATGGCAATGCTACCAAATGCTAATTGAGTGTATGTAAACTTCTGACCCACTGGGAATGTGATGAAATAAATCACTCTACTACTATTCTGACATTTCACATTCTTAAAATAAAGTGGTGATCTAACAGACCAAAGACAAGATATTTGTTACAAGGATTAAATATCAGGAACTGTGAAAAACGGAGTTTAAATGTATTTGGCTAAGGTGTATGTAAACTTCTGACTTCAACTGTATGTATGTCAATGGTGTGTATTGACAGTATGGACCGTATATGAATAGAAACAGTGTTCAGCAGTAGTTATATAGGATGATCCATGGCTAGAATACTGTAGGCTTGGGCGGTATCCAGATGGTCATACCGGGATATTTGGCACTGAACACAAGGGCCTCTATTTTCAAAACCCCACTGGGCTTCTGTAATCCGAAGGTCAGCAATGCTAACAAGTGTATGTAAAAACATCCTATAGAGAAACGCTAACGAGCGCATTGCAAACATTTTATACAGTCCGAAAACTATTTGTAGGACAGACATCCCAGCTCATAAAGTTATACAACTAACTAAAAAAAAAAAATACTCTGTTTGCTGCACGCACAAACCAAATATTAGAGACAGCAACGCTCTTGATCCAGGAGGGGATTCTCAGCTGTTAGCAAGGTTGCTTTTCAAATATTTGTATTTTATTAGGATCCCCATTAGCGTTTGCGAAAGCCACCACTACTCTTCCACATGTCCACACAGTACATTACATAACAGAGCATTAAAAATAGACAAGAACAGAAGTACACACATTTAAAAAAACAGCACATATATGATAGATAGATGTATATCTATCATATATGTGCTGTTTTTTTAAATGTGTGTACATACATACACACACACAATCTAGGTCTAATATATATATATATAGTCTATCAATTAGAGGTAGACCGATTAATCGGAATGGCCGATTAATTAGGACCGATTTCAAGTTTTCATAACAGTTGGTAATCGGCATTTTTGGACACCGATCATGGCTGATTACATTGCACTCAACGAGGAGACTGTGTGGCAGGCTGACCACCTGTTATGCGAGTGCAGCAAGGAGACATGCTAAGGTGCTAGCTAGCATTAAACATATCTTATAAAAAAACAATCAATCAATCTTAACATAATCACAAGCTAAATACACATGGTTGATGATAATACTAGTTTATCTAGCTTGTCCTGCGTTGCATATAAATCGATGCGGTGCCTGTTAAATTTATCATTGAATCACAGCCTACGTCGCCAAACGGGTGATTTAACAAGCGCATTTGCGAGAAAAAAAAGCACTGTCGTTGCACCAATGTGTACCTAACCATAAACATCAATGCCTTTCTTAAAATCAATACACAGAAGTATATTTTTTTAAACCTGCATATTTAGCTAAAAGAAATTCATCTTAGCAGGCAATATTAAACTAGGGAAATGGTGTCACTTCTCTTGCGTTCATTGCACACAGAGTCAGGGTATATGCAACAGTTTGGGCCGCCTGGCTCGTTGCGAACTAATTTGCCAGAATTTTACGTAACATTCGAGGTTGTGCAATGTAACAGCAATATTTAGACTTAGGGGATGCCACCCGTTAGATAAAATACGGAACTGTTCCGTATTTCACTGAAAGAATAAACGTTTTGTTTTTGAAATTATAGTTTCCTGATTTGACCATATTAATGACCTATGACTCGTATTTCTGTGCGTTATTATATTATAATTAAGTCTATGATTTGATAGAGCAGTCTGACTGAGCGGTGGTAGGCAGCAGCAGGTTCGTAGAGCACTCATTCCAACAGCACTTTCCTGCGTTTGCCAGCAGCTCTTCACAATGCTTCAACCATTGCGCTGTTTATGACTTCAAGCCTATCAACTCCCGAGATTAGGCTGGCAATACTAAAGTACCTATTAGAACATCCAATAGTCAAAAGGTATATGAAATACAAAATGGTAGAGAGAGAAATAGTCCTACAATAACTACAACCTAAAACTTCTTACCAGGGAATATTGAAGACTCATGTTAAAAGGAACCACCAGCTTTCATGTTCTGAGCAAGGAACTTAAACATCAGCTTTTGTACATGGCACATATTGCACTTTCACTTTCTTCTCCAACACTTTGTTATTGCATTATTTAAACCAAATTGAACACGTTTCATTATTTATTTGAGACTAAATTGATTTTATCGATGCATTATATTAAGTTAAAATAAAAGTTCATTCAGTATGGTTGCAATTGTCATTATTACAACACATACATACATAAAAAATAATAAAAATAAATAAATAAAATAATAAATAAAAAATAAATGAATAAAAAAATAAAACAAATATAAAAAAAAATAATAATCGGCATGGACTTTTTTTGTCCTCCAATAATCGATATCAAAAAATCATAAAATCGGTCGACCTCTAATATCAATACATACACACAAACTATCTACGTCAAATCAGGGAGAGGCCTTGTGTCGTGAGGTGTCGATTTATATATTTTTTTAAACCAGGTTTGCTGTTTATTTGAGCAATATGAGATGGAACAGAGTTGCATGTAATAAGGGCTCTATATAATACTGCAGGCCTTCTTGAATTTGTTCTGGATTTGGGGACTGTGAAGAGACCCGTGGTGGCATGTCTGGTGAGGTAAGTGTGCGTGTCAGAGCTGTGCGTTATCAACACTTTCTTATAAAAAGAAGAAGTGATGCAGTCAGTCGCTACTCAACTCTTAGCCAAGAGAGACTGGCATGCATAGTATTTATAGTAGTATAGTATTTATAAAATCAGCTCTCTGACTATAATAAAGAGCAAGACGTGCCGCTCTGTTCTGGGTCAGCTAAAGCTTAACTATGTATTTTTTAGCAGCACTTGACCACATGACTGGACAATAATCAAGATAAAACTAGAGCCCGCAGGACTTGCTTTGTGTTGTGTGGTGTCAAAAAAGCAGAACATCTACTACGGACTGACCTTTCCCCATCTTTACAACCACTGAATCTATATGGTTCTAACCATGACAGTTTACAAGCCAAGGTTACACCAAGCAATTTCGTTTCTTGAACTTGTTCAACAGCCACACCATTCATTACCAGATTCAGCTGAGGTCTAGCGCTGAGGGAATGATTTGTACCAAATACAATGCTTTAAGTTTTAGAGATGTTTAGGACCAGCTTAATACTGCCCACCCATTCCAAAACTGACTGCAACGCCTCGTTATGGGCTTCGGTGACTTCATTAGCTGTGGTTGCTAACGTGTACAGTACCAGTCAAAAGTTTGGACACCAACTCATGCAAGGGTTTTTATTTTTACTATTGTAGAATAATATTGAAGAAATCAAAACTAAGAAATAACACATATGGAATCATGTAGTAACCCAAAAATATATTTTGATTTCTTAAGTAGCCACCCTTTCCCTTGACAGCTTTGCACTATTGGCATTCTCTCAACCAGCTTCATGAGGAATGCTTTTTCAACAGTTTGAAGGAGTTCCCACATATGCTGAGCACTTGTTGGCTGCTTTTCCTTCACTCTGCGGTCCAACTCATCCCAAACCATCTCAATTGGGTTAAGGTTGGGTGATTGTGGAGGCCAGGTCATCTGATGCAGCACTCCATCACTCTCCTTCTTGGTCAAATAGCCCTTACACAGCCTGGAGGTGTGGCATGTCGCTGCAGAACGCTGTGGTAGCGTGTGCCTTGAATTCTAAATAAATCAGAGTTTCACCAGCAAAGCACCATCATACCTCCTCCTCCATGCTTCACAGTGGGAACCACTCGTGGAGATCATCAGTTCACCTACTCTGCGTCTCACAAAGGCAAGCTCAGATTTCCACCGGTTAATGTCCATTGCTCGTGTTTCTTGGCCCAAGCAAGTCTCTTCTTATTGGCATCCTTTAGTTGGGGTTTCTTTGCAGCAATTTCACCATAAAGGCCTGATTCACACAGTCTCCTCTGAACAGTTGATGTTGAGATGTGTGTTACTTGAACCTCTGCAGCAGAGGTAACTCTGGGTCTTCCTTTCCTGTGGCAGTCCTCATGAGAGCCAGTTTCATCATGGCGCTTGGTTTTTACAACTGCACTTGAACAAACTTTCAAAGTCTATGAAATTTTCCAGATTGACTGATCTTCATGTCTTAAAGTAATGGACTGTCGTTTCTCTTTGCTTATTTGAGCTGTTCTTGCCATAATATGGACATGGTATTTTACCAAAATCGGGCTATCACCCCTACCTCATCACAACACAACTGACTGGCATTAAGAAATTCCACAAAATTCACTTATAACAAGGCACACCTGTTAACTGAAATGCATTCCAGGTGACTACCTCATAAAACTAGTTGAGAAAATGCCAAGAGTGTTCAAAGCTGTCATCAAGGCAAAGGGTGGCTACTTTGAAGAATCTCAAATAGATAAAGAACAGGCTTTAATGCCAGTGGCGTGTCGTCGGTAAAATATTTCAACTAGAGGGCCTACATGTTTGACATCCCATTAAAGAAAACCCTCAGTTCTATTAGATACATAGCTCTGAATCCACGATATAGCAAAGGTTGAAAAGCCATAAAACAAGTTCTCAACAGGCTGCACTGAAATCTAACAGTACAGCTCCCACAATCATTTTATCGTCAATATTTTGCAACCAATCAGTCATGTGTATCAGTGCAGTCAGAACATGTTGATTGCCTTTTTCTACAAGCCTGTTAATTTGTTTACTGAGCAATAGCATTGTATTTGGTAAAAAAAAAAATAAAATCTAACTGTTTACTAAGAGCTGGCAGCTTATAGGTCTGCTGTTAGAGCACGTAAAGGCCGCTTTACCACTCTTGGGTAGCGGAATGACTTTGGCTTCCCTCCAGGCCTGAGGACAAAGACTTTCCTCTAGGCTCAGATTAAAGATAGGAGTGGCTATAGAGTCAGCTACCATCCTCAGCAGCTTTCCATCTAATACCCTGACTACACCGCGTTGCGTACGCGAGCGTTACAAAATACATTTAGAAATCTATATTATCCAATTATTGCACCCACACTGCTCATGCGCGCCAACGAGCATCTGCGTTGCCAAGGGCTAAAAATAGAAGTCAGTTCTATTTGTGACACAGATCGCGCTGCAAGTCCTGCCTTTCCTATCTCCTCATTGGTTTATAGAAGCAGGTACCCACGTGCCATTGGTTATACCCACGTGGGTGACTGAAAGACGAAAGGTCAGTGGCGGTAATGCACCTAATTTATGAAAGTTGCCAATCGCAATATAAAGTCCAGAGAAGAAAAAGCCTGGAAGGAGGAGAGATGACTAGAAACGAGTCGGTTGACCGTTTTATGTGTGGATTAATTGCCGGAGTGGAGGACCTTGTGCATTTCAGGTAAAATAACTCAATGTTTATATCCCAGGACAAATTAGCTAGCAACAGCAGACAAATTAGCTAGCAAGTGCAAGCTAGCTAAATTGCCATAAATATTTCATGCTTTTCGACCTGTCCCCAAATTAATGTAATTGGTTCAGAGTTTGTTTTGATATTTGAACCTGCGTGTCCTGATCGCGTTTGGTGTTGGGGGACAAAATAAATTGATGCACGATGGCGCAGCCGGTTTGGGTTCCGTGTTAGTTGTCAATGCCAGGAGTTGTCAGTATTGAGCAATCATTTTTCCACCTGTCCCACACTAACTTTACAAAATTATAACTTACAATGCTTTTCTTTCATTATTATTTTTTTTTTATTTTTATGCATGAATACATGGCTCACTGTTCGTTGTTGGCATTTCCTGCTTAAGTTCACCCACTTTGGCAATGAGGTAATCATTAAAATAATAGCCAATATTACATAGTTTTGTCATGAATAAGCCATCTGATTCAGCGAAAGGAAGCCATCTGATTCAGCGAAAGGAAGCCATCTGATTCAGCGAAAGGAAGCCATCTGATTCAGCGAAAGGAAGCCATCTGATTCAGCGAAAGGAAGCCATCTGATTCAGCGAAAGGAAGCCATCTGATTCAGCGAAAGGAAGCCATCTGATTCAGCGAAAGGAAGCCATCTGATTCAGTGAAAGCGAAAGGAAGCCATCTGATTCAATGGAGTTCAATGTGTCTTTCCACCCATAACGTAATTTAAAGTATGCCAAAGCTGTTTTCCATATCATTGATATTGGCTTTATAACCGTTTCTTATTTTTGTTAAGTTTAGTCACAATTTCCAGTAAGTCGGCCAGACTTAGCCACTCCCTTTGACTGACCCCCCCCCCCCCCCCCATATTTCAACTCCTCATTAATCCATGGAGCCAGTTTAAAAAGTTAGTTTAACAGTTGCATGTTTATCAATAATTGGAAGAAGCAATTTCATACATTCATTAAGGAGTAGCGCCTGGATGTTCCTTATTAAATCACGCCAAACCAACACATTTTTTACACCATTCACATAAGAGTCACAGCAATAACTTTGGTATGATCTCTAACACTATTTTAAGGCCCCGCTTTAGGAACCTTGGTTCTCCTAGATATAGTCACTATATTGTCATCACTACATCCAATGTGTGTGTGTGTGTACACAGCTTTAGAATAGAGTTCTACAGTATTAGTAAACATGTGATCAATACATGTGGATGATCTTGTTCCTGTAGTGTTTGTAAACACCCTGGTAGGTTGATTAATAACCTGAACCAGATTACAGGCACTGGTTAGTGAAGCGTCCTTTTGAGCAGACAGCTTGATGAAAGAGTCAATATTCAGGTCCCCAAGAAAGTACACCTCTGTGTTTACATCACATACACCATCTAGCATTTCACACACATTATTTAGACACTGACTGTTAGCACTTGGTGGCCTATAGCAACACCCCAAAATAATAGGCTTTAGATGAGGCAGGTGAAGCTGCAACCACAACACTTCAATAACACTTGACATGAGATTTTCTCGAACGAACGAACATATACATATACACACATACATATATATATACACACATATATAGCAACACCTCCCCCATAAGCATTCCTGTTACTACTGCAGTATAAAAGGAATTATCTAAGCGAGTCTCAAAAATAGCTAATATATGAATGCTATCTGATGTTAGCAATTTATTGATTTCATGAACCTTATTTCTAAGGCTACATATTAATATGGGCTATTTTCAGCCCTTTCCTGGGTAGCTTCTCCAAGATAGTCATAATATGGAGAAGAGCAAACAAAGCTAAATATACATTTTGTCCATTAATCATTTGGTGTGTGTGTGTGTGTGCGTGTGTGTGCTGCGGGGTTGAAGCTACGAACCCATAGGCTTGGTTCTCTCATTACTTCCAGGCTCCTGGGAGGGAGGGTGGACAATGAGCCGGTCATATCAGATGTAAGTAATGTCCCCACGCGCTCTGGCAGCTTTCATGGCCGGGATAGTTATTTTCTCTTCTGGCACACAGCTTCAGGATAGTCCTTGTTGAGGAAGATGTTTGCTCCTTTCAAGTTCTTGGCTCTTTCCAGAACCGCTACCATGTCCTTGAACCTCAGGAACTTGACCACTATCGGCCTGGGCCTGTCACCTGGGCCTGTCACCTGGGCCGGTGCTGGGTTTTCCAGTCCTGTGGGCGCACTCCAACTCAGATCTTCCTGTGGTCCATCTTCAGTTTCTCCGAGATCATTTCCCTCACTTTGTCCTCAGACTCCGTCTAATCTGGAATAAGCTAACCACTTAGCTTTCTAGCTAACTAGCTAGTATATTAGGTTTGCTAATCAATAAATTAGGGCCTAATAAAAAAAGGTATTTAAATTGACTAATTTACTTTTATGAATTGTAACTCAGTAAAATCATTGAAGTTTGTTCTTCAGTATAGATAATGTATGGAAAAACAGTATGTAAACATTATTCAAGTGACCAGTGTTCAATGAATATGTATATAGGGCAGCAGTCTCTAAAGGGACAGTGTAAGGTTCTGGGCAGGGTACCGGGCAGAGGCCGGCTAATGATTGGCTAATGATGGCCTGGAGATAAACAGCTTCTATCAGTCTCTCGGTCCCAGCTTTGATGCACCTGTACCGTCTCTGCCTTCTAGATGGTAGCAGGGTAAACAGGCTGTGGCTCGGGTGGCTGAGGTCCTTGATGATCTTCTAGATGGTAGCAGGGTGAACAGGCCGTGGCTCGGGTGGCTGAGGTCCTTGATGATCTTCTAGATG
Organism: Salmo salar; assembly: GCF_965601325.2. Classification (NCBI taxonomy): domain Eukaryota; kingdom Metazoa; phylum Chordata; class Actinopteri; order Salmoniformes; family Salmonidae; genus Salmo; species Salmo salar. The sequence continues at coordinate 108,091,993 of NC_138303.1, read as the reverse complement.
GTAGCAGGGTGAACAGGCCGTGGCTCGGGTGGCTGAGGTCCTTGATGATCTTCTAGATGGTAGCAGGGTGAACAGGCCGTGGCTCGGGTGGCAGAGGTCCTTGATCTTCTTGACCTTCTTGACCTTCTTGTGACACCGGGTGCTGTGGATCTCCTGGAGGGCAGGCAGTGTGCGGTTGCAGGCAGTGCAGAATGTTCTCATTGGTGCATCTGTAGAAGTTCGTGAGGGTCTTAGGGGGTCAAACCGAATTTCTTCAGCCTCTTGAAGGGGGGGGGGGGGGGGGGTTGACAATGTCGCAATATAATTTTTGCGCTAGTTGGCTGCATCTGAACCGAAATCCCAGTATTTTTCCATAGCTTGTTCTCCATCTTGTTTTTAAATAGGGAGCAAAAAAAAAAGAAAAGTCTGCACTATTATTTCCATGACTGATCAAAACTAGTTCTCTCATGTCTCTGCAGCAGACATATGCAGCAGACATATGGTGAGCAATGTTTGGAACATCGAATTACAATACATATAGAATCGTAACACACATTGTATCAGCACCTAAGTATCGTAACGATATGGTATCATGAGGTCCCTGGCAATCCTACAGAGTATGCCTCGAAATGTCAAGATTAATTTTTTTTTTTTTAACTCAGTAGCCAAGATGAATCATATTTACTGTTAACACGACACACCCTTCTTTCCAAACCCCATACTACTGTAGTCGGCCACCAGACTACTGCTCAGCCACATTCCAACACACACACACACGACTAACCAACGCTGGGGATTTAGGATGGGGTACAATGGCATGGACTGTTTCCAAACAGGAAGCAGGTCTGGATCACAACATAAACAATCACCATAGCAACACCACCTCACTGCATTCCTTATGTGTACCAGACAGGTAGTAGTATAGTCTAGCTACTTTGAGCATTGCAGTTCTAGGTGAGAGACTTAGGCTGTGTTTACATAGGCAGCCCAATTATGGCCAAACGATCTGATCTGATTGGTTAAGAGACCAAATAGTAGAAAAAACAATTTGGCTGATGTATAAATACAGCCTCAGAAATGTACAGCTGTGTGATAAAAATCTAGGAATCCGTTTGGCCTACCTTGAGTTTGGCCAGTGGCTACAGAGAAGCCTCCTCAACAACCATGTATTACTACTGACTGTGATCGTCTCACTGCGTGTTAAACAATCACCAGAATGCTGGGCCTAATGACAGTGCGTGCGTGTGGGCGTTTTGCTGAAGTGCAAAGCCACACAAACACACACACCCATTTCTCGGAGCGCCTTTACTTCAACCTCGTCACTGACCCCAGAAGACTTTCCCGACTGTCCGCACTACTAAGCGTACGTCATTATGGCCAACATGTGTGCTACAGATCCAACGCTTTACTATGTTTATTACTATGTTTAGTCTCGGCTTCACTTTTGTAAATCAGTACTTTATTTAAAAACAGCAAACATTTGCTGAGCGTATTGAAGATCGTTCACAAGCAGGCATTTCTTTAGTTTTAGTTCGTAGGTCTATGTGGAAATGTACTGAACCAAACAGTTTCTCTCAGTACCTTCAGCCACACTCTAAAGTTCCCGGGTGTCTCAGAGTCTAAGTTGCCCAGGCAAACAACCAGAGAGAGATTATTGTGCTAAATTCCATTCTTAAAAAAAAAAAAAAAAAAATTATAATAATAATAATAATAATAAAATAAAAATAATTTAAAAAAAATATAAAATGGCAGAAGCATTACACTACTGTATGACTGAGGCAGGGCTTAGACAGCAGAGTAGAAGCACAATGCTTCAAATTATCCGGGGAGGGAGAGCGCAGGCAGCTTCAAGCTCGATAACCAATGGAACCCCAGACACAAAACACCTGAACATCACCCACTCTCCAAGACATTCACTATGGATTCAAAATCAATGGAACATCAGGGCTGCATGTGTTCAGTAAGACGTAACATTGTGGAATGTTCAGATAGAAATATATAATCTAGAACAGATGTGCCCCTCTGACAATGACTAGGGGAGTTATCTGACCCGTCAGCTTTTTTCGTGTCCAGTTTGTAGAGTGAGGGGGTGAGTTGAAGGGTCGGGGTTATGAGTCACTACACAGCTATCCTCTGCTGGATTAGCGCCCGCAAATGGGTGGAAACGGCAGCCTGCCAAATCAGCACTGCTGGGTTAGTGTCCACGTGTACCAGGGCCAGGCGAGGCAGGGGCCAGGGCAGGGCGAGAAAGGGGCCCCAACAATGAGCAGAGCTGCTGCAGGTGCAGCCTGGGCTGTGGGAGGGAGGGTGAGAGGGGGTAGAGGGGGAGGACAGGAGATTGGCCACATTCCACACAAGAGAGACGTTTAATATAACTGGATTGTGGACAGCCTTGGAAAGGCTGGCTTAATAAAACTATGACGTGTGCTGCTCTGCTCTCAGAAGATGTCCTCTCTAGGTGGAGAGAAAGTTAGAGAATAATCTTGGCTCTAAACAGTATCGTCAACAAGCTCAGCTCTTCCAGGGTTATTTTATGCATAGAAAAGTCTTGGACAGGCAACATAAAAAAAATACAAATTGAAAAGGAGACTCTAAAATTCCAAAAAATGTCATGATTGGTTTTGCTATAATGTTTGAGTCACTCAGAATAAGAATACGGCATAAACCATCGCAAAATGTGTCACACCTTCGCCATGCCCACCACCTAAGCCCCATTTTGATCCGGAAAAATCCCTGTGAAAACAACCAGACGGAGAATTCTCTAGTTGGATTTGATGAGGGCCATGAGGTGATTAGTGAAATTGGTCCAAATCTAGCCTGCATAGCTCTGAAAATGGATTCAAACGTTACAAAATCTATTGATTATATTACATTCTTTCTACCCTCCAAAAATACATAATCTTTTGTGACAATTGATGAGTCTTCTTCATTGAGTGACAACCCATGTCACTTCCTTGGTTACTGGTCATCTAATTGTGTTTTACTGGAATAAAAGTAAGCTACCGAAGACAACTCGTCTGTCTACCTGCTGAACGGGGCTGACAATAGATTTTACTTGGATTGTTTCATTTCACCATCAGCAATAGCTTTGAAAGTGTTTCTTTAAACAAAATCAGTGTATATGGTCATTTTTAGATATGAAATTATCAACTAAACCCTGTATAACGAGGAATCTTTTGCAAGGCGCACTGCATGGACGAAGCGAGAAGATCACTCCATAAAAACTTCCAAACGGTCAAAAACCATTTGATTGTGCTATACACAGTGCATTCGGAAAGTCTTCAGACTCCTTGACTTTTTCTACATTTTGTTAAAATTACAGCCTTGTTCTAAAATGTATTAAAATAAAAATCCTCGTCAACCTACACACAATACCCCATAATGACAGAGAAAATGGTTTAGAAATTTAAGCAAATGTATTAAAAATAAAAATAGAAATACCTTATTTACATAAGTATTCAGACCCTTTGCTATGAGACTCGAACATTGAGCTCAGGTGCATCCTGTTATCATTGATCATCCTTGAGATGTTTCTACAACTTGATTGGAGTCCACCTGTGGTAGATTCAATTGATTGGACATGATTTGGAAAGCCACACCTGCCTATATAAAGGTCCCACAGTTGACAGTGCATGTCAGAGCAAAAAACAAGCCATGATATCGAAGGAATTGTATAATAACTGCAACCAAATATTTCTTTACTGGGAATATTGAACCACCAAAAAAAAAAATATATATATATATATATATATATATATATATATATATATATATATATATATATATATATATATATATATATATATATATATATATTATTATTTTTTTTTTGAAATGGCCGATTAAATCAGTATCGACTTTTTTTGGTCCTTCAATAGTCAGTATCGGTGTTTTAAAAAATCATAAATTGGTCGATCTCTACCTAAAACAAGGCCAATTCTACACTGGAGTTTCCGACCAAGAAGTAATGAATGTTCCCGAATGGCCGAGTTACAGTTGACTTAAATCTACTTGAAAAATCTATGGCAAGACTTGAAAATGGACTCACAACTGCCGAAGGTCACTGACATGCATTGACTCTGTGTGTATGAATACTTACGTCAATTAGATATTTAACTTTCAATAAAATGTGCAAACATGTTTTCACTTTGTCATTATGGGGGTATCCTGTTTCCATTGTAGTGTGTGAGATTTATTTTGAAGAAAAAAAAAAAAAAAAAATGCATTCATGCTGCAATAAGTGGAATATGAACACTATCTTAAGGTAATGCATCTTATCCATTTAGCGCTGATCCAGAGAGACAGGAGCAATTGCTCAAGGGCACAGACAGACATTTTTCTTTTTTTAACCAAGTCGGATCAGGGATTCGAACTAGTGACCTTTTGGTTACTGGCCCAATGCTCTTAACCGCTAGGCTACCAAGCGACCCTGTATCAAGACACGCGTGAAATCATCATGAAAAAGAGAAAGATGCACAACCCTAACGACTAGGCTAATTATGCCAGAATTCACTTATTGAGACAAATTGTCACCTGTCTGTCTCGGTGAGCATTCATTATCATTGGAGACTACTGTAATGACCATCACTACAGGACACACGTGTGAATACACTAAAGTTAGGGGACAGATTATTTCGCTGTTGGTGTCCGTCTTCTGTTCTTCCCGCAGGTAAACAGGCAGGATGAGGTCCCACCGCAAAGTCTGCTTCCCAAATGGCACCCTATTCCCTTTATAGTGCACTGCTTTTAAATCAGAGCCCTATGGGGTCCTGCTCAAAAGTAGTACACTAGGTAGGGAACAAGGTGCCATTTGGGAAACAGACAAAGTCTCATCAATGCCAATTATGGAAATATTCCCCCATAGAGAGAATAGGACTAGACTAGAGCATGCAAATCTGACATTTGGTTCTGCATGATTTCCACTGAGCTGACCAAGCCTCACAGGGTGTGTCAATAAGCTACATCGACACTGGACATGAATGCAGTCTCTCCAAAAATTGTCATCCATCTGTAGTTTTAAGCTGATCAAACATCGAAGTGCTACTTTCCAGAGCAAGTCGAGTCACACAAAAGTACAATATTAACCAACTAAGAAACAGGTCCATCTGATACATGTTCCATTTTAGGATATGTTCAAGGTTTGTTAGTTTGATGTTTATCTTTCTCTTTGCTGACCAACTATTTCTTCCATCTAAAGTCCACCGTCCAGTTCTTATCTAAAGTCCAGTTCAAACCCAATCTCCCAGGCTTGTGTGTTCATTATGCGTCTGGTATTAACTGATATTTCTCACACAGCAGGCTATATAGGCTAGTCAAAAAAAGGAACACGCACACACACACACACACGCACACGCGGTTAAAAACAGAACATGGTTCTGCTTACCTCTATAGACTGTGATGGTATCTTCAGTTTGGAAAGGCTGGGCTTGGTGCTTTTCAAGTCTGGTAAAGGTTCATGATAAGACTGCCCATGGAAGTCTTCTGGGGAGGGCTTGAGGTCCGGAGACTCGCTGGTCACCTGGTCTTGGCCGTCCATGGGCCGGACGTAGGCTGTGGGCTTCTGGGGCATAACCAGGTTGGGTTTGGAGGCCAGCGGTGGAGGGAAGGTCTGAGAGGGCAGGGTTGTCCCCTCGATGGCCGGAGGCGGGATGTCTTTCTGGGGGTCATCCAGGGGGGACACCATGGGGAAGTGCGAGTCGGGGTGTAGGGGAGAGGCCGGGTGCCTCTCAGGGTGCAGGGGGGAGTCCTGGTGTTCAGAGTCGCTGGGGTCACTGGAATGTAGGGGGGATAGGGGCTCGGCTGGGGGGGACAAGGCGGAGAGGACTGGAGGAAGACTGGCACACTCCCTCAGGTCTGGCCAGAGCTCAGTCTTTCTCTGGTGTGGGTCTGGGCAGGCCTGGCCCTGGCTGAGACCCAGGGAGGACTGGGTGTAGGAGGAGGAAGGACCCTGGATCTTCTTCAGAGGCTGGCCAGAGTGGCTGCCACGGGGAGGACCACCACTCTGGCTCTGGCTTGCCCCGTACTGAGGAGGGTTCTGGAATGGAGGCTTCGCTCGGTCTCGGCTGCGAGATGGCCGCCCATACTTTGTGGTGACGTGAGATTGAGGGTCCTTAGAGAAGCTGTCCAAACACTGGTGAGTGATGGGATTGTTCACGTCTTCATAACTACCCAGCATCCTCTGGATACGGCTGGACAGCTCATCTCCTTTGTTCGTCTGAAACAGAAAAGAAAAGGTTACTCAGGTACATCAGTGTTGTTAAGAAGATGGATCATAGCAGGGTTCTTATCAGCTCTGCAGTAGTTAGCCTTGAAAATGAATAAGAACGATACAGTCTGAGACTGAGGAGGAGAATAACATCTTGCTACACGCTCTTTGTTGTTGCGAAAGTTGACCTGATACTGCTAAAATGTTTACTTTGTGTCGCTGAGTCTACCTTTAAAAACCAAAACACCGTAACATGCAGTGAGGATGAAACTGTTGTTTCACAGATAGAAAAATCAGCTAAACTGTGTTCTTTCTAGATAGTTTAACTATCTAAATATTACTGTTGCCCTTCGTCTCTGTATGTAGCTGACTTTTTTGGCAACCAATCAATATGACCTTTAAAAAGCAGGAGAGTAGACAAGACGAAGTTCTCTGTTACATTAGCTAGCTAACCCCACAGGCTGTGGGTTGCATGTATGGGCTCACTGCATCACACCAAAACATCCTCCTCAGAAAAAGGGCAACGTTGGGCTGTGGTTCAGGAAATAGAAAAATAGCCTTCACCAACACACTCCCTGTCATGGATTTTTTTTAAAGTATAGGATTGGCGTAAGCATTGGCTTGAAGGGAGTTTCCACTATTGTGGAATGCATGGCGGGGAGTGTGCACAAGTACACGTCAGGAGAAGGGTGGAGAATAAGGTTGCCAAAGTACCAACAGTAGAAGACACAGAAACCGAAGAGAAAGCGAGACAACTCGCTGGCTCCTTATTTCTGGTTCATATACAGTCAATGAACTAAGTAGACCAGGCCAAGCTGCAATCGCATTGGTGCCTATGGGAGAGCCACCCCTTAAGCAGATGGGAACTGTGCCAATTTTTGGGGTCAAAATGGTGAAAAAAAACCAGCCTAAGACATCTTCATTTATCCAGCACCTTTGGTACAGCACCACCTCGTGAAGACCAAGAATTCACCTACGCTTTGCTTCACCATCAATTCACATGGCCTGGGCAAGTACAATGCCTGTCCCTAAAAGACTCCTACCTCGCCTCTCTCTGGTCAATATGAGACGCTATGCATTGTGAATCAACCAGCAGTACCTAACCCTAAGCCTGGGATGTTAGTGACAGCTAATTCACATCCTACAACATTGTTCACCTTGAGAGGCTGGCCTTGTTCACAGACCCAGCTGACGACAACGCAACATAAGGATTTGCCAGAATGAACCAAATGCATCACAACAGGCAGCCGACCAAGGAAACAGAGCCTCCCATTCATCCACTGAACAAACAAAGCAATCAGCTTAGCCATGGTAAAGGGATATACTTTACAGCTGCCAGCCACCAAGGGAAAGTAGTGCTTCTTTATAAGAAATAACTGAGTTAACAGGAGAAAAGACTGAAAGAAAGTGATTGAGACGGTGTTAAGTAGAAAGGGTGGACTATAAAATGATCTAATAACATTATTAGGTTCATATTTTCACAATCATTTGTAATTTTCTATTTTTTTTTTTTAAGGATTGCTTAGAAACGTCTCAAGCCTTAGCCTACTTCCCTGACCACACACACACACACACACACACACACACACCCCTGCATCACTTCCCATGTGCCCAATAATGTTTTGTACCATGTTTTGTGCTGCTACCATGTTGTTGTCATCGTAATGTGTTGCTATCACGCTTTGTTGTCTTAGGTCTGACTATGTAGTGTTGTGGTGTCTTGTGATGTGTTTTGTTCTATATTTGTAATCCCAGCCCCTGTCCCAACAGGAGGCCTTTTGGTAGGCCGTAATTGTAAATAAGAATGTTAACTGACTTAAATAAAAGGTTTAAAAATATATATTATACAGCCTCTCTCTCACGGACCCACTGGACACCAAGGCCAACCAGCACACAGACACGGAATTAAAAAAGAGCCTCACCAAATTGCATTATTTTAAGCTGCACCCTCTTATTTTCTAGGAGCCTAAATAGCTAACTGTGTTCCTTTAAAATCAGGGGTGGACAACTTTGATTGTAACTCATGAGGAAGAGGGTCTGCGTACCCACATCCATACCGACAAAAGCCCTAGCATTTTGGGGGACCGAAGTTGTGTTTTCCGGGGCACCCCCCCCCCACCTTGCAAGCAAAACATTTTATCAGCCCCACTTGACTGCAGAGATTCATGCAGAGTTCTTTTTCTGCAATTCTACACATTTTGCCATTGGGCAGAGAGAAGATTTAGCAATTTTATAACTAATTTCATGGTCGGTAATTTGACCATGATTACTACAAATTCAGATATCTGAACCTTTAGTCTAAATAGCTTTTGTCAAATTGACAACAAAAATGTATTACTTTTTGTATTTTAGCTAACCCAAACCATTTTCCTAACCTTAACCTAATTATCCTGATCTGCCATGTCAATTCTCCCAACTTGCTGCACAAGTTATATTAACCTGCTATGAAAATAAGTCAATTTAGACTAAAGCTGTATCCATTCTAGACAAAACCATCCCTGCTTTAAATAACAAGCGGCTGCTGGAGCTGACAGGTTCTGACGGGGGACAGAACCAACTGGTTGGTCCTCCGGTTTAGAGTACTCCTCAGGGGTTCCCATTCCCTCCTGAGTAGTGGCTCCAAGAGGCCTCATTACCCGAACAGCTCCATGGTCTACAGAAGAAGTGGCTGGCTGGGGATTCCATCTATTTCCAGAGGACATGGCTGACTGGGGGTTCCCATCTGTCTCCAATCACAGGCTGGGATTTCCATCCACATGGCCCCATCCTCAGTGATGTCATCAATAAACCAAACTGTGTGAGGCAAACCTATCAAAATCTCATAGCTACTTGCATAGCCTACTCTCTGTAGTCTGTTAGGCAGAGGTTCTCAAAACCATGTGTTTGATCTACAACCAGAGCTGGCACACCGGATTCAACTTGTCAACTAAATCATCAAGCCCTTGACTAGGTAAATCATGTGAGCTAGTTCAGGGCTAACAACAACATTGTAAACCGTCTAGGATGAGTTTTGAGAACCACTGCTGTACAGTGTATGAGGATGTAGTACTATAAACAATTCCTCATGAAATGCTATTATAAAATCATTTAGGCACCGTTTCCTTGCTACAGCTTGCTAGAGCTCCTCAAGGTGTGAGTACTATGAAACATGCACAATAACATATTAGCTAGATGTGCCTCGTAACGGACTCCCCTGTTACAATCTGATATGGATTTTCTGCAGTACACAACTGAAAAGCAATAAAGTAGTTCCTCTAACCTGGAAAGGCCCAGATTTAATCCTCTGGTATATAAACAACTTACTTTTGGTAAAGTGGACACCTGCTCATCCAACATCTCATTCCAAAAATAATGGGCATTAATATGGAGTTGTTCCCCCTTTTGCTGCTATAACAGCGTCCACTCTTCTGGGAAGGCTTTCCACTAGATGTTGGAACATTGCTGCGGGAACTTACCACAAGAGCATTAGTAAGGTCGGGCACTGATGTTGAGCGATTAGGTCTGGCTCGCAGCCGGCGTTCCAATTCATCACAAAGGTGTTTGATGGGGTTGAGGTCAGGGCTCTGTGCAGGCCAGTCAAGTTCTTCCACATCGATCTCAACAAAGCATTTCTGTATGGACCTCGCTTTATGCACAGGGGCATTGGCATGCTGAAACAGGAAAGGGCCTTCCCCAAAACAGTTGCCACAAATTTGGAAGCACAGAATCATCTAGAATGTCATTGTATGCTGTAGCATTAAGATGTAACTTCACTGGAACTAAGGGTCCAAACCATGAAATACAGCCCCAGACCATTATTCCTCCTCCACAAAACTATAGTTGGCACAATGAATTGTGGCAGGAAGTGTTCTCCTGGCATCCTCCAAACCCAGATTCCCAAATGGTGAAGCTTGATTCATCACTCCAGAGAACACATTTCCTCTACTCCAGAGTCCAATGGTGGCAAACTTTACACCCTTCCAGCCTGCGCTTGGCATCGCGCATGGTGATCTTAGTCTTGTGTGCTGTTGCTCGGCCATGGAAACCCATTTCATGAAGCTCCCGATGAACAGTTCTTGTGCCGATGTTGCTTCCAGAGGCAGTTTGGAACTCGGTAGCGAGTGATGTCAGCCGAATCCACTAATTTGAAGGGGTATCCATATACTTTTGTATATACACAGTGCATTCGTTTCCATATACACAGTGCATTCGTATCCATATACTTTTGTATACACAGTGCATTCATAAAGTTCAGACCCCTTGACTTAACATTTTCTTACGTTACCACCTTATTCTAAAATGTATTAAATTAGTCCCCCCCCCTCAATCTACACACAATACCCAATATTGACAAAGCAAAAACAGGTTTAGAAATGTGTAAATGTATTCAAAATAAAGTGAAATATTACATAGGTATTCAGTACGTTGAAGCACCCTTAGCAGTAATTACAGCCTAGAGTATTCTTGGGTATGACGCTACCAGCTTGGCACACCTGTATTTGCGGAGTTTCTACCATTCTTCTCTGTAGATCCTCTCAAGCTCTGTCAGATTGGATGGGGAGCGTCGCTGCACAGCTATTATCAGCTCGCCTCAGATGTTCGATCGGGTTCAAGTCCAGGCTCTGGCTGGGACACTCAAGGAGACTCCTGCGTTGTCATGGCTGTGTGCTTAGGGTCATTGTTTCATTGGTAGTGGACCATCGCCCCAGTCTAAGGTCTGGAGCAGGTTATCATTAAGGATCTGTACTTTTCTCTGTTCATCTTTCCCTCGATCCTGACTAGTCTCCAACATCCCCACAGCATGATACTGCTACACTTCACCGTAGGGATGGTGCCAGGTTTCCTCTAAACATGATGCTTGGCATTCAGACCAAAGAGTTCAATCTTGGTTTTATCAGACCAGAGAATATTGTTTCTCATGGTCTGAATGTCCTTTAGGTGGCTTTTGGCAAACTCCAAGTGGGCTGTCATGTGTATTTTACTGAGGAGTGGATTCCATCTGGCCACTCTACCATAAAGGCCTGATTGGTGGAGTACTGCAGAGATGGGAGAACCTTCCAGAAAGATGACCATCTCCGTAGAGGAACTATGGTCACTCTGACAGAGCTCCATCAGGTTCATGGTCCCCTCCCTGACCAAGGCCCTTCTCTCCCGATTGCTCAGTTTGGTCTGGTGGCCAGCTCTGGGAAGAGTCTTGGTGGTTCTAAAACATCTTCCATTTAAGAATGTTGGAGGCCACTGTGTTCTTGGGGACCTTCAATGCTGCAGAACGTTTTTGGTACCTTTCAACTGTGGGACCTTGTATAGACAGGTGTGCCTTTCCAAAATCATGTCCAGTCAATTTGAAATTTTACCAAAAAGTGGACTCCAATCAGGTAGTAGAAACATCAAGCATAATCAATGGAAACAGGATGCAGCTGAATCAATTTGGAGTCTCAAAGCAAAAGGTCTGAATACGTAAATAAGGTATCCGGTAATCCTGTTTTCGCATCATCATTATGGGGTATTGTGTGTAGATTGAAGAAAAACATTTAATCAATTTTAGAATAAAAGCTGTAATGTAACCAAATCTGGAAAAAGTCAAGGGGTCTGAATACTTTCCAAATGCATGTATATAGGCCCTGCCCCCTACTCATTTCAGACCTCCCTAAGAATGACTCAAAGCCAGGGCACTAGGCCTATTCCCTACATCAGGGACGGGTAGCTCCAGTCCTCCGGGGCTGGAGGGGTGTCACACACTGTCCACATCCCTAGTCAACACAGCTGATTAAACTAATTGCATTCTAAACTGAAGGTCACGATTGGAGTCAGGTGTGTTAGCTGTGGCAAAAGTGTGATACCAATCAGGCCCCAGAGGACTGGAGTTGCCCATCCCTGCACTAGGCTGAGACAGTTACATAAGAGAATATCAAAAAACGCCCTTAAGCCTGGAGCTAGCCTTTACTACAGCTGCATCAATGAGAGCATCTTGACTGGCTGCGTCACCGCTTGGTATGGCAACTGCTTGGCATCAAACCGCTACAGAGGGTTGTGTGCACGGCCCAGTACATCGCAGGGGCTAAGCTCCCAGCCAATGAGGACCAAGTGGTGTCAGAGGAAGGCCCTACAAATTGTCAAACACTCCAGCCACCCACATCATAGACTGTTGTTTCTGCTACCGCACGGCAAGCAGTACCGATGCATCAAGTCTGGACCCAACAGGACCCTGAACAGCGTCTACCCCCAAGTCATAAGATTTCTAAATAGCTAACCAAATAGCTACCTGGACAATCAGCATTGACCCTTTTGTCACTAACTCTTTATTATCCATGCTGTTGCCTAGTCACTTTAGCCCTACCTATACATACATCTCTACGTCAATTACCCCATACCCCTGCACATCGACTCTGTACTGGTACCACGTTACTCATTGTGTATTTATTCCTTGTGTGTTCTCGCTGCATTGTTGGGAAGGGCCCGTAATTATGCATTTAACGATTAGTCTACACCTGTTGTTTAGGAAGCATATGACAAATCCATTATTTTTTTCAATTTTATTTGACTTCCGTGGTAACTAGACCTAGGCCACAGAGGGGGGTCACGGTATGAACTAGAGGTCGACCGACTAATTAGGGCCGATTTCAAGTTCTCATAACAAATCGGTAATCTGTATTTTTGGACACCGATTGTGGCCGAATTTAAAAAAATGTTTTAACACCTTTATTCAAACTAGGCAAGTCAGTTAAGAACACATTCTTATTTTCAATGACGGCCTAGGAACGGTGGGTTAACTGCCTTGTTCAGGGGCAGAACGACAGCTTTTTACCTTGTCAGCTCGGGGATTCGTTTTTGCAACCTTCCCTGTAGCTCAGTTGGTAGAGCATGGTGTTTGCAACGCCAGGGTTGTGGGTTCGATTCCCACGGGGGGCCAGCACAGAAAAAAAAAAAAAAAAAAAAAATATGAAATGAAATGTTCACTACTGTAAGTCGCTCTGGATAAGAGCGTCTGCTAAATGACTAAAATGTAAAAATGTAAATGTAGTCCAACGCTCTAACCACCTGTCTTACATTGCACTCCACGAGGAGCCTGCGTGGCAGGCTGACTACCTGTTACGCGAGGGCAGCAAGAAGCCAAGGTAAGTTGCTAGCTAGCATTAAACTTATCTTATAAAAAACAATCAAACATAATCACTAGTTAACTACACATGGTTGATGATATTACTAGTTTATCTATCGTGTCCTGCGTTTCATATAATCGATGCGGTGCCTGTTAATTTCTCATCGAATCACAGCCTACTTCGCCAAACGTGTGATGATTTAACAAGTGCATTCGCAAAAAAAAGCACTCATTGCACCAATGTGTACCTAACCATAAACATCAATGCCTTTCTTTAAAATCAATAGACAAGTATATATTTTTAAACCTGCATATTTAGTTAATATTGCCTGCTAACATGAATTTCTTAAAACTAGGGAAATTGGGTCACTTCTCTTGAGTTCCGTGCAAGCAGTCAGGGTATATGCAGCAGTTTGGGCCGCCTGGCTCGTTGCGAACTGTGTGAAGTCCATTTATTCCTAACAAAGACCGTAATTAGCCAGAATTGTACATAATTATGACATAACATTGAAGGTTGTACAATGTAACAGCAATATTTAGACTTAGGGATGCCACCCGTTAGATAAAATACGGACCGGTTCCGTATTTCACTGAAAGAAAACGTTTTGTTTTCGAGATGATAGTTTCCGGATTCGACCATATTAATGACCAAAGGCTCGTATTTCTGTGTGTTATGTTATAATGAAGTCTACGATTTGATATAGTAGTCTGAGCGATGGTAGGCAACAGCAGGCTCGTAAGCATTCATTCAAACAGCACTTTCGTGCGTTTGCCAGCAGCTCTTCGCTGTGCTTCAAGCATTGAGCCGTTTATGACTTCAAGCCTATCAACTCCCGAGATTAGGCTGGTGTAACCGATGTGAATGGCTAGCTAGTTAGCGGGGTCCGCGCTAATAGCGTTTCAAACGTCACTCGCTCTGAGACTTGGATTAGTTGTTCCCCTTGCTCTGCAAGGGCCGCGGCTTTTGTGGAGCGATGGGTAACGATGCTTCGAGGGTGGCTGTTGTCGATGTGTTCCTGGTTCGAGCCCAGGTAGGGGCGAGGAAAGGGACGGAAGCTATTCTGTTACACTGGCAATACTAAAGTGCCTATAAGAACATCCAATAGTCAAAGGTATATGAAATACAAATCGTATAGAGAGAAATAGTCCTATAATAACTACAACCTAAAACTTCTTACCTGGGAATATTGAAGACTCATGTTAAAAGGAACCACCAGCTTTCATATGTTCTCATGTTCTGAGCAAGGAACTTAAATGTTAGCTTTTTTACATGGCACATATTGCACTTTTACTTTCTTCTCCAACACTTTGTTTTTGCATTATTTAAACCAAATTGAACATGTTTCATTATTTATTTGAGGCTAAATTGATTTTATTGACGTATTATATTAAGTTAAAATAAGTGTTCATTCAGTATTGTTGTAATTGTCATTATTATTTTTTTTTTAAAGTCTGATTAATCGGTCGACCTCTAGTATGAACGCAGGTCATCATGTCCAGAGCAACGCCTAAATACATCAACGAGATGTTCTGAAGAGTTTCTAATAAAAGGTTGGAGTCGGGTTCACAACAGCTCATCTCTTAAGAGCAACACACTTACATTTTACATTTTAGTCATTTAGCAGACGCTCTTATCCAGAGCGACTTACAGTAGTGAATACATACATTTCATTTTGATTTCATGCATTATTATTTTTTTGTACTGGCCCCCCATGGGAATCGAACCCACAACCCTGGCGTTGCACACACCATGCTCTACCAACTGAGCCACAGGGAAGGCTACACTTGGACACTGACACGTGGACTGTGTTACAAAACAAACTGTTACATTATCAACATGCAAATGCATTGGTCATGATGTCATCAAGCAAAACACTTCCTCTGGCCTCTAATTCTCTTATTTCAAATAGAATGGAATAATGAATAGCATCATGAAATAACCTGCATTTTGGGAATACGTCGCATGTTTGTAGTTG
This sequence comes from Salmo salar, assembly GCF_965601325.2. Taxonomy (NCBI): domain Eukaryota; kingdom Metazoa; phylum Chordata; class Actinopteri; order Salmoniformes; family Salmonidae; genus Salmo; species Salmo salar. The sequence goes on along the minus strand of NC_138303.1, from coordinate 108,076,758 downwards.
TTAGTATGTCCTCCTGCAGTCCTAATAAGGGCCTAGAGAAAAGGGGGGAAAAAAACAGGAAGTAGTCTGACCTTATAGGGTTCCCCAAACAGGGGAACGGTCTCCTGGTAGAACTCCTTCTCCTGGAAGGTTCCCTGATTCCGCCGCTCCCGCTCTCGGATGCGAAGGAGGTTCCTCTCTTCATTGTAGCTGTGGGGAATCAGACAGATAGGTTTAGAGTGGTCACTTAGAACAGTACACATTTCTGAAGTCAGTATACACTTAAGATTTCAGTCAATTAAATTATGCACAGATATCAAAAATGGAAGACTTGGGTAGATCTCAGGTTAAGATTTGGGCTTTATAGGAGAGCAAGTTGGATTGATAATTGATATTACACAAAGTACACCATTACCAGGAAAAAAATATCCAATGACTGACGAAGGATTTTGAGGGTCCAAAATCACTTCGGTGTAACGGGGGATGTGTTCGCATCATTTCTGGGGACAGGTGTAACAGGGGATGTGTTCCCATCATTTCTGGGGACAGGTGTAACGGGGGATGTGTTCCCATCATTTCTGGGGACAGGTGTAATTGGGGGGGGGGGGGGGGGGTGCACATCATACAGTGAGTGCCTTCAGTAAGTATTCACACCCCTTAACGTTTTCCCACAGTGTTGGGTTACAGCCTGAATTTAAAAAGTGATTCAATTGAGAAAACACATTTCACTGGTATACACTCACAATACCCCATTGTGTCACGAAAATCTTTTGAGTTAATAAGTATTTAGACCCCTTTGTTTTATGGCAAGCCTAAATAAGTTCAGGACCCCCCCAAAAAAATTTGCTAAACACGTAAGTTGCATCGACTCACTGTGAGCAATAACTGTTTAACACGAGGTAGTCATTCAAAAATCATCTCTGTACCTCACACATACAATTATCTGTTAGGTCCCTCAGTAGAGCAGTGGATTTCAAACACAGATTCAACCACAAAGACCAGGGAGGGTTTCCAATGCCTCACAAAGGGCACCGATTGGTAGATGGGAAAAAAAAGGGAAAAAGAGCTGACATTAAAATATCCCTTTGAGCATGGTGAAGTTATTAATTACGCTTTGGGTGGTGTATTGATACACCCAGTCACGACAAAGATACAGGCATCCTTCCTAACTTAGTTGCCGGAAAGGAAGGAAACTGCTCAGGAATTTCACAACGAGACCAATGGTGACTTTAAAACAGTTAGAGTTTAATGGCTGTGATAGGAGAATACAATGTTGATCCATCAGTTTTTACTCCAAAAATACTAACCTAGTGAAAAGGAAGCCTGTACAAAATAAAAAATATTCCAAAACATGCATCCTGTTTGCAACAAGGCACAAAAGTAATACTGCAAAATATTTGGCAAAGAAATTGACTTTTGGTTATGAATACAAAGCGTTAATTTCATATTTAAGCATGCTGGTGGCCGCATCATGTTATGGATATGGGAATTATTTTAGGATAAAAAGAAACGGAATAGAGCCAAGTACAGGCAAAATCCTAGAGTAAAAAACTTGGTTCAGTCTGCTTTCCAACGGACACTGGGAGACAAATTATTCTGCTGAAAGGTGAATTAAGTAAAACACAAGGCCAAATTAACACTGGAGTTGCTTACCAAGAAGACAGTGAAGGTCTTTCAGTTAATCTACTTTAAAATATATGCCAAGACCTGAAATGGTTAAAAATGATCAACAACCAATTTGGCAGAGCTTGAAGAATTTTGCAAATAAATAAGTGGGCAAATGTTGCGCCGTCCAGGTATGGAACCCAGAAAGACTCACGGTTGTAATCAATGACAAAAGTGCATTTAAAGTATTGACTCAGGGGTGTAAAAACATTTGTATGAGATATTTCTGTATTTCATTTTCAATAAATTGGCAAAAATGTCTAAAAACATGTTTTCACTGTCATTATGGTGTATTGTGTGTAGATGGGTGAGAGAGAAAATATATTTTATCAATTTTGAATTCAGGCTGTAACAAATGTGAAATAAGTCAAGGGGTATGAATACTTTCTGAAGGCACTGTATCTGGAGACAGGTGTAATTATAGACATACAGTCCTATGGGGTTGACATCATCGGTTTCAAACACTCCCTCTAGAATGGCACGCTGCCAGAATACATGTAAAAAGGACAACGACTTACTTTACTGGATTAAAAAAAAAAAATCTTAAAAAAAAAATCAGCTCTGTTGAAGTAAGAAGGGTGTGGATCACTTGATCTGGGTGGAGAACTTGGATGTAGCTTCAATTGTCATTTGGAAATCTGGCAACAAAATATAGACTGCCCTCAAACAGCTAGGCTATCGTCCTGCTCTGCCCGGCATCAAGTAATTTTATAGGAGGTTCCTAGAACACACTCACAATCCAGTGGTATAAAGTACTTAAGTAAAAATACTTTAAAGTACTACTTAAGCAGTTTGAGTATGTGTACTTTACTATTTATATTTGACAACTTTTACTAAACTACATTCCTAAAGAAAATAATGTACTTTTTACTCCATACATTTTCCCTGGCACCTAAAAGTACTCGTTACATTTTTTTTATTTTTATACTTAACCATTTCTCTGTCCTGCTAAATTCACACCCTTACCAACAGAACATCCCTGGTCGTCCCTACTGTCGTTGATCTGGCGGACTCACTAAACACAAATGTTTTATTGGTCATTTCTGTCTGAGTGTTGGAGTGTGCCCCTGGATATGCATCAACAAAAAAAAAAACGTTTTAAAAATACAAAATATTAATATAGTAATTAATATATTGAGCTCATGTGCATCCTATCCCCATTGATCATTTATTTAAACCTTTATTTAACTAGGCAAGTCAGTTAAGAACAAATTCTTATTTACAAAGGACTGCCTACCCCGGCCAAACCCGGACGACGCTGGGCCAATTGTGCACCGCCCTATGGGACTCCTAATCACGGCTGGATGTGATACAGTCTGGATTCAAACCAGGGACTGTAGTGACGCCTCTTGCACTGAGATGCAGTGCCTTAGACTGCTGTGCCACTCGGGAGCCCATCATCCTTGAGATGTTTCCACAACTTGGTTAGATTTCACCTGTGGTAAATTCAATTGATTGGACATGATTTGGTAAGGTCCCACAGCTGACAGTGCATGTCAGAGCAAAAACCAAACCGTGAGGTTGAAGGAATTGTTCGTAGAGCTCCGAGACAAGATTTTGTCAAGGCACAGATCTGGGGAAGGGTACCAAAACATTTCTGCAGCATATAAGGTCCCCATTGACTCATCACATACAGTGCATTCGGAAAGTTCAGACCCCTTGACTTTTTCCACATTTTGGTTACATTACAGCCTTATTCCAAAATTGATTAAATAGTTTTTTCCCCCCTCACCAATCTACACGCAATACCCCATAATGACAAAGCATAAAAACGTTTTTAGAAAAAAAATGTTTTATTTTTTTATAATCATCATATCACATTTACATAAGTTTTCAGACCCTTTGCTTAGTACTTTGTTGAAGCACCTTTGGCAGCGATTACAGCCTTGAGTCTTCTTGTGTATGACGCTACAAGCTGGTCACACCAGTTTTTTGGGAGTTTCTCCCAATCTTTTCTGTAGATCCTCTCAAGCTCTGTCAGGTTTGATGAGAGCGCCGATGCACAGCTACTATCAGGTCTTGCCAGAAATGTTCGATCGGGTTCAAGTCCGGGCTCTGGCTGGGCCACTCGAGGACATTCAGAGACTTGTCCCAAAGCAACTCCTGCGTTGTCTTGGCTGTGTGCTTAGGGTTGTTGATCTGTTGGAAGGTGAACCGTCGCCCCAGTCTGAGAACCTGCTCCAGAATGCACAGGACTTGAAAGATCTCTGTACTTCACTTCATTGATCTTTCCCTTGATCCTGACTAATCTCCCAGTCCCTGCCGATGAATAACCTCCCCACAGCATGATGCTGCCACCACCATGCTTCACTGTAGGGACGGTGCCAGGTTTCCTCCAGACGTGATGCTTGGCATTCAGTCCAATCTTGGTTTCATCAGATCAGATAATCTTGTTTCTCATGGTGTGAGTCCTTTAGGCAAACTCCAAGCGGGCTGTCATGTGCCTTTTACTGAGGAGTGGCTACCGTCTGGCCACTCTACCATAAAAGCCTGATTGGTGGAGTGCTGCAGAGATGGGAGAACCTTCCAGAAGGACAACCATCTCCACAGAGGAACTCTGAAGCGCTGTCAGAGTGACCATCAGGTTCTTGGTCACCTCCCTGACCAAGGCCCTTCTCCCCCAATTGCTCAGTTTGGCCGGGCGGCCAGCTCTAGGAAGAGTCTTGGTGGTTCCAAACTTCTTCCATTTAAGAATGGAGGCAGGCAACTGTGTTCTTGGGGACTTTCAATGCTGCAGAATCTTTTTGGCACCTTCCCCAGATCTGTGCCTCAACACAATCCCTTCTCGGAGCTCTACGGACAATTCCGTCGACCTCATGGCGACATGCACTGTCAACTGTGGGACCTTATAAATACAGGGGTGTTCCTTTTCAAATCATGTCCAATCAATTGAATTTACCACAGGCGGACTCCAATCAAGTTGTAGAAACATCAAAAGATGAATAAAAACAGGATGCACCGGAGCTCAATTTCGAGTCTCATAGCAAAGGATCTGAATACATATGTAAATAACGTAAATATTTTTTTTTTGTTACTGTTTTTGCTTTGTCATTATGGGGTATTGTGTGTAGATTTCAGGAAAAACATTTATTTAATCAATTTTAGAATAAGAATAAGGCTGTAGCGTAACAAAATACAGGGGTCTGAATACTTTCTGAATACACCGTACACTGCTGCTACCTATCTGTCACTGTATTCCTAGGTATACCTGTATGTATACTGAACAAAAATAAAACGCAACATGTAAAGTGTTGGTCCCATGTTTTATGAGCCGAATTAAAAAGCCCCTGAATATTTCCATTGGCACAAAAAGCTAATTTCACTGAAATCTTTAGCACAAATTTGTTTACATCTGTTAATCCAGCCACCTGACAGGTGTGGCATATCAAGAAGCTGATTAAAAAGCATTACACAGGTGTACCTTCAGCTGGGGACAATAAAAGGCCACTCTAAAATGTGCAGTTTTGTCGCAACACAATGCCACAGATCACCCAAGTTAAAGGAGCATCGATGTGCATGTAGCATTTATATATATTTGTTCAGTATACATCTACCTCAATTACCTGGTACCCCATGTATATAGCCAAGTTATCATTACTCATTAGTGCTACCCCATGTACAGTTGAAGTCGGAAGTTTACATACCTTAACCAAATACATTTAAACTCAAGTTTCACAAATCCTGACATTTAATCCAAGTAAAAATTCCCTGTTTTAGGTCAGTTAGCATCACCACTTTATTTTAAGAATGTGAAATGTCAGAATAATAGTAGAGAGAATTATTTATTTCAGCTTTTGTTTCTTTCATTACATTCCCAGTGGGTCAGAAGTTTACAAACACTCAATTAGTATTTGGTAGCATTGCCTTTAACTCTTTAGGGATAGGGGGCAGCATTGGGAAGTTTGGATGAAAAGCGTGCCCAGAGTAAACTGCCTGTTACTCAGGCCCAGAAGCAAGAATATGCATATAATTAGTAGCTTTGGATAGAAAACTAAGGTTTCCAAAACTGTTAAAATAATGCCTGTGAGTATAACAGAACTCATATGGCAGGCAAAACCTCCTTTTCACACAAAACCGGATGTTAGTTTGAGACAATGCATTTCTGAACATAACGTGCCAATTTCAAATTAGGTATTTGGACATAAAGATAAACTTTATCGAACAAAACAAACATTTATTGTGTAACATGGAGTCCTGGGAGTGCCACCAGATGAAGATCAAAGGTTAGTGATTAATTTTAAAGCTATTTCTGACACCTCTCCTTGGCTGGAAGATGTCTATGGTTTTTTGTGGCTAGGCGCTGTCCTAACAAACGAATGGTGTGCTTTTGCGGTAAAGCCTTTTTGAAATCAGACACTGTGGTTGGATTAACAAGAAGTTTATCTTTAAAATGGTGTATAATACTTGTATGTTTGAGGAATTTTAATTATAAGATTTCTGTTTGAATTTGGCACCCTGCAATTTCACTGGCTGTAGGCCAGGTGTTCCGCTAGCGGAACCCCCTTCCCAGAAAGGTTAAATTGTTAATCTTGGGTCAAAACGTTTCGGATAGCCTTCCACAAGCTTCCCACAATAAGTTGGGTGAATTTTGGCCTACTCCTCCTGACTGAGCTGGTTATAACTGAGTCTGGTTTGAAGGCCTCCTTGCTCGCACATACTTTCAGTTCTGCCCACACATTTTCTATAGGATTGCAGTTAGGGCTTTGTGATGGCCACTCCAATACCTTGACTTCGTTGTCCTTAAGCCATTTTGCCACAACTTTGGAAGTATGCTTGGGGTCATTGTCCATTTGGAAGACCCATTTGTGAGCGAGCTTTAACTTCTTGACTGATGTCTTAAGATGTTGCTTCAATATATCCACATAATTTTCCTGCCTCATGATGCCATCTATTTTGGGAAGTGCACCAGTCCCTCCTGCAGCAAAGCACCCCCACAACATGATGCCGCCACCCCCATGCTTCACGGTGTTCTTCGGCTTGCTAGCACGGGGGCGGGGGCGCTTCAAGGTTGGGATGGTGTTCTCGGCTTGCAAGCCTCACCCTTTTTCCTCCAAACATAACAATGGTCATTATGGCCAAACAGTTTTATTTTTGTTTCATCAGACCTGAGGATATTTCTCAAAAAAGTACAATCTTTGTCCCCATGTGCAGTTGCAAACCGTAGTGTTTTTTTATATGGCGTTTTGGAGCAGTGACTTCTTCTTTGCTGAGCGGCCTTTCATGTTATGTCTATATAGGACTCGTTTTACTGTGGATATAGATACTTTTGTACCTGTTTCCTCCAGCATCTTCACAAGGTCCTTTGCTGTTGTTCTGGGATTGATTTGCACTCCGCACCAAAGTACGTTCATCTCTAGGAGACAGAACGCGTCTCCTTCCTGAGCAGTACGACGGCTCCATGGTGTTTATACTTGCGTACTATTGTTTGTACAGATAAACGTGGTACCTTCAGGTGTTTGGAAATTGCTCCCAAGGATGAACTTGGTCTACAATTGTTTCTGAGGTCTTGGCTGATTTCTTTTGATTTTCCCATGTCAAGCAAAGAGGCACTGAGTTTGAAGGTAGGCCTTGAAATACATCCACAGGTACACCTCCAATTGACTCAATCAGAAGATTCTAAAGCCATTACATCATTTTCTGGAATTTTCCAAGCTGTTTAAAGGCACAGTCAACTTTGTGTATGTAAACTTTTGACCCACTGGAATTGTGATACAGTGAATTACAAGTTAAATAATCTGTTTGTAAACAATTGTTGGAAAAATTACTTGTGTCATGCACAAAGTAGGATGTCCTAACCGACTTAGAAAAACTATAGTTTGTTAACAAGAAATTTGTGGAGTGGTTGAAAAACACTTAGGTTGGAGTCATTAAAACCTGTATGTAAACTTCCTACTTCAACTGTATATAGCCAAGTCATTACTCAGTACTGGTACGCCATGCATATAGCCAAGTTATCGTTACTCAGTACTGCTACCCCATGTATATAGCCAAGTTATCATTACTCAGTACTGGTACCCCAGTGGTGGTCTGATGCACACTAACCCCTAGGTCCCCTTAAAACTGATTACCCAAAATCTCATCTTACATCTATTCTTCTCCTCTCCTGTCTCTTACATTAAAGCACAAGAACACACCAGACTGATAAGGACTAGAATGATCATTCATCAAGCTAGGCCTACTTCTAAATCCAGCCGTCCCATAGATGTAGACTATGTGTCGTGTCTGGCTTTTCAGAAGGGATGCAAGAATGAGCCTTTATCCAAAATGTAGGCCTATAACACAACCATGTCTGCATGACATCATTAAAATACAAACTGCATACTATAAGCTAACGTAGGCCTAGCTGAGGGGCCTACAGGCAAAACCTTGGCAGGCGCCTGCACTGAAATTCCTTCGAACCACAAAAGTCGGCTGATGGCAGGCTTTTAAGTTTTATAAGAGGCGCAGGGCTGTCTGTAGTTAGCAAAGTAGAAGCAACACGCAGCATACTAGCCTCAACTAAAGAGAAGGGCTGTGTGATGAGTGGGGGAGGGGAAGGACAGAGAGACTCCTTCCCCTGCAGTGGGCAAAGGTCAACATGTGGTTCACCCTGTATCACTACTCACAATCCACTGACTCTAGTATACATTGGAGGTGAAAAGATATTCAGCCACTGATGGTAAACAAAGGAAGTTTGTTTCAGTAAAAAGATGGCTTTTTTTTTTAAATTAGCCAAATATCTTTATTCCACCTTGGTTGGTAAGCAAGGTGCAACAGCATTTATTTTTCTCTAGTCTAGATTTAAAAATCAACTATTTGTCACATGCGCAAAAGATGCGTGTCGACTTTACAGTGAAATGCTTAAAGAGTGATTTGAAGAGACTACTGAGTTGATATCTAAGCCCAAATAGCTACATTCTTTATATAAACATGGGTCCATTTCTCCTGCGCTACACCTTTAAGGTTTAGCTTCATGAGGACAGTTTATCCCTCGACATCAGCTGGTGCAATTGTTTCTCCCAGTAGTAGACAAGGGTAGGGTTCAATGCTATACAAAGGCAGTAGACGGAATTAACTTTCATCAACCTAAACACAGGTGTGTGTCTGCATGGGATGTGTGGGCCTGTACTCAATGTAAGGATGTGATTGCAGGGTACTGTGGGCATAATTAACTTTGATTGGCCTAATAAGGCAAATAATACATCTATATCTACGACTATTATGGCTTTACGCAGAGAGACAGTATGGAGAGTTTTAGACAAGGGACTATCAGCAACTATTGATGGGTTTGGTCAACAATAAACAATGCTCATTCACGTGAATGAGACGCTCCGTTTCTAAAGTCAGTGGTGTAGTGTTCGACAACACTGTGAATCACTTGCAATTCATTTCAAACCTGATAAAGTTGTTGAGTAACTAAAAATAAGAATACTTTAAAAAGGTACAATGAATGGGGACATGGTCAACTCGCATTCCTTCCTTTTCCTGCATTTAGGGAAATTGGGATTTATTTGCAAAACAAACAAGTTTCGATTTGAGACCTCTAAAAATGCAGTCAGCTGTTCATGCGCGGTGGTTAGCTATTCGCCATATTCAATTCTGCTGGTTAGCAAATAAAAATGTATACCAAGGAATGATTGAAAGTACACTAGTAGCTAGTTCTTCTGTACGAAGCTTAACTACGGTTAACGTTACCGATCAGTATCAAGTTAAAACGCAAAAGCTAGTTATAAAACAGCCTACGAACTGCTAGATAAGAGCTAGTTAGGCATCCCACTAACACTGCCAGGCTGGCTACGAGTGAGTGAATTATCAAACTTCTGACTTGCCAATTAAATACCTAGTAGCTAAATTCATGAGTAACGTTCGCTAACTAGCTAGTTAAAACTCGCAGGACCACGTTACATAATGGCCAGTTATTTTTGTTATCCCAAAAAATATTGTTGTTAGCTAGCAAACTATATATATATAAATATATATATATAATTATTTATTTTTTAAACACGACGGAATTGTTTTTAAAATGAGCTAACTAAAATGTTAGCTACTATCTAAAAATACACTGACATCGTCGATCAGCTGGTTAGCAGTGGCACCAGCTTGCAAGCTAAATCACACCACAGCTGTGGGAGTGAGCAGGCTACTTCCAGCTGATTCCACCTTCTTCTGCTACGCTAGCTGCGTTACCATTCAGTTTTAGTACGCTTAAAAATGGCAAATAACTTTGCCAAAATCTGTTTAAAAAAAAAAATTATTACAACACGCTTCTAGAGATATCCAAAACGTAATTATCAAAAGTAACAAGCCAAACTCAACTTTTGGACTAGCGTCTTTTAGCTAGCTATGGTGTGTACATTGATTTGAGAGTTCGTAGGCTAGCTAACGTTATCGTTGTCTGCTTACCTTGAGCGAGCTGCCATGGTGCGCCTCAAAAAACAAATTGCAAGTTGCTTGCCATGTGTTTCTGACAATCCTTGATTGGATAATCTCCCCTCTTGATTACATTGTTTACCAGTCAAATGCCATCGAAATCTTTACATGAATTAACTGTTCTTTCATAGTTCTCTGCTAGTAACTGTGCATATGGATCCTGGTCTCAGGGCATACTGGGTTGTTCCATTTCATGCAGTCATCCAGGGGGACACAGTGGAGTCTGATACGATGGCCTTTGTACTTAAACAGAAAAGCAACCTGCAATAAACACCAAACGACTGTTCATATTCACTTATTTCCAAATTGTATATTATTATTTTTTTGTATATTATAGAATGTGTTTTCTTTCTTGCGTTTTTCAATTGTCAACTTTAAAACAAAGTTTGCACAGTTCCCCCCTGCACGTTGGAAATGGTACAGCCACACCATTCCTATTATGGACATGTTATTCTTCTCTCTGAATCACCTCCTAAACTATTGCTAGGGACAGCATTCAACAGTTTTATTTTATCTCTGAACTGAGAATTACACATACCATTAGACAGCACAGGCTACTGCTGGATACAGAATTATATTGAAAGAGTTCATCTTAATTTCCCCCAATTAAATTAAAATTACTGATATATTTTATGATTATGTGTATATTTAAAATATGCCTTGCTATAAATGAATCTAAGTTATTGATAAATGTGAAGAATCAATCTGATAATGGCATCCCATAGATCCTGAACAACATTCCAATAGTCGTTTTTTTTTTTTAAATAAATTATATTTTCGTAGAGACACTCATTGAATTGAATAGAGTGATATGAAAAACAAAGTTCAATGGAGCCTTAATGTGTAAGGCCTGTAATTCATACCGTGTCGCAGGAGAGAACGACTGCCCCCTCTCAATGAAGCCAAGGAAGAGAAAGGCCGACCTCATTGCTGCAGAAAACAGGATCACCATTATAGACCAACTATGGATTGTTTTTTACATTTACAATTTTCGCCATTTAGCAGTGCGCTCCTATCCGCAGAGACTTTAATTAGTGTTAAGTGCCTTCCCCAGGGTACATCGCCAGATTTTTCACCTCGTCCAACTCGAGAATTCCAACCAGCGACCTTTCAGTTAGTTACTGGCCCAATGTTCTTAATCGCTAGGCTACCTGCCAACATGTAAGCTATATCTCTAATATTAATAGAAAATATAAATACATTTGCACAATGAGCACTTGTTAGATATTGTGGCACTGTCAGTACTAGAAGCACAAGCATTTCGTTACACTTGCAAAAACATCTGCTAACCATGAGTATGTGACCAATAAAATTTGATTTGATTTGATGATTTGATTTGATTTGTCTCTCAAATACATTGTTACAGTTGTTGGTTAGCTATCTAGAGAATTTGAGCTATATTAGCGTGGACATGAAATCAGTCAAAACACCTCAAAACAAGACATGGTATCAAGAACAAGATGAAACGAGGCCCTTACGACTCACCACATGTCAGCTTCTTGTAACTCTTACTAACAATCTGGCCATCGAGAATCACAACAACACGCTTCTGCCCCATGAAAGCGCGCACATCGTTTTCGTGAAGTCGCCAGCTAACCCTTCTTATAGTGAATGGACAAACGGCAATCTTCGTGGTAATCCTTCGTGTAAATACAAAACAAATTCTAAGGCAATAATTGCTTCTAATACACCAGATGTACGTCCTTGAACCGATTATTATACAATCACACACAGAAGAAGTTAAAAGGATAATTTAGGACCTCACGAGTGGCGCAGCGGTCTAAGGCACTGCATCGCAGTGTTGCGGCGTCACTACAGCCTGGGGTTCTATCCCAGGCTGTGTCACAACCGGCCGTGACCGGGAGTCCCATAAAACGGTGCACAATTGGCCCAGTGTCGTCCAGGTTAGGGGAGGGTTTTGCCAGGGGGGCTTTACTTGGCTCATCGCACTCTTGTGGTGGGCTGGGTGCCTGCAAGCTGACTTTCGTTGTCAGTTGAACTGTGTCATTCAAAATGGTTACATTTCCGTTTCATTACAAGGGTTCTATATCTTGCTGTAAATGTTACAGGTGCTGTACTCTGAGCCTATACTGTTCTCTTGTACCTGTTTTCATTTCGAGGACCTGTGTCCTTTATTACTCATACAGACTTCCCAGAGCTGAGATTTAGAATTGTACAGCTACATCGTCTGTTTTTATTATACATTGGTGCGGCTGGCTTCCTGGATAAGCGAGTTGGTGTTAAGAAGCACAGCTTGGCGGGTCATGTTTCGGCAGATGCATGACTTGACCTTCGCCTCTCTCTCGAGCATGTTGGGGAGGTGCAGCAACGAGACAAGATCATAATTGGATCACAATTGGATATCATGAAATTGGGGAGATAAAGGGGGAAAAATTACAACAACAAAAAAAAAGGATAATTTAGTTGCTGTATACTGGTCGGCCTTCCACTTGAGTTACTCAATGAGAGGGGGCAACATGGCAATGTACTTTCCTGGAGTAGCTCAAACTGCGCATGTTATGTCTCCATGAGACGCCATCTTAACCAACTTAATTTGGCTTCAATGTGCTATTGAGTCTTCAGATAGGAATGAATTGTGTCACGTGATCGATGGCTTTGACCATTCATATATAGAGTTGAAGTCGGAAGTTTACATACACTTAGGTTTGTGTCATTAAAACCCATTTTTCAACCACTCCACAAATTTCTTGTTAACAAACTATAGTTTTGGCAAGTTGCTTAGGACATCTACTTTGTGCATGACACAAGTAATTTTTCCAACAAATGTTTAGACAGATTATTTAAATGTATTTGGCTAAGGTGTATGTAATCTTCCGACTTCAAGTCATTGCTGTGTAGGCTACTGGAGCTGTCGCTTGGCCTAGGCACCTTGGGGTTAATACTGTAAAGAGTTGGGAGGAAAAGCCTTGCCTGACGACTCAAACTGAATCCTTTCACTGCCCTGTCATTCAGTGCATACTTTAGTCTTTAGTCATTGAAGTCGTTTGTGGTGACATAAAAATTAGGGGTTTTGTACAAAACAAAGTCATCAGCTATTGGATCATACTCTAACCACGCAGAGTATCAAAACCAACGACGAATTTTCAAAATGTCACTTTACCCACGTGTGTTCTGGCTCTGGCCCAGCACATTGGTTTCTGGGACAAATCAGACAGTCTAGAATGGAAATCCATTCTAGAAATTGTCGGGGAGGTACTCAGATCCAGACTCATTGAGGAGAAGAAACGAACATCCATGGATATGGCGTAGCATTTGGCCGGAGAAAGGAGTTTGGGTAGCCAGGAAAGGAGAAGCCTGGAACAGACCGCACACAGCAACACAGCAGGCAATGGTAGTGAATATCAGTCGCCAGCAGACTTTGCACCGGGATTTTAAAGGTCACTGTACCCATTCCACCTCCCCAGTCTGGAACCTTGAAGCTCAGAATAACACCAAATGTTATTTTCTTACTGGACTAGGTCAGTGTTGATAATAATGGAAAAGGCATATCCCATGTTTATTACTCTAATCATGTTAATATAATGTTACAATAAATCAAGAGTGTAAAACATTATTATGATTTTAATACAATCTAAAATCTATGTTGTCAATAAGTTATCTTAATTGTTGTGGTATTGTGCCATTAGATAACTGCGCGCAGGGAGTTTTATTATTCATCCGTTCTATTCACACAATCATGCTGAGTTGGAAAACAAAATAACTGATCAGACTGTTGTACTTGATGTTACAGAGTTCATTTGTCACTTGGTTCTAAACCTTGAAAGTAAGTCTTTTAAAAAACACATACTAGATTTGTATCAGTTATTCCACAATTACCAGTTCACCACAGCTTGGAGAGGGAGCTTCACTAAATGTATGTTCAAATGTCATGCATGAAGTCACTGTGTTGTATCTGTAACTGCCATGGACACAGATATTGTGATTGGGGACAGTAAATCCTCATTGCTCAGGTAAGAAATCATTTGAAAGGCAACTGTACTGTATGCTGTATTAGCCCGCTCTTACATAACCTGATGTGAATGAAGCACAGTGTTTAGATCCTACTGGATGTCTCTCCAGCTGGCAACACGTGCACCGCTTTTTTCATAGCTAGGGCTGTTGTGGTCATGTGATCAGGTCAGGCTTCTATGTTGAAAAGCTCTTAAGCCCTGTTTCTCCTCACCTCCCCATGGTGGAGACTCAGAAATCCCCAGGTCTCTAGAGCTAGAGCCAGTAGGCAACATAAGGGCATGACTCTGTAGCATAGTGGCAGCCTGACCCACACAGAGACAGACGTAGATAGACAGACCAGACTGTAGTAGGCAATTCTATCTATCATCCTAACAAATCGGTTGGAGCCAGAGACAGAACACACATCCAACCTGTCCGTTGAGAGAAGCCGTGCCGTTACTGTATCAGTGAGCGGACCAGCAGCCATTAAAATAATCACTGGGTCATTAGCCAGCCGGCTGCTCTTTTTGTTGTTGAATTGTTAGATGCAACAGAATGTTGTGTAAGATTGTTTTAATGGCAGTTATTTTGGTTAAACTACACTGACCAAAAATATCAACACAATATGTAAAGTGTTCGTCCCATGTTTCATGAGCTGAAATAAAAGATCCCAGAAATGTTCCATATGCACAAAAAACATCTTTACATCCCTGGTATTGAGCGTTTATCCTTTGCCAAGATAATCCATCCACCTGGCAGGTGTGGCATATCAAGAAGCTGATTAAATAGCATGATCATTACACAGGTGGACCTTGTGCTGGGGACAATAAAAGGCCACTCTAAAATGTGAAGTTTTGTCACACAACACAATGCCACAGATGTCTCCAGTTTTGTGGGAGCGTGTAATTGACATGCTGACTGCAGAATGTCCACCAGAGCTGTTGCCAGAGAATTGAATGTTAATTTCTCTGCCATAAGCCGCCTCCAACGTCGTTTTAGAGAATTTGGCAGTACGCCCAACCGGCTCAGCAGACCACATTTAAGGCATCATGTGGACGAGCAGTTTGCTGATGTCAACGTTGTGAACAGAGTGCCCCATGGTGGCAGTGGGGTTATGGTATGGTCAGGCATAAGCTACGGACAATGAACACAATTGCATTCTATCAATGGTCATTTGAATCTACAGAGATACTGTGACAAGATCTTGAGGCCCATTGTCATGCCATTCATCCACCGCCATCACCTCATGTTTCAGCATGATAATGCACTGCCCCATGTCGCAAGGATCTCTACACAATTCCTGAAAGCTGAAAATATCCCAGTTCCTCCATGGCCTGCATACTCATCAGACATTTCACCCATTGAGCATGTTTGGGATGCTCTGGATTGATGTGTATGTCAGCGTGTTTCAGTTCCCGCCAATATCCATCAACTTTGTACAAATCAAATCAATTTGTCACATGCCCCGAATACAACAGGTGTAGACCTTACAGTGAAATGCTTACTTACAAGCCCTTAATAACCAACAATGCAGTTTTAAGAAAAAGTAAAAAGTAGATAAGTAAAAAAGAAAAATAGAAAATAGTTAAGGAGCAGCAGTAATTTAACAGTAACGAAGCTATATACAGGGGGTACTGGTACAGAGTCAATGTGCAGGGGAACAGGTTAGTCGAGGTAATTGAGGTAATATGTACATGTAGGTATGTAGGTTGTAGCTGCTTTGCATGATGTATTGTTGTCTCTACCTTGTTGCCATTTGTGCTGTTGTCTGAGCCCAATAATGTTTGTACCCTGTTTTGTGCTGCTTCCATGTTGTGCTGCTGCCATGTTGTGTAGCTACCATGTTGTTGTCATGTTGTGTTGCTACCATGCTGTGTTGTCATGTGTTGCTGTCTTGCTATGTTGTTGTCTTAGGTCTCACTTTATGTAGTGCTGTGTTGTCTCTCTTGTCGTGATGTGTGTTTTGTCCTGTATTTTTATTACATTTTTAATTTTTAATCCCAGCCTCTGTCCATGCAGGTGGCGTTTTGCCTTTTGGTAGGCCATCATAGTAAATAAGAATTTAAAAAAACTGTAGAGTTAAAGTGACTATGCATAGATAATAAACAGAGACGGTGGCAGACACATTATATACAAAATAAGTTACAAATAACGTGAAAAAACACACAATAGCACAATTGGTTAGGAGACTGTAAACCAGCAGCCATCTCCTCTGGCACCAGTCATTAAAGAGGAGTGGGACAACATTCCACAGGCCACAATCAACAGCCTGATCAACTCTATGTGAAGGAGATGTGTCACGCTGCGTGAGGCAAATGGTGGTCACACCAGATACTGACTGCTTTTCTGATCCACACCCCTACTTTTTATTAAGGTACTGTATCTGTGACCAACAGATGCATATCTGTATTCCCAGTCATGTGAAATCCATAGATTAGGGCCTAATGAATTTATTTAAATGAACTGACATCTTATATGAACTGTAACTCAGTAAAATCTTTGAAATTGTCACATGTTCTGTTCATATTTTTGCTCAGTATAGTTTAATGATTTCGTATGTCCCTTTAATTCACCAGAAGGTATTAGGCAAATGTGTAGTTTCAATATGACTCAAAAGCTATAATCCTTTAGGTTTAGGATAAAGAAGAAAAACACCTTTACAACACTTGAAATCCCTGAAACCATTTTATAACCCCACACAGTGTAATTTGAGCAGTGGAGGCTGGTGGGAGGAATTATAGGAGGACATGCTGATTGGAATGGAATAAATGAAAACCACATTTTTTGACTCCGTTCCATGAATTCCATTCCAGCCATTACAATGAGCCCGTCCTCCTATTGCTCCTCCCACAAGCCTCCACTGAATTTGAGCCTGAGTTGTGGGGTAGCAAACTGCTCAGTCATGTGTCCTGCTGCACGTGTAAACTTCATGTGTGACGTGAACTCCCCCTGCTTAACTGTGACTCTAGTCTTATTGTTTATCCCACACAGCGGAGAGAGAGAGAGAGAGGGACACCTGACCACTGTGACTGAGACAAAATTAAGAACATTCTTGACTATGTACAGACTCAGTGAGCATTGCTATTGAGAGAGGCTGCCATAGGCAGACTGCCCACAAAATGAGGTGGAAACTGACCTGCACTCCCTAACCTCCTGCCAAATGTACAACTATATAAGATACACATATTTCCCACAGATCACACAGTTCCATAAAGAATTTGAAAAGAAAAATCAAATATTGATAAACTCCCATATCTGTTAGGTGAAATACCCCAATGTGCAATCACAGCAGCAAGATGTGTGGCCTGTTGCCATGACGAAAGGGCAACCAGTGGAGTACACACAGTATCGTAAATACCACCAAAATGTATCTGTTTATTTATCTTCCCCTACTATTCGTACTACAACTATTAGCACATTGCTAAAACACTGTAGATAGCTGCTATTATAACACTTGATATGTCTTTATCTTTTTCAAACCTGTTTACTGTTCATCTCTAACAGTTTGTTGTTAAAGTTGTCTTTGTTTCTTCTCACTTGTGTTCATTGTTTATTTCACTTGCTTTGGCAATGTAAACATGTTTCCCATGCCAATAAAGCCCATTGGAATTGAATTGAATTGAGAGGAAGAGAGAGAGACCCCACTGCACAGTCAGGGGGCCAGAGAGAGAGAGAGAGAGAGAGAGAGAGAGAGAGAGAGAGAGAGAGAGAGAGAGAGAGAGAGCTATTTCACTTGATTTGGCAATGTAAACATATGTTTCCCATGCCAATAAAGCACTTTGTTTTCCAAAGGAAGCTGGTCCTGTACCCCAGCCGGAAGCATTGCTTTAATGTCTCATGGAGGAGCTTTAACACTAATCAGCATGACAACCCTGGAATGGAATGCAAAGCTTTTTTTTGTTTCACAGAGGAGATAATGTTAAATGGTAGTTAAATGCAACTGATTCCCAAGTGTTTTTTTGAAGTCTTAAAATGTGGAATGTTCAGTTTTGGGGACGAGTCCCAGGGACTGCGGTTGAAAATTAGCCGGCTGGCTAAAACCGTCACTTTTACTGAAACGTTGATTAATGTGCACTGTCCCTTTAAAAATAATAATAAACTCAAACTAAACTCAAGCCCTAGATTTATATTTATATCTCGTTCAGCCTGTAAATGAGATCTGATGCCTATTGTGTGCTATACATGTGGCTATATGTCACATAGGGATCATATGGCTGGATGTAAAGATGCCTGGGTAGAAATATGATCCTGAGTGTGTTTAGACGACAGAACAAAAACACTGGGCTGGATTAAACCAATCAAATGTGTGCCTCTCCCTCTGTGCATGGCTACTGGATGGCATTGGGCCAAGGCACGTCAGGCAAGCAAATAATGTCTGTGAGCTGTGCAGCCAGTCCTTAATACGCCCAGAACGAAGTCTGCCTGCCTAAGAAAGGTCAGTCACTGGACACGCTCTCTCTCTCTCTCTCTTTCTCTCTCTCTCTCTCTCTCTCTCTCTCTCTCTCTCTCTCTCTCTCTCTCTCTCTCTCTCTCCCTTTCTCTCCCTTTCTCTCTCTTTTTCTCTCCATAGGGCTGTCTGGCAGGCTGCCGAGAGCCAGAGCAGATAAAAATCTGTCGGCGTCCTAAATGGCACCCTATTCCCTAGTTCACTACTTTTTCCCAGTTTGCTATATAGACCCTGGTCAAAAGTAGTGCACTAGATAGGAAATAGGGTGCCATTTTGGACGGAACTTCCCCTCACCTCGCAGGCTTGGCTGTGTTAGGGCCTTACCTCCCGCTCTGCTGTTCTGCTGCTCTGCTCTGGCTGAGGGATTACATACAGCACTGCTGCCAGAAACTATTTATCCGGAGAAGTGTTGGAATACGCAGGTCGCTCAGGGGTGGGAGGGTGCCTCGCTCGAAGTGTGTCACAAATATGCTGTAACTTATTGGCTGTGGGGCAGTGGAGCTCCGTCAATCTTGACATTTAGAGTCAGGCCCTGAAGGCTCTCTCTCATCCTCTCGCTAACATTATTATTGCCTTCCCAGCTGACATCAAACGTTTTCCACAACTTTAGAGAACGTTCCCTGAAAAGTCTCGTTAGGACATTACCTAATGTTTTCATATGAATGTTCCAGTGACGTGCAAGAACTGTTTCCAAGAGACCATTCCTTTAATGCTTAACAGAACTTAGCCAGAATGTGGTTACCATGTTCTAGAATATTCAATATTCTGTTCTAGACAAGTTTCATGGGAATGTTGCAAGAACATTCTTGTGTACAGTTTTTTAAGGGTTAGGAGAATATTCCATCAATGTCCCACCAAACATACACAGAACACTGTTGCCATGTTTTCAGAATATAAAATATGAATGTTCTAGAAACTTTTCATGGGAACGTTGCAAGAACATTCCTGTGTATCAGTCATCAAGATGTCGCCCTTGATGGTATACATATTTTCAAGCATAGTGGTGGTTGCATCATGTTATGGGTATGCTTGTAATCGCTAAGGACTGGGGAGTTTTTCAGGATAAAAAGAAACGGAATGGAGCCAAGCACAGGCAAAATCCTGTGCTTGGTTCAGTCTGCTTTCCACCAGACACTGGAAGATTAATTCACCTTTCAGCAGGACAATAACATAAATACAAGGCCAAATCTACATTGGAGTTCCTTACCAAGAAGACAATGAATGTTCCCGAGTGTTCCGCAACCAATACTTTTTGAAAGAATAATTGGCAAATGTTGCACAATCCATGTGTGGAAAGCTCTTTGAGACCCAGAAAAACTCACAGCTGTAATCGCTGCCAAAGTTGCTTCTACAAAGTATTGACTCAGGGTTGTTAATACTGAAGTAAATTAGATGTTTCTGTATTACATTTTTTTTATACATTTCTAACATTTCTAAGAACATGTTTTCACTTTGTCATTGTGGGGTATTGTGATGTCATTATGGGGTATTGTGATGTCATTATGGGGTATTGTGATGTCATTATGGGGTATTGTGTGTAGATAGGTAAGACATTTTTTTATGTAATCCATTTTGAATTCAAGCTGTAACACAACAAAATGTGAAATACATCAAGTGGTATGAATACTGTGGCACAAGGTGCTGTATCTAGTGTTCTATATCCTTAGCTCTTTAATCCCACCCCTCTGCTACTCTCTGTCCATCCCACCTATCATGAGCTCTTTAATCCCACCCATCTGCTACTCTCTGTCCATCCCACCTATCATGAGCTCTTTAATCCCACCCCTCTGCTACTCTCTGTCCATCCCACCTATCATGAGCTCTTTAATCCCACCCCTCTGCTACTCTCTGTCCATCCCACCTATCATGAGCTCAACTGTGCTGTGACGTCTTACATAATCTTCAATTTTTATAATTGTTTAGTATCCACAGATTGTAAATTAAAGAGTAATATTTTTCCTAAGAGCATTATTATATTGTTGATTGATTGACTATGGCTTTCCAAATTGCCCAACACTGCTATTTGTAGATTTCATTTTAAATGAACGTTGTGAATTTTCAGCTATTCCTGAACCTGTGACCAGAACCAATCTACATGGGGGACAGTACCAGAATAAATAATCTGTTGATTCTGTTTCTTCACACAAAATCTACAGAGCTGAGATTGTTGTATATATATATTATATTATATATTATATTGTATATATATATATATATATATATAAAACATGCTATTGCTGGCATGAAATGTTCATAATCATTTAAATTTAAGAACTTTAAGTGTTGAATGAAGCGTGGTTTTGTTTATCAGTTCATATACCATGTGCCATGGAATCATAACAACAAAAATCTCTTCCCAGTTATTTTGCAAGCTCTGAATTTATTATTCTTAATTTTTTATATAAATATTTTTTATTGTATTTTTTTTCCCTCCCCAATTGGTAGTTTACAGTCTTGTCCCATCGCTGCAACTCCCGTACGCACTCGGGAGAGGCGAAGGTCGCGAGCCGTGCAACCTCCGAAACATGACCCCTGCCAAGTCGCACTGCATCTTGACACAATAACCGCTTAACCCAGAAGCCAGCCTCACCAATGTGTCGGAGGAAACACCATACACCTGGTGACCGTGTCAGCGTGCACTGCACCGGGCCCGCCACAGGAGTCACTGGAGAGCAATGGGACAAGGACATCCCAGCCGGCCAAACCCTCCCCTAACCCGGACCAATTGGACCAATTGTGCGCCGCCTCATGGGTTTCCCGGTTGCAGCCGGCTGCGACACAGCCCGGAATTGAACCAGGATCTGCAGTAACACAGCTAGCACTGCGATGCAGTGCCTTAGAAAGCTGCCCCACTCGAGAGGCCCCTGCTGTGAACATTTTTGTCCTCAAATGAAACTGGTATATTTGTCTATTTATGACAATCTTCTTCAGCCAATGTTGGTCTTTAATATATGACAGACAAACCAAGCTCCCTACCTTCTCCCCCTTTAACTTGTCTCCTCCATTTTTCCGGTAATGCTGCAATCAGTTGATTGTAATTTTGGATTGAGCAAACATTCCCATTTACATTGCCCTCCATAATTATTGGGACAGTGAAGAATTTTTTTGTCTTTGGCTCTATACTTCATAAGTTTGGATTTTAAATTAAACAACGACCATATGAGGTTAAAGTGCAGATTGTCAGATTTAATTTGAGGGTATTTTCATCCATATCGGTTGAAGAGTTTCGAAATTACGGCACTTCTTGTACGTAGTGATGAATTGTGAAATGATGATGAGTGAGAAAGTTACAGATGCACAAATATCATACCCCTCCCCAAAAAATGCTAACCTCCCCTGTTATTGTATTGGTGAGAGGTTAGCATGTCTTGGGGGTATGATATAAATTGCTAACCTCCCCTGTTATTGTAATGGTGAGAGGTTAGCATGTCTTGGGGGTATGATATAAAATGCTAACCTCCCCTGTTATTGTATTGGTGAGAGGTTAGCATGTCTTGGGGGTATGATATAAAATGCTAACCTCCCCTGTTATTGTAATGGTGAGGGGTTAGCATGTCTTGGTGGTATGATATAAAATGCTAACCTCCCCTGTTATTGTATTGGTGAGCGGTTAGCATGTCTTGGGGGTATGATATAAAATGCTAACCTCCCCTGTTATTGTATTGGTGAGAGGTTAGCATGTCTTGGGGGTATGATATAAAATGCTAACCTCCCCTGTTATTGTAATGGTGAGAGGTTAGCATGTCTTGGGGGTATGATATAAAATGCTAACCTCCCCTGTTATTGTATTGGTGAGAGGTTAGCATGTCTTGGGGGTATGATATAAAATGCTAACCTCCCCTGGTATTGTAATGGTGAGAGGTTAGCATGTCTTGGGGGTATGATATAAAATGCTAACCTCCCCTGTTATTGTATTGGTGAGAGGTTAGCATGTCTTGGGGGTATGATATAAAATGCTAATCTCCCCTGTTGTTGTATTGGTGAGAGGTTAGCATGACTTGGGGGTATGATATAAATTGCTAACCTCCCATGTTATTGTAATGGTGAGAGGTTAGCATGTCTTGGGGGTATGATATAAAATGCTAACCTCCCATGTTATTGTAATAGTGAGAGGTTAGCATGTCTTGGGGGTATGATATAAAATGCTAACCTCTCCTGTTATTGTATTGGTGAGAGATTAGCATGTCTTGGGGGTATGATATAAAATGCTAATCTCCCCTGTTGTTGTATTGGTGAGAGGTTAGCATGTCTTGGGGGTATGACATACAATGCTTACCTCCCCTGTTATTGTATTGGTGAGAGATTAGCATGTCTTGGGGGTATGATGATCATTCTTAGTAATCTACCGGAGAACCAGTTCGGGTTTAAGTATGCTTCTGTATGAGTGAAGCTTTTAGTGAGAGGTTTAATACTTTAATATACTTTAAGAATTTCAGCCCTCAGAATTTGTATTCATGATATAAGTAGGCATGTTTAATTTTGTCTGGTTTAGAGTTCCAAATAAAGTGAAATATTTTTTGCTCATATGATTTAAAAAGGGAATTGTCTGGAGTAGTCGGATCCATAAGTAATCTGGAATATGACTAAAGAGTTCATCAGGATGAATTTCCCACCATGGTAGCAATATTTGATCTATTTTTGCTAACTTTCTATTAAAATGTATTGTATTTTATTGTCATTTATTTCGGATATGAATTCCGAGTATGTCCACTTCACCGTCAGACCATTTAATTGGTCAACTACACGGTAATGTAAAACTTGTATTTTTTTGCGATCCAATAGGTAATATGGTACAGTTGTCATAGTTTAGTTGTAATACAGAGGTTAGTGTCACGGCTGTCAAAAGGAGAGGACCAAGGTGCAGCGTGTGTGTAGTTCCACATTTTATTTACTCTGTGAAACTATGCAATACATCAAAAAACTGAATAGACAAAACAACAAACCGTGACGCAGAGGAGAAACAAACACTACTCAAAAATAATCACCCACAAAACCCAGGAAGAAAAACCCCTACTTAAGTATGATCTCCAATTAGAGACAACGAGGACCGGCTGCCTCTAATTGGAGATCATCCCAAACAAACCAACATAGAAATACAAAAACTAGAACCTAAGAACATAGAAATAGAACACATAGAATAAACCCCCCTGTCATGCCCTGACCTACTCTACCATAGAAAATAACAGCTTACCATGGTCAGGACGTGACAGTTAGAGAAATTATCTAGATCCTCAAAGTGTCACTCCCTGATCTGTTTCACCTGTCCCTGTGATTGTCTCCACCCCCTCCAGGTGTCGCTTATTTTGCCCAGTGTATTTATCCCTGTGTTTCCTCTCTCTCTGTGCCCGTTCGTCTTGTTTGTCAAGTCATCCAGCATGTTTTTCTGTGCGCCTGCTTCCTCTACTATAAAGACTTGGATTCTTTTATGTTTCATATTATTTCAAGTAATTGAGGTATATTTTTTCCAATGTATCGTCCATGTAAAAAACCTGTCTGATCAGAATTAACAATATCTGGCTAAACCTATTTTTCTTTTAACCTTTATTTAACTAGGCAAGTCAGTTAAGAACAAATTCTTATTTACAATGACAGCCTACTGGGGAACAGTGGGTTAACTGCCTCGTTCAGGGGCAGAATTACATAATCTTTTATTTTTTTTACCTTGTCAGCTCGGGGATTCAATCCAACAACCTTTCAGTTACTTGCCCAACGCTCTAACCGCTAGGCTACCTGCCGCCACACATTTTAAATTCTATGTGCTATGCGTTTTGCCAGGATTTTAGCAACATTGAAGTATTTTTTTATGGACTGGATCTTTATACTTACCCCCTGGCTCCTGTTTCAGTAATAGTGCAATCAGACCTTCTTGCTGAGCACCAGATATTAAAAGTTATTTATAGGAGTAGTTTAAACATGTTAATAATGGATCTTTGAGGACATACACATTTTTTAGGACATCAAGCCCTGGGGTTTTTCCAGACTGAAAGGATTTAATTGCCTCAAGAAGTTCCTCCTCTGTAAGTTGGCCTTCGCACAAGTCTTAATTAAGTTTTACATTTTACATTATTATTTTTAGGAAATAAATCCTTACATCATTCAGTGGAGATTGAGGAGACTGAAAAGAAAACATATATTTAAAATATTTTGCTTCCTCTATCAAAATATAATTTGCTCAATCATGTATGACTTCGTCATTTGTAACGGGTTTCTGTAAATCATTTTTGGAATCATTTAGATGTTGACATTTTTCATCCAGTTCGCTTTATTTTTGTAGTAAATTGCACTTGATTGTTCTTGAATAGGTTCCTCCAGTTCTTTTTGTTTTTCCTCTAACTTATTCTGTGCCTCTATAGTACAGTTGTTATTGCTACATGTTCCATTAGTTCCTCTATTTCCTTAGTCTTTTGATAGAAACTGAATTTGTTTTAAAGATGAGTATTGAATTGAATGGCTTCTAAAGGTGCATTTGAAAGTATCCCATACAACAAGGGGATCGGTATTTAAGCCTCCATATATCCACAGGTTCTAATGTGTCCATGATAGTTGTGATCTCCTTAAGTGCATGAGGGTGATAGTTTGTAGTGTGATTTCCTTTATGGTCCATTGAAGTACTCAAAACCGTGTTATAATCTTCCAAAAATAATAATAGGCTTGTTTGTTGATTCTGATAGATTGTTAGAAATATTTTAGAAGATGTGTGGATCATTATTTGGACCGTATAGATTAATGAGCCAGATTTATTTATCGTCCACTAGCATTTTGAAAAGGATTGGAACGTATACGCTTGGCGTCAGGAAGCAGGTGCAGAAGGTATGTTTAATGATAAGAAAGGTAGATAACAAAAACAGGAGAAGCGTATTGAATGTGACAAAAAAAACAATACTGCCTGAACACGGACGCTACTGGCTCCAGACGCATGGCTCCAGCCGCAGGACGACGCCGGCCAGGGGGGTGGCCCCGAGGGTGAGGAGAGGGCCGGTCCAGACAGCGGAGATGGGGTCCAGGATGCTGGCTGCCGGGACCCAACGGCTCTCCTCTGAGCCGTATCCCTCCCAGTCCACCAGGTACTGGAGCCGACCCCCACAACGTCGGCAGCATAGGTGGGGGTTCAATCAATGTCCAGGGGAGGCAGAGGGGTGTCGCGGGGGACGGCACCAGCCAGGGGACCAGGAACCAATGGCCTGAGGAGGGCAACATGAAAAGATCCGGTAGTTGATGGGGAGTTGTAAATGATATGTTACCTCATTGACCCTCCGGAG
This sequence comes from Salmo salar, assembly GCF_965601325.2. Lineage (NCBI taxonomy): Eukaryota > Metazoa > Chordata > Actinopteri > Salmoniformes > Salmonidae > Salmo > Salmo salar. Next base: position 108,051,048 of record NC_138303.1, on the reverse strand, counting down.
GACCTTAAAGGGTCCCACAAACTGGGGGCTCAGCTTCCGGCAGGGAAGGCGGATTGGGAGGTTCATGGTTGAGAGCCAGACGCGATCACCAGGATGGAACACAAAAGCTTCACTGCGGTGGCGGTCCACCTGCACCTTCTGGTGGGGACAATGCGTTGGCGCCTCACATAATCAGTGATCCAAACCTCCACTGCGCGCCAGAACCACTCGTCTACTGGAGGGGTTTCGGTCTGGCTCGGGGTCCATGGGGCCAGGGCCAGCTGATATCCCAGGGCGTACTGGAGTCAGCCCGGTAGAGGAGTGACAAAGTGAGTATTGGGCATACTCTGCCCAGGGAAGGAACCGGGCCACTCCCCCTGCCGGTCCTGGCACTGACTCCTAAGCAACCTCCCCAGCTCCTTGTTGGTCCTCTCCACCTGCCTGTTGGACTGAGTCCGGTACCCAGATGTGAGGTTGGCCTTTTCCCCGAGCTTCTCCATGAAGGCTCTCCATACCCGCAACGTGAATTGGGGGCAACGGTCAGAGACGATAGGGCAGTAGGGAGACCAGAGAGAGGGATACAACGGCAGGATTTGGAAAATCTGTCCACAACAACCATAACAGTGGTGAAACTATCAGACGGGGGAAGATCAGTAACATAATCTATGGCAGATAGGACCAAGGCCGCTGAGGCACGGGAAGGGGAAGGAGTTTCCCTGCTGGAGCGTGCCAGGGAGATTTGGTTTGGGCACATATGGAGCAGTTGACGTAGCGGGCGACATCTTGCACCAAGGTGGGCCACCAGTACTTTGCAGAGATGGATTGAATGGTGCGGGCGATATCTGGGTCTCCAGCTGAAAGGGATGTGTCCAGGTCAACAGCCAATCCCTTACCTACGTGGGGATGTAGGTGTGCTCTCGAGGGTAGGTAGCAGGCGCGGGGTTCCTACCTCTCCAGCACATTTACATTTACATTTACATTTAAGTCATTTAGCAGACGCTCTTATCCAGAGCGACTTACAAATTGGTGCATTCACCTTATGATATCCAGTGGAACAACCACTTTACAATAGTGCATCTAAATCTTTTAGGGGGAGGGGGGGGGGGGGGGGGGGTTAGAAGGATTACTTTATCCTATCCCAGGTATTCCTTAAAGAGGTGGGGTTTCAGGTGTCTCCGGAAGGTGGTGATTGACTCCGCTGTCCTGGCGTTGTGAGGGAGCTTGTTCCACCAAAGGGGTGCCAGAGCAGCGAACAGTTTTGACTGAGCTGAGCGGGAACTGTGCTTCCTCAGAGGTAGGGAGGCGAGCAGGCCAGAGGTGGATGAACGCAGTGCCCTTGTTTGGGTGTAGGGACTGATCAGAGCCTGAAGGTACGGAGGTGTGAGGGGAACGATTCGGGAGGGCGGAATGAAAGGCACACTCAGAACTGGAACCTCTCCCGAATCGTGGGTTTGATGTTCTTTGAGCCTGGGCAATATGACAGGGTGAAGAAAATCTCGTGAAAAAAAGGACCCACCTTGCTTGGGGCGGGTTCAGCCCGCTGAAGCTTCTGATAGGCTAATTGATATCATTTGATATCATTTGAGTGAATTGGAGGTGTACCGGTGGATGTATTTCAAGGACTACTTTCAAAATCAGTGCCTCTTTGCTTGACGTTATGGGATAATCAAAATAAATCAGCCAAGACCTCAGAAAAAGAATTGAAGACTTCAACAAGTCTGGTTCATACTTGGGAGCGATTTCCAAACGCCTGAAGGTACCATGTTCATCTGTACAAACAATAGTACGCAAGTTTAAACACCATGGGACCACGCAGCCGTCATACCGCTCAGGAAGGAGACGCGTTCTGTCTCCTAGAGATGAACGTACTTTGATGCGAAAAGTGCAAATCAATCCCAGAACAACAGCAAAGGACCTTGTGAAGATGCTGGAGGAGAAAGGTACAAAAGTATCTATATCCACAGTAAAACGAGTCCTATATCGACAAAACCTGAAAGGCCGTTCAGCAAGGAAGAAGTCACTGCTCCAAAACTGCCATAAAAAAGCCAGACTACGGTTTGCAACTGGACATGGGGACAAAGATCGTAGTTTTTGGTCTGATGCCACCGACATGGCCCGCTACCCTAGCCGCATCCTCAGAGCATGCGCAGACCAGCTGGCTGGTGTGTTTACGAACATATTCTGGGCCCTGGACTTTCTGACGGGCCGCCCCTAGGTGGAGAGGGTAAGAAACAATATCTCCACCCCGCTGATCCTCAACACTGGGGCCCCACAAGGGTGCCTTCTCAGCCCTCTCCTGTACTCCCTGTTCACCCATGACTGCGTGGCCATGCACGCCTCCAACTCAATCATCAAGTTTGCAGACGACACTACAGTGGTAGGCTTGATTACCAACAACGACGAGACGGCCTACAGGGAGGAGGTGAGGGACCTCGGAGTGTGGTGTCAGGAAAATAACCTCACACTCAATGTCAACAAAAGAAAGGAGATGATCGTGGACTTCAGGAACCAGCAGAGGGAGCAGCCCCCTGTCCATATCGACAGAACAGTAATGGAGAAGGTGGAAAGTTTTAAGTTGCGTACACATCACGGACAAACTGAAATGGTCCACCCACACAGACAGCGTGGTGAAGAAGGCACAACAGCGCCTCTTCAACCTCAGGAGTCTGAAGAAATTTGGCTTGTCACCTAATACCCCTCACAAACATTTACAGATGCACAATTGAGAGCATCCTATCGGGCTGTATCACCGCCTGGTACGGCAACTGCACCACCCTCAACCGCAAGGCTCTCCAGAGGGTAGAGCGGTCTGCGCAACGCATCACCGGGGGTAAACTACCTCCCCTCCAGGACACCTACAGCACACGATGTCACAGGAAGGCCAGAAAGATCATCAAGGACAACAACCACCCGAGCCACTGCCTGTTCGCCACACTATCATCCAGAAGGCGAGGTCAGTACTGGTGCATCAAAGCTGGGACCGAAGAGACTGAAAAACAGCTTCTATCTCAAGGCCATCAGACAGGCTGCGGCCAACATACAGACTCAAATCACTGGTCACTTTAATAAATTCATTTAACAAAGGTATAACTAGTCACTTTAAATAATGCCACTTTAATAATGTTTGCATATCCTACATTACTCATCTCATATGTGTATATACTGTATTTTATTCCATCTATTGTATCTTGCCTATGCCGCACGGCCATCGCGCATCCATATATTTATATGTACATATTCCAGCCCTTACATTGTGTGTATAAGGTAGTCATTGTGAATTTGTTAGATTACTTGTTAGATATTACTGCATTGTCAGAACTGGAAGCACAAGCATTTCGCTACATTCGCATTAACATCTGCTAACCATGTGTATGTGACCAATAAAATTTGATTTGATTGATTAATGGAACTCTCATTTTAATATGGTGAAACTTGAGTTTTCAAGGAAGGCATTTCCCTGTATGTGTGCATGTGACATTAAAACTTCAAACTTACTTTAAAATAACTATTCTAATAGTAAAATCATGGTGTAAAGTCAGGTGAGCTGGTTCTACTCTGTTCGACCATTTTCTGGTGTTTTGTGTTGTAAAACTGAGCGGGTTGAGCAAAACATGTCAACCCTGTTCCCGATAGGCTAGAAATACTTTAGCAATGTTTTCGAAATTGCTTTTTTGTTGTTGTGAAGATTGCATTCATTGACCACTCCCTGTTTCACACAACAAGCTTCCATTCCCCCTGTCACAAGGGGATTTATGGCTGATTTTAAGATGAAATCGTCATCCCTGTTACGGTCAACCCTGGTAAAAAGATAAAATAGATTTCACCTCATTTTAACAGTGTAGCTTGGGAAGACATGTTTTTTGTGAACTTGTGCTATTTATGACAGAATGTTAAAATTAGGTGAAATCTATTTTATCTTTTTACCAGGGTTGACAACAATAAATCTCCCATGTTACACTTCTCATAAAGCATCGGAACTGTTGGAATGACACAGTTGTTTACATTAGGTCCCGTGGGTCAAAGGTCATGTACACTACAGTGTGTTTATGCAATGTCTCTTTCTGTTTACTGGGGGTGTGACAGTTTTCCAAATGTTTGGAAGCTTGTCATCTCTTAACATCTTTCACACTGCCACATTCAAGGAGCAGAAAGCTCAATTGGACGCTTCTAAGAAATCCTGATACGCCCTCCGACAAACCATCAAACAGGCAAAGCATCAATACAGGAGTAAAATCGAATCCTACTTCACTGGCTCTGATGCTCGTCGGATGTGGCAGGGCTTGCAAACTATCACGGATCACAAAGGGAATCCCAGCCGTGAGCTGCCCAGTGACGTAAGCCTACCAGACGAGCTAAAGGTTTTTTATGTTCGCTTCGAGGCAAGCAACTAAGTAATCAATCTCTCCGTAGCCGAGGTGAGTAAGACCTTTAAACAGGTTAAAGTACAGGGGATGTCAAAAGGGAAACAAGGTTTCTGGGTCACTGCTCCAGCAATGCAGCACCATCTGTAAAACAGCATCAACATCCTGTTGCGCACTTCTTATTCTGGGTCGTTCCACGAAAATACTGCCTTTTGCATCCCTTTTGATATTTTAAGTAGAAATTGTGCACCAATATTGAATTTTAAATGTCCTTTATATTAAATAAAGTCCCCTTTAATATGGACCACATGAACAGATCAATAAGTCAGATTTGTAATGTAAATAAAGACTTGCTAAAATGCCAAGATTAAGTATTGTGACATTTTTCCTTCATGCACCATCTGTGACATCTAGGAAGATTTTAACCCACTGAACCCCAACATTTCTCCCAAGTTATCACCGTCATTGTAAAGCCCTAGTTGGTCTCCCGAGTGGCGCAACTGTCTAAGGCACTGCAGTGTTTGAGGCGTCACTACAGATCCGGGTTCGATCCCGGTCTGTGTTGCAGCCAGCCGTGACCTTAGACAGTTGCGCCACTCGGCACCCCAATGGTGGAACAAGCTCCCTCACGACGCCAGGACAGCGGAGTCAATCACCACCTTCCGGAGACACCTGAAACCCCACCTCTTTAAGGAATACCTGGGATAGGATAAAGTAATCCTTCTAACCCCCCCCCCCCTTAAAAGATTTAGATGCACTATTGTAAAGTGGTTGTTCCACTGGATATCATAAGGTGAATCCACCAATTTGTAAGTCGCTCTGGATAAGAGCATCTGCTAAATGACTTAAATGTAATGTAAATGTGACCGGGAGACCCATGATGCGACGCCCAATTGGGCCAGCGTCGTCTTGGTTATGGATGGGTTTGGCCGGCCAGGATGTCCTTGTCCAATTGGGCTCTAGCGACTCCTGTGGCGGGCCGGGCGCCTGCAGGGTGACTTCGGTCACCAGTTGGACAGTGTTTCCTCCGACACATTGGTGCGGCTGGCTTCTGGGTTAAGGGTCGCAGTGTGTCAAGAAGCAGTGCGGCTTTGCTGGGTTGTGTTTCGGAGGACGCATTGGCTCTCGACCTTCGCCTTTCCCGAATTCGTACGGGAGTTGCAGCGATGGGACAAGACTGTGTTTACCATTGTATATCACGGAATTAGGCAGAAAAATAAGTAAATAAATAATAAGACCTAGTTATTGTGTTGCTTTGACAAAGTCATTTCTGGAGATTATTATTTATTCATGTGATTTGTGATTCATTGAAGTCTGTCCCTCGTTTAAGGTTAAACAGTACAACCCTGGTACGTGAACTGAACTCTCATTTTAAGAAGGTGAAACGTACTTTTTTCTTTTTTATTCAAAAGAAACATTGAACATCTAATAGTCAAATCATAGTGTAAAAGCAAATGAGCTGGTTCTACACTTTTTGGCCATTTTCTGGTGTTTGTGGTGGAAAACTGAGCAGGTCAAGGATAACACGTCAACCCTGTTACCTGTAGATAGACAGGCTAGAATTCTTTTTACAATTAGCTTTTTTTTTCTTGTGAAGCTTGCCTTCAACTGCCACTCCCTGTTTCACACAACAAGCTTCCATTCCCCCGTCACAAGGGGATTTATGGCTGATTTTAAGATTAAATTGTCATCCCTGTTACGGTCAATCCTGTTACGGTCATCCCTGTTACGGTCATCCCTGTTACGGTCAATCCTGGTAAAAAGATAAAATAGATTTCACCTAATTTTAACATTCTGTCATAAATAGCACAAGTTCAACTTAATAAAAAACACGTCTTCCCAAATTACACTGTTGTAGGTGAGGTGAAATCAACAAAACAATTCTCCCAAGTTACACTTCTCAAAAAGCATCCAACTTGTTGGAATGACACAGTTGTTTACATTAGGTCCCGTGGGTCAAAGGTCATGTACACTACAGTGTGTTTATACAATGTTTCTATCTGTTTACTGGGGGTGTGACAGTTTTCCAAATGTTTGGAAGCTTGTCATCTCTTAACATCTTTCACACTGCCACATTCAAGGAGCAGAAAGCTCATTTGGACGATTCTAAGAAATCCTGATACGCCCTCCGACAAACCATCAAACAGGCAAAGCATCAATACAGGAGTAAAATCGAATCCTACTACACTGGCTCTGATGCTCGTCGGATGTGGCAGGGTGTGCAAACTATCACGGATTACAAAGGGAATCCCAGCCGCGAACTGCCCAGAGACGTAAGCGTAGCAGACGAGCTAGAGGTTTTCTATGCTCGCTTCGAGGCAAGCAACTGTGTAATCAAAAGTATTTCACTTTTAGTCTACACCTGTTGTTTACGAAGCATGTGACGAATACAATTGTATTTTATTTTATTTGACTCTACTGCACTTGCACTGCATGTCCCTCACTGGTTCACTGCATGTCCCTCACTGGTTCACTGCATGTCCCTCACTGGTTCACTGCATGTCCCTCACTGGTTCACTGCATGTCCCTCATCAGTTCACTGCATGTCCCTCATCAGTTCACTGCATGTCCCTCACTGGTTCACTGCATGTCCCTCATCAGTTCACTGCATGTCCCTCACTGGTTCACTGCATGTCCCTCATCAGTTCACTGCATGTCCCTCATCAGTTCACTGCATGTCCCTCATCAGTTCACTGCATGTCCCTCTCTGGTGAAAACTCTTCAGGGGACATACTGTTCCAGTTCAGTGTACAGTCCAGGCACGAGTCTCTCTGAAGATTCTTCCTGGCACCACAATCAAAAGAGGCCAGCTTGGTGGATGCTAGATCTTCCTACGTGTTTTGCAAACAGTAGTCTTTCTTATACTTGACATCAAATTGTATACTCCCTATTCAGCTGTGTAGAGAATTAGAAATGTGTAGAATTATGTGATAACAGGGAATAAGTGGGTGGCTGCAGGGTTTCCCATAGCTGGGAGTGGGGACCAGGGCTGGGGTCTATTGGAATTGAAAGCAGTCAATTCAGGAAGGGATTTTATTTAACATTTAAAAAAAATAAAAAACATTTCAAATAAATAGCTTCTTCTCCTATTGAGAAGTCATTGAACATATATTTTTTTCAAGTTAGAATTTTAATTTCAGCTCTGGTGGGGACCATAATGTGCTTTGTGCCACGCTGAGTAAAATAGGGCAATGTAGGCATGTGCATGATACTGTGTTTCTGCCAGCAGAGGGAGCTATAGTCAATATAATGCTCTCTACAGCTCGCTGTGGTGAGGTAACGCCCACTGTTGTTGCAAACTGTCCACCATTTTCCTCTTTCTTGCTTCTATATAAAGTGTAAAAAAAAATCCAGGTCTGAAACAGTTCCTATTCTCTCAATTTTTAATGATTTGTTATGGTAAGATCAAACTATGGCCTTCTTTTTGTGCAAGCTCACAGACATACACAATCACGTGAAGTTGTTTTAATGTTGTGGATACTTGACATGGTTGGAAAAGCATTCTAGTAAAGCTCACAGTTTACATCAAACCAATTAGTGTGGTGTTATAGCAAATTAAAGTAAATAAAATAAAAGTTAAAGTAAATATAATAAAAGTTAAGTAAAATAAATGTGCTTTAGGACAGTTTCTGGTGTTCACACACTTAAATTAGTAACTATGTATATTTCATATAAGAAGCTTATACATTCTATATACATATGTACCATCAAATGTTTGCTCCACACAATAGAGCACAAATTAACACAAAGGCCTTATTATTATTTGAAATGTCATCTCAATCTAGAATCAACTATTGACCCAAAAGCACACATCCATACAGTATATTAACAATGATCTATCTATCTATCTATCTATCTATCTATCTATCTATCTATCTATCTATCTATCTATCTATCTATCTATCTATCTATCTATCTATCTATCTATCTATCTATCTATCTATCTATCTATCTATCTATCTATCTATCTATCTATCTATCTATCTATCTATCTATCTATCTATCTATCTATCTATCTATCTATCTATCTATCTATCTATCTATCAAATACAACGGTTAATTTTCACCTTCCATACATTTACCTCGGGTTCTGCTCATTCCTTCTCAACGTCATCCTTAACATCTCAGAGTTAAAGATTCGCTGCCAAACTGAGTCCATTTCAAGTCATCGTTAATTGTACTCCATTTAGTCAACAGTCTTGTGTCAAAAAGTTCTGGGTATTTCATCGGACAATCCGTTGTTTTAACTGACTTTCCATTTGAATCGGACATCCTTTTTTCTTTTCCATAAACATGATATAAGCTACTGTGACTGTTACAGTGTCGCCCCCCCCCCCCCCCTAAAGATTTCTTTCAGCAGCAGTGACAATGGTAGCAGGAATCTAAAGACCAAATATACGTCGTAACTTGTCACTCTATATTTTTTTTTGGGGGGGGGAGTGGCGGGGCACCGCTGCTAAATCAAAATATGAAGGAAACACTGTGTTATATACAATATGATGCTGACGAGATAGATAGCTGTGAAATAAGCAAGACTATCAGATCCAGATGCATTTACAATAGGAGAAGGGTTACCTAACAATTCGGACAAAATAATCTTGATGCCATTAAACATTTTGGATGGTCGTCGGTTTAACAAGTCCATTTCATCCCCCTCCGTTGCTTTGTAGGTTACTTATTCAGCCTCTGCCACATCGTCACCAGGAAAGGTGGGCATCTAATAGGCATTTTGTTTTCCAAGGTGCTCTGCTGTGGGACAACCTGCACGCAGAACATTGGCGATCTCTTTGTCATGGTGAACTGGTCTGTGATGTCAAAGCGGAGGCCACAGAGTTTGGAGAGTGGCGTGGGACCGTTGTGAGGCGTTAGTATGTTGTTATGGTGGGGGAGAGTAGCTTTCAATCCAAGGGTATCCTCGTTAACCAGTGACACATCCACAGGTAACACGATGTAGGCATGAATCAGGCTCTCTCCAGGGCTACACTTCGTTCTCATGGACCAGCAGTATTCTCCATGCTCACCTGTAGAAAAAGGGGATGGTCTTAGCATGGTACATGGTATATGATATATGCCACTTAGCAGTTGCCAGCCCCACACTCCTACCAACTGAGCCACACACAGCACCACATTCTGCATATCCTTTAAATCAGTGCCAAAAAAAAATAGTTTTCTAGAAATGAATGCTTTTTATTCTCAGCAATCAGCAATTCCCTTAGAGTATGATATATCATGCTATATGGTGCCTAATATCATATTTTTAGCGGTGGGCACCAATATCGATAATTCAATATGATATTGATATCATTTGATATCGAAATGAGCAAGGCATATTGTGTAATCAATCGTTTTTTTCTTCCTGGTAACCTACACTGTTCTGTAAGAAAAGCATACATGACTCTTCCTGCATGAACAAAACCCTCTGGACTTAACATACTGAACTGCCTGCTGATGGTCGATCAACAGTGGATGGGCTTCCCATTGTAATTCAAACTGGTTAGGTAAGTTTATGTTACCAGAAAATTCCCAAATGGAAAATCTGCAATCAGTTGTCTGGACTTCACAGAAAAGTGAACAGTCACACATTTTCAATGTATTTTCTACAAACCGATTTGATATCAACATTGAATTGAAAAATACAACTGATATTGATATCGATTTTCCATATCAGTGCCCATCACAGAATATATCTATCATGTTCTCACCTGCTGTAGAGTCTTTGAAGCGTACAGTCTGTATATTTTGGGTCTCCAGCATAGCTCTGTAAGTCAGTCCAGTGCAGCCTAGCACACACTCCGACGGTGGGTCCAGATCTTTGGATATCTCTGTCAGTAATCTGTCCTTGTCTGTACATTCCATCCCACCATCCAGTGCCCCCATGGCCAAGAGCATGGTAGACAAAAGCCCACAGAAAACCTGAACAGACCAGTAGTTAGCCATTCTGACCCAAACCAGCCAAAAGTCAAGTCAGGAAAAAAGGTTGAGCTGCTGCCTCTTGCAGCTGCTGTGCTGTGCTGTGTCGTAGCAGCTGTGGACATGTATCCAAAATCCAATAAGCATTTTCATTGCTCATCACTCCCACCCCAAAAAGATTTGTTTAGAAAGCAAATGTTGGCACTGCTGCTGAAATAGCAGTTGGGTCATTCCACCAATTCGGTGCCTTTTGAGAAGTGTAACTTGGTAAAAAAAAAAAAGGATCAGTGCAGTTAAAAATATGTATTTCCTTCATTTTTTAAATAATATTTACACACTAGAAGGTCAAAATAACACTCGTAAATTGTGAAAATTAGGATAATGCCCTTTTTGTGTAAAAGCTGTTTGAAATAAATCCCGGGAATTTCTGCCTGTTCAGGTGGGATGGAACTTTTGGCCCACGTCATGACATCACAACATGATCTGATGTTCCTTACCATGAAAGGCTTAGTTACAAGCCCTTAACCAACAATGCAGTTCAAGAATTAGAGAAAATATTGACTAAATAAACAAAAATATAATTTAAAAAAAAAGTAACACAATGAAATAACAATAATGAGGTTATATAGAGGGAATACTGGTACCGAGTCAATGTGCAGGGGTACAGGTTAGTCGAGGTAATTTGTACATGTAGGTTGGGGTAAAGTGACTATGCATAGATAATAAACAGCAAGTAGCAGCAGTGTAAAAACAAAGGTGTTGTCGTGTCCTCTTCACTTGGTGTGTTTGGACCATGATAGTTTGTTGGTAATGTGGACACCAAGGAACTTGAAACTCTCAACCCGCTCCACTTCAGCCCCATCGATGTTAATGGGGGCCTGTTCGGCCCACCTTTTCCTGTAGTCCACGATCAGCTCCTTTGTCTTGCTCACGTTGAGGGAGAGGTTGTTGTCCTGGCACCACACTGCCAGGTCTCTGACCTCCTCCCTATAGGCTGTCTCATCGTTGTCGGTGATCAGGCCTACCACTGTTGTGTCGTCAGCAAACTTAATGACAGTGTCCTGTGTGGCTCAGTTGGTTGAGCATGGTGTTTGCAACGCCAGGGTTGTGGGTTCGATTCCCACGGCGGACCAGTACGGGGGAAAAAAATGAAATGTATGCATTCACTACTGTAAGTCGCTCTGGATAAGAGCGTCTGCTAAATGACTAAAATGTAAAAAAAATGTGTTGGAGTTGTGCTTGACCTCGCAGTTGTGGGTGAACAAGGAGTACAGGAGGGGACTGAGTACACACCACTGAGGGGCCTCAATGTTGAGGATCTGCGTGGCAGATCAAGTTAACTACCTAGACAATTGTTCCCCTGTTAGATACTAACAGCTAGTAATAGTGATGCTTGGCCTATTTGAAACATTGCCTTCTGGCAGCATTTACCTGCCTACCCAACAGTTAGAAAAAAACAAGATCATTCATAATGGTTTTTATTCCATTTTAGTTCGTTTTGGAGTCAAATATAATAGTTTCAGTTTAGTTAAACTTTTTCTAATGGGTTTCAATGTCTGCTTAAATCAGCCATAAATCCCCTTGTGACAGGGAGAATGGAAGCTTGTGTGCAACAGGGAGTGGCAGTTGAATGCAAGCTTCAAAAAACTATTTAAATAGTTAAAAGTGAGCAGCTCGTGCCTGGATTTACATTTGTAATCCGTGATAGTTTGCAAGCCCTGCCACATCCGATGAGCATCAGAGTCAGTGAAGTAGGATTCGATTTTACTCCTGTATTGATGCTTTGCCTGTTTGATGGTTTGTCGGAGGGCGTAGCAGGATTTCTTAGAAGCGTCCAAATGAGCTTTCTGCTCCTTGAATGTGGCAGTGTGAAAGATGTTAAGAGATGACAAGCTTCTAAGCATTTGGAAAACTGTCACACCCCCAGTAAACAGAAAGAGACATTGCATAAACACACTGTAGTGTACATGACCTTTGACCCGCGGGACCTACTAAATATAAACAACATTCCACCAATTCTGATGCTTTTGAGATATGTAACTTGACAAAAAAAAAAAAATGATTTCACCTAATTTGAACATTCTGTCATAAATAGTACATGTTCAACTTAATAAAAAACACATTTTCCCATCTCCAAAAAATAAAACAAGATTAAAGTAAGTACCTATTAAGTGCCAAATAAAGTAACAGGGTGACGATGTAATGTTTAACCAGCCATAAATCCCCTTGTGATAGGGGGAATGGAAGCTTGTTGTGTGAAACAGGGAGTGGCAATTGAATGCAAGCTTCACAAAAAAATCTAGCCTGTCTATTTATGGGTAACAGGGTTGACGTGTTATGCTAGACCTGCTCAGTTTTCCACCACAAAACACCAGAAAATTGCCAAAAAGTGTAGAACCAGCTCATCTGCTTTTACACTGACTGGACTATTAGATGTTCCCATATGGATTCGGGAGAGGCGAAGGTCGATAGCCAATGCGTCCTCCGAAACACGACCCCGCCTGTCAAGTGTCAGTGTGTAGCGGGTCGGACGAAGTCAGGCGCAGGACACAGAACTGAGTATAAACTTAACTTTACTCTAAAATAAACCAAACATATATTCCAGACTGGGAAACACACCAGCTCACAGAAATACTGACCACTTCACAATGAACAAACACACACAAAACCATGTGGGAACCAGATGGGTTAAATAGGGAGTAAATTACAACGTAATGGAAACCAGGTGTGTACAAACAAGACAAAACAACATAGAAAAAGAAACGTAGATCGGTGGCGGCTAGAAAGCCGGTGACGTCGACCGCCGAACGAACAAGGAGAGGCACCAACTTCGGCGGAATTCGTGACACCGCCAAGTCGCACTGCTTCTTAACCCGGAAGTCAGACGCAACAATGTGTCGGTGGAAACACTGTCCAACTGGCTACCGTGTCAGCGTGCATGCACACGGCCCGCCACAGGAGTCGCTAGAGCGCGAATGGACAAGGACATCCTGGCCGGCCAAACCCACCCATAACCAAGACAACGCTGGGCCAATTGTGCGTCGCCTCATGGGTCTCCCGGTCGCGGCTGGCTGCAACACAGACCGGGATCGAACCCGGATCTGTAGTGACGCCTCAAACACTGCAGTGCCTTAGACAGTTGCGCCACTCGGGAGACCAACTAGGGCTTTACAATGACAGTGATAACTTGGGAGAAATGTTGGGGTTGAGTGGGTTAAAATCTTCCTAGAAGTCACAGATGGTGCATGAAGGAAAAATGTCAAAATACTTAATCTTGGCATTTTAGCAAGTCTTTATTTACATTACAAATCTGATTTATTGATCTGTTCAAGTGGTCCATATTAAAGGGGACTTTATTTAATATAAAAGGCATTTAAAATTCAATATTGGTGCACAATTTCTACTTCAAATATCAAAAGGGATGCAAAAGGCAGTATTTTCGACGGAACGACCCAGAATAAGAAGTGCGCAACAGGATGTCGATGCTGTTTTACAGATGGTGCTGCATTGCTGGAGCAGTGACCCAGAAACCTTGTTTTCCCTCTTGGCGTCCCCTGTACATTTAGGTTTCCTGTCAAACTGATCCCACAGCCGGGGGCTATGAATCACTACCTCTATTAAGAGGTCACTGTATAAATAGTTATTAACTTTTAGGTTACACTTCAAATGCAGTGTTAAAATGTCAGTGAATAAAGATACATTTTGACAGCATTTATAAATAGTAAGAATTGTCCAATACATAAAAAAATAAATACTAATATTTGACTGTTTAATCTCGGGAAATAATGAAATTGGAATCCAGAATTCTTGTAGTAGCGTTTATTAAAGAATTTAATCAGATAGACATATAATTGATACAAATTCTCAAACTGTGTGATCAATGCCAATAACACATTTCACCACATTTTTTTTAACCAAAACTTGTTAGTGAAGCTGTGACAACCTCTGGCACATTCCATATCGTGGTGATAAATATTATGATGAAAATACATTGTGAAAAAGGTGACAATGTGAGGTAAATGTAAAAGGAAAACATTTATTTAGTGTATCTCAAAGAAAATATAAAAATAGTATATATTTATCCAACTGCTAAAACCAGAAAATGCTGTGGACCTAGTTTTGGACTTTTTGTGGGGACCCATGGAGTAGCACTGCTTTAATCCCTTGCCAGTCTAGAGCTTCAGGGTTGTGAAATATCGTCGTTAAAAATAGCATCAAAGCACATATGAAATGTCATTAAAGCAAGACTGCCAACGTTTCTTCAACCAGAACTAATAGCCGTCAGTTGGCTGCAGATCTGATTTTTCTCAGACCTTTTTTATTTTGAGACCGCCTAAATGTCCCTAAGCTTCTCCGCATGTGCAGGATTCTCTTGGTCTATTTTTTTATGTAGCTACTTCTTACAGTAAATCCCCCTTCTGGGAAAAGAGAGGAGAGCAGGGTTTCATATGGGAACTAGTCTAGAGATTCTATGAAGCCACAATTATCAATTTTCTTTATGCTCCTCAAGATTAACATATTTCAATATTCAAATGTTTCTGAAAATTAACTAGGAAATAACTAGGAAATAGCCATAATCTATTTTGGAATGTAGGCTATGTGCCAAAACAAAGCTGCAAGCCAAAACCTTCACATTTAAGGTTGCAAAGTTCCTGTAATTTTCCCAAAATTGACAGATTTTCCAGAACTCCTGATTGGAGGATTCTGAATTTCCTGCAAATTCCTTCTTGATTCTGGGAATCTTCGAAATGGGAATTCTGGAAATCCTGGGAATTTTGGGATAATTACCGGAATGTTGCAACCATGTCCACTCTATAGGTATTTCATGAGCAGAAGAGGGGGATGGGGTAGGGGGACTCCCTGGGATGGGGTGGGGGCTCCCTGGGATGGGGGCTCCCTGGGATGGGGTAGGGGGGGTCAATGATCAGTCCTCAGCCGGCAGTTGGGGGTTGCCTGGGCCGCAGGCACGGGTGAGCTGCACAGAGGAGATGGTGAGGGTGCTGAACTCATCCATGTAGAGGAAGGGCACATGCTCTGTAGAAGTGGTCTGGCAGCACGGCATCTGGGGTTAGGGTTAAAGAGAGGGAGAGGGAGGAGTCAACATCTGGGGTTAGGGTTAAAGAGAGGGGGGGAGGAGTCAACATCTGGGGTTAGGGTTAAAGAGAGGGAGAGGGAGGAGTCAACATCTGGGGTTAGGGTTAAAGAGAGGGAGGAGTCAACATCTGGGGTTAGGGTTAAAGAGGGAGGGGAGGAGTCAACATCTGGGGTTAGGGTTAAAGAGAGGGAGAGGGAGGAGTCAACATCTGGGGTTAGGGTTAAAGAGAGGGAGGAGTCAACATCTGGGGTTAGGGTTAAAGAGAGGGGGGGAGGAGTCAACATCTGGGGTTAGGGTTAAAGAGAGGGGGGGAGGAGTCAACATCTGGGGTTAGGGTTAAAGAGAGGGGGGGAGGAGTCAACATCTGGGGTTAGGGTTAAAGAGAGGGGGGGAGGAGTCAACATCTGGGGTTAGGGTTAAAGAGAGGGGGGGAGGAGTCAACATCTGGGGTTAGGGTTAAAGAGAGGGGGGAGGAGTCAACAATAGAGTATCATATAGTAACCTGAACACAACCTTCGGAGTTGAAGTGCTGTCTGGAAGACTTCTAGTAGCCTTCTTTTAACCTAGACAACCACTAGCATATACAATATATTTACATGGGGAGGAGTCTATATTTAAGCCATAAGGCCAGAACGGCTGTGGTATATGGCCAATATACCACGGCCAAGGGATGTTAAGCACGACGCAACGGGGAGTGCTTGGATACAGCCATTAGCCGTGTTATATTGGCCATATACCACAACCCCCCGAGGTGCCTTATTGCTATTATAAACTGGTTACCAATGTAATTAGAGCAGTAAAAATACATGTTTTGTCATACCCGTGGTAAACGGTCTGATATACCACGGCCGTCAGCCAATCAGCATTCAGGACTCGAACCACCCAATTTATAATAAATCTCTTTTTTTTTTTGCAATCACACACTTTTAGTATGTTACAAATTTGAGGATCCCATTGATAATTTGGTTTGTCTGAATCCCGTGTCACTTGGTGTTAGTCAATTTAAATGAAGGGAAATAACATTATGAGCAAAATTATGAATCATGTGCCTTTAGTAAACGTTTTTTTAAAGGGTTAATGACCTTAGATTTGAGCATCTGTGACCTCCTTTGAAGAAAATCCTCAATAACCTAAAATTGGTGTCTCAATGGTGGTCCCAGTCCTACTGGTGGCACAATGTTATCTTGATGGAAACAGTATTTAAAGTCATTAAGCTGACGTATTAGTGGATTTAGAATGGCAAGTTTTAGCCAAATACATTTAAACATAAATTGTATATAAAAAAAAAGATGTTAACAGTAAGTTGAAACACTGCGAGAAACGTGACAAGTCTAAAGCTGCTAGATGTTCCTCATGATCGACCTTGCACCTGGCTGAGCTGCTTATTTCCACAGATACCTAGACAAAACATTGATATCTCCACTAGCACAGCCTGTGGTCTCTCCAGGACACTCTGTTTCCGTGCTGTTTTCCCAGACCTGAGACAATTTCTCTTTATCTTGATGTGCGCCTGATTCTTTTTTTAGCTTTACTGGTATGTAGGGTGGGAAGTCTTTGCACTTTCCTACTGTACCAGGCAAGCTGATGACTTCAAGTATTTGAGTGTTTTTGATTCATGTATTTGGTCCGCTGTTTTCCTAGGAACTAAACTGAACATCGAGCTTGACTTACGGACTGACTAAAATGGAAACCAGGTGTGGATCTCGGGGTAGCGGACCAACTCAGAATCCAATTATCCAATCGAACAAGCCAAAAACCTATTATAGTAAGCTTATTCACATAATGCTAATACATTGATCTTTATCATAATCCACACAAAGGCACTTTACTGGTGTGTAGTAGGACATTCTTTTTTAAGAAACATGAAGGGTTGTTTGACCTTTGAGGGGCTGTCCTGTGCGGGGGGAGATGTGTGAAGTGATGGGCAGCGCGAGGGGCTCAGATCCAGTTGGGAGTTGCAGGGTGAGCACTGGACGTAGGTGAAACTCTCAGGGTAGATTACCCAGTTGTCCCAGCCAAGATCTAATAGAGAAATGAAGACAGATAGCACAGAAGGCTTAAATGCTATGGTGATGGCCACAGATATGTGCATGCACACACACACACACACACACACACACACACACACACACACACACACACACACACACACACACACACACACACACACACACACACACACACACACACACACACACACCTCACAATTTATGTTTCATAGATGAACAGTGTTTTATTAAATTTTTGTGTGAACAGAGCTGGTCACCTTTCAGGAAGATCTGTGAGGCCAGCGGACAGCATTTCAGACCACTACTGTTGTCTGCTGCAGGACCCTCAGCCTGGGGTACAGCCACTATGGAGAAAGGGAAAGAACATATATCAATCAATATGAAACATTGAGATGATGCTCTGCATCAGAATACTAGAAGCAGAATACTGTAATGATCATATAGCCCTCTTAAGCCCATTACAAACTGGCTAGCACACTTGCACGTTTGGTCAGGCGAACCGGGTTTTATTCTCCGCATTGGAAGCTACTCACCTCTGCTATTATCTACAATTAGGATGGTACTGAAGTTGGCACCACTTTATTAGGATGGTACTGAAGTTGGGAACACTTTATTAGGATGGTACTGAAGTTGGGAACACTTTATTAGGATGGTACTGAAGTTGGGAACACTTTATTAGGATGGTACTGAAGTTGGCACCACTTTATTAGGATGGTACTGAAGTTGGCAACACTTTATTAGGATGGTACTGAAGTTGGGAACACTTTATTAGGATGGTACTGAAGTTGGCACCACTTTATTAGGATGGTACTGAAGTTGGCACCACTTTATTAGGATGGTACTGAAGTTGGCAACACTTTATTAGGATGGTACTGAAGTTGGGAACACTTTATTAGGATGGTACTGAAGTTGGGAACACTTTATTAGGATGGTACTGAAGTTGGGACCACTTTATTAGGATGGTACTGAAGTTGGCACCACTTTATTAGGATGGTACTGAAGTTGGGAACACTTTATTAGGATGGTACTGAAGTTGGCACCACTTTATTAGGATGGTACTGAAGTTGGCAACACTTTATTAGGATGGTACTGAAGTTGGGAACACTTTATTAGGATGGTACTGAAGTTGGGAACACTTTATTAGGATGGTACTGAAGTTGGGACCACTTTATTAGGATGGTACTGAAGTTGGCACCACTTTATTAGGATGGTACTGAAGTTGGGAACACTTTATTAGGATGGTACTGAAGTTGGCACCACTTTATTAGGATGGTACTGAAGTTGGGAACACTTTATTAGGATGGTACTGAAGTTGGCAACACTTTATTAGGATGGTACTGAAGTTGGGAACACTTTATTAGGATAGTCCTTAGTAAATGGTTTGTAGATAGTCAGTAGATGTTCAATAACTGTCAACAACATTTCAACTAAACATCCACTAACCCTAAACTTAACCCATACCCTTACCCTAATTCTAAACTTAACCCATACCCTTATTCTAAACTTAACCCATACCATTACCCTAATTCTAAACTTAACCCATACCCTTACCCTAATTCTAAACTTAACCCATACCCTAACCCTTAACCTAACCCTAAACTTAACCCATACCCTAACCCTTAACCTAACCCTAAACTTAACCCATACCCTAACCCTTACCCTAATTCTAAACTTAACCCATACCCTAACCCTTACCCTAACCCTAAACTTAACCCATACCCTAACCCTTACCCTAACCCTAAACTTAACCCATACCCTAACCCTTACCCTAATTCTAAACTTAACCCATACCCTAACCCTAATTCTAAACTTAACCCATACCCTAATTCTAAACTTAACCCATACTCTAACCCTTACCCTAATTCTAAACCTAGCCCATCCCTAACCGTAACCTTAGCAAGCAATTGCTTATCAAAAGATAGTTTGTTGATAATTTGACCATCTGATGGTATTTGTATTGTGTATTTGTGTTTATTATGGATCCCCAGTAGTTCCTGTCAATGTAGCAGCTACTCTTCCTGGGGTTTATTATGGATCCCCAGTAGTTCCTGCCAAGGCAGCAGCTACTCTTCCTGGGGTTTATTATGGATCCCCATTAGTTCCTGCCAAGGCAGCGGCTACTCTTCCTGGGGTTTATTACGGATCCCCATTAGTTCCTGCCAAGGCAGCAGCTACTCTTCCTGGGGTTTATTATGGATCCCTATTAGTTCCTGCCAAGGTAGAAGCTACTCTTCCTGGGGTTTATTATGGATCCCCAGTAGTTCCTGCCAAGGTAGAAGCTACTCTATGTGGGGTTTATTATGGCTCCCCGTTAGTTCCCGCCAAGGTAGCAGATACTCTTCCAGACACATTAAGACACGTATATCACACATAAAATAAAATATAAAACAGTACATCATATAAACACTGTCACACCACCACATATCCACAATACAAAATGTGTGATACCACTGTACAACAATATTATAATGTACGTGTGTGTATCGTGTTAGTCCTATACAGTAGACCAGAGGATCATACTATCTAAATTAAGTTGGATCCTGAAGTTCTATTGCCCTCAAACATGTGGCTACCTGCTTTGTCCTGGGTCTTGTGAGAGATGGCAGAGAATGCTGTCTTCCATTGCTCTCTGATGGAAGTAAGTCTGTCAGTCGCCACCTGGGGTTCCTGCTGCAGGTTGAGGGCTCCAAGAAGGGTCTTTCTGATGCCATTCAACAACTCTCCATGGCACCTGCACACGGAACAGAAACAGACAAATTAGTTTATTGCAAATCAAATTAGTTTATTTGTAAATCAGTCATTTGAACTTGATTTGCTTATTTTCTAAAAATAAAATATTTTCAGCATTCCAGTTGTCTTTTTTATTTTTTATTTATTTTCAGTATATGGTCATGGAAATACTTTATAAAACAATTTCTGGTGACATTTTTAACATAATTTGTGTAGACTTTTTTTTACACAATTCCTGGTGATTTTTTAACACAATTCCTGGTGACTTAAAAAAAAAAAAAGTTTTATTTGTAATTTTTTTACTAAGACATCTTTGGTAAGTCAAATAAAATTGCAAAATGGCCGAATTTGGCCCATGGGCCTAACCATGGATACTTTTGAATCTCTTGCATCCATTTTGTGAGATCTGGCAATCTCTAAAAGAATCAACAGCAGCATTTTGTAAGTGAAATTTTTGGGGTGGACTTCAATCAATGTATTAATGGCATGCTGTTAAATTGGGGGTAATGTAGGTAATTTAATGGAATAGATTTAACCTGAAGATGATTTTACAAATCCAACCAGTTCAACCTTTAAATTCTAAAGTATTAAAACAGCTTGTTCACTCAGACTAAAGTTGGCTGTGCTACCAAAGCACGCATTGTTAAATCTATAACCGGAGGCCATACTTTTTCAGGGAGTTTGTTCTCACAATCTCTATTTGAGGTGGATCGGCTCCATGTCTAAAGATAGTGTTGCGGACAGCGTTGCTCTGTCTCTATGCCCTGAATGTTGTCATGTAAGAAAGATTGATAGTGTTGTTCATGCCTGAGGAGAACACAATGTTACACTTAGAACTGTAAGGTCAGCTCTCTCAAATCTAGATGCAGCCAAGTAAACCTCTCAAACAAGCCCTGGCTCATTTCACGAGGCCTCAGCAAGCATCCATCAACTGTGAGCTAGCAAGTCATGTTATAACCTGGTGCAGCTGTATGGGTCATCAAGATTTAAAATAGCCTATCACTGGTTATGGTTGGCTATTTCAAGTCTTGATGACCCGTAGAACTGGGCATGTAATTTAGAACATAGTTTATGTCAGAGATTGGCACAATGAGAACATACTGAGTTTCTGTGTTGGTTAGACGGACAGATTGCATAACCAAAACGCCATTTTGAATGAAAATTTCATTTTCAGAATTGATGTGTCCTCTATGACCTTCTGACTATCTAGTGATGTGTCGTCCAGCGAGGGGTGATAATACTAACCTGTCAGGGTGGAGGACTGCAGAGCCAGTGGAAGCAGCAGGTTCCTTCTCCGAGGGCTGGAGGACAAACGACTTTCCCAGAGAACAACCAAAGAGCACCAGCATCATCACAAAGTGCGCAAAATACATTTTGGAAAGATGGTGGTCAGTCTGGCCACTATGCAACTATCAGAGCAAATACCACCAACTTCTGGTTTTGTGGCAATAAATGAATTTGACTCTGTTCAGTAATGGAGGAAGAACTAGGTGTTCTTCAGTTGGCAGAGGAGGAGGCTGTACTGGTCTGACTGATAATGATGCTCTGGTAGAGGTCTGGGTATCCAATGGAAGCTCACAACGGGGCAGGAAGAGAATAGCTATTGTTTGTATTGGCCTGGAAACCTCAGCTTTATCTCCTCGTACACCAGGTTGTCCTTGGAATATTTTTCATTTTGTTTATGTCCTGCAAGTATGAAACAGTGTTGGGGTGATAGAGAAGGACCAGAGAGAAAGAGAGAGAGAGCTGAGAGAGAAAGATTAGGAGAGACAGAAAGATTGAGAGAGAGCTGAGAGAGAAAGATTGAGAGAGAGAGAGAGAGAGAGAGCGAGAGAGACTACTTACCGTAGTTGTATAGACAAAGAGCATCCTGGGTAATGTGCGTTGAGACTGAGCACATTAAATGGTTGAACTGATTCCTGTCTCATCGTTATTGAATTGTTATAAAGACGTGGTTATGAAACCAACAGGAGATAACGGTCTTGTCAAGTGGGTAATACATAATGTGTGGCTGGCTGTTACCTCAGAAGAGATGTGTGTGTAACCGTTATTTAACTAGGCACGTCAGTTAAGAACAAATTCTTATTTACAAATGACGGCCTACCCCGGCCGACGCTGGGCCAATTGTGCGCCGCCCTATGGGACTCCCAATCACGGCCGGTTGTGATACAGCCTGGAAGAATAGATAATAGGATACAAACATTAATTTGCAGGTGTTTCTTAAATAAAATAAATGAAATAGCCTACTTCTCATGAATGAAACTAAATGATGTAATGTAATATGTTGAAGGAGGGGGAGATGCTTCTTTCATGGAGAAGAGCAACCGTGTCTACGATATCTGGTACAACACCTGAGAGTACAGCTGCTGTTATATGCTTTGTATTTAAAACTTTATATTTGATATTACTTTACCTGAATCATCTGGCATGGCAAACTAGCTTCACATGAAACATCCAGCAAGCTGGGACACCAGCAAACAAGCTACACATGAAACATCCAGCAAGCTGGGACACCAGCAAACAAGCTACACATGAAACATCCAGCAAGCTGGGACACCAGCAAACAAGCTACACATGAAACATCCAGCAAGCTGGGACACCAGCAAACAAGCTACACATGAAACATCCAGCAAGCTGGGACACCAGCAAACAAGCTACACATGAAAAAAAAACAAACACAAAAGATACCATTGATTGAGCTTTGGATTTTTTTTCAGCCCATCATCGAGGGAAGCGGAGAATCATAAGATCGCTCTTTATGAAGGCTCCGTCTCCAATGGCACCCTATTGCTTATAAAGGGCCCATAGGGCTCTGGTAAAAAGTAGTGCACTATGTAGGGAATAGGGTGCCATTTGTGACTCAACCTGTTGATAATAATAACTCGCCGTGAAAACTGGGAGTTGGATTCATAACCAGACAGTCCTCCTTGTTAAAGGGGACTGCAACCATCACCTCCCTATAGTGCTGGCCCAACATGAAAAGGTGGCAATCTTCCTCTGATAACCAAGAAAATGTTATTTTTGCTTTGCACCTGCCATTCAAGGACATAAATTCCAGAAACCAGCCAAACTGTCTGAGAGAGTTAAATAGAAGTTATGATTACAGCTACTGTAGCGTCTGTTACTGTGGATCTCACATGATCAGTCCAGATCTCGTTACAGAGACTCAAACTGGGTCAGTCAAAGTAAACATTCACACACATGACCCGAGATGAACTTTAACTCTCTCTCTCTCTCTCTCTGACACTTCAAATACTTCAAATAGCCAGAGAACCCATGAACCATAACATCAACAGAGACATGTCCAATTTGTAAGTCGCTCTGGATAAGAGCGTCTGCTAAATGACTTAAATGTAAATGTAAATTTAGACAAGCTGATACAGAACATGCAGGGTTTCTTCATCCAGAACAGCCTAAGCTGTATCTGATAGACATCACAGGAAGACCCTGGCCTACAAATGGGGTCTTTAGCAAGCTTGACATGAACCGATATGTCAGTTAGAGGTTCAACTAAGGGGAAAGGATTAATCTGACATCACTATCACTGTAGTCTTTTGTGACCGTCCTATCGGTGAAGAGTGAGAGTGAGATTATTTATATTGCTCAACGTTGCTGGAACAATCAGGGGTGGAAATGTCCTCTTAAACATCTTAGATCTGGTAGGCACAGCCAGATCGCTCCAATATACCCAGCGTTACATCCTTTTATATTGTCAGGATAGCTTGTTCCCCCTTGGGCCATTGATTTACCACTATTGTTATCATAGTATCAAAGTTGTCCATCATCATGTAATATCCTTTTCTGACTCTTACCATACATTTTCCAATAGGCGACCCAGAGAGAATATCCATGTACAGCTGTGATATTTAAAGACTCAAGACTTTCCTGTGATCACTGTAGGCTAAGAAGGCATTTTTACTTGTATACTGAACAAAAATATAAATTCAACATGTAAAGTGTTGGTCCCATGTTTCATGAGCTGAAATAAAAAGATCCCAGAACATTTTCATGTGCACAAAAAGCTTATTTCGCTCAGATTTTGTGCACAAATTTGTTTACATCCCTGTTAGTGAGAATTTATCCTTTTCCAAGATAATCCATCAACCTGACAGGTGTGGCATATCAAGAAGCTGATTAAACAGCATGATCATTACACAGGTGCACCTTGTGCTGGGGCCAATAAAAGGCCATTCTAAAATGTGCAGTTGTGTCACACAACACAATGCCACAGATGTCTCAAGTTTTGAGGGAGCGTGTGTCACAGGGTTCGTTGAAAGGGGACCAAGGCGCAGCGTGTAAAGTGCTCATATTTCCTTTATTTTATGATAACACTTAAACAAAATAACAAAACGACAGCCAACAGTTCCGTAAGGTACACTGACAAAGAGAGAGCTGTTGCCAGAGAATTGAATTTCTCTACCATAAGTCATTTTAGAGAATTTGGCAGTATGTCCAACCGGCCTCACAACCGCAGACCACGTGTATTGCGTCGTGTGGATGAGCGGTTTGCCCCATGGTGGCAGTGGGGTTATGGTATGGCCAGGCATAAGCTACGGACTGTTACGCACGCCTCTAGGAAGAGGGAACGCAATGCCCTGCTGCTCTCTCTCTCTCTCTCTCTCTACACCAACCAACCCCCCCCCACACACACACACACACACACACACACACACACACACACACACACACACACACACACACACACACACACACACACACACACACACACACACACACACACACACACACACACACACACACACACACACACACACACACACACACACACACACACACACACACACACACCCACACACACTCATCATCATCTCCCTTCTGAGCAACAGAACACTGGCTTATATAGCTGGAGAAGGAGTCTGTAATGGGATACAGCTGTATCCTGACGAGAGGGCGGGGTCATCTCCAATTAGCAATGGGGCCGACCAATCAGCTGCTTGGGGGAATTTCAGAAAGCCATCCTGAAACACACACATAAAAACAAAACCACAACACAGGAACTGGGGAATGTAATACGCCCACCACAGAACATGCAAACATACAGTTTGCAATAACAAAAACCAACGCATCCCCAGTTACTAAACCCACGACATTCGCCGAACCCTTCACATAGGCTATTTGTACATTGTATCCTTGTACAATCAGAGCCCACCACATAAGGCGGCGGTTCTGATTGTACATTTGCTTCAAAACACCAAAGGATTATGGTCCGTGAAGACCAGTATAGGCAAGGCACTGGAGCCCACATATACTTCAAAAAACTGTAAGGCTAGCAATAAAGCCACCGTCTCTTATTCAATGGTGGAGTACCTTGACTGACACGAGTTGAACTTATGGGAGAAGAAACTGACGGGCCGATGCACTCCATCTTCCTGCAAGAGAACCGCACCCACCCCCACTATACTAGCATCTACCTCCAACTTAAAAGGTTTGTCAAAGTTGGGGGCGGCAAGCACTGGGGCACTACAAAGTAGCGGTTTGGCGGACTCAAAACCATAGTTACAGTCCTGGGACCACATAAATGGTACCTTGGGACTAAGCAGAGATGTAAGGGGAGCTACTACCGTTGAGAAATTCTTACAGAATGTACAATAGTACCCTACCATCCCCAGGAATCTGCGCAACTGGCGGCAAGGCGTGGGAGCTGGAAAAGCAACAATTGCTTCCACTTCGCCAGTTACTGGGCGCACTTGACCTCGTCCCACTTGTTTCCCTAAGTAAGTCACTGTAGCCTTCCCAAACTCACACTTTGCCAAATTGAGGGTTAAAGGAGCATCCTCCAACCGCTGAAACACACTTTTCAAGGTGGAGAGATGATCAGACCAAGTAGACGAATGAATCGCCACATCGTCTAGGTAAGCAGTACAATTTGGCACATTCGCGAACACAATGTTAACTAGATGCTGAAAAGTAGCAGGTGCATTACACATTCCACAGTGTATTGTACGAAGTTATCAGACATAACGAAAGCCGAGATGTCAGAAGCTCGAGAGGTCAGAGGCACCTGCCAATAACCTTTTAGCAAATCTAACTTACTTACGTAAGAAGCAGAGCCAATTCTATCAATGCAGTCATCTAAGCGAGGTAGAGGAAAAGAATCAGACTTTGTAACCACATTTACTCGACGATAGTCCGTACATAAGCGGGACGTACCGTCAGGCTTAGGAACAAGAATACACGGGGAACTCCAAGAGCTGTTACTGGGTTTTGCCATGTCATTCTGTAATAAATAAGTTACCTCACTTTTCATTACCTCCCTTTTCTTTGCATTAACCCGGTATGGATGCTGACGTACCGGAGCAGCATTCCCCACATCCACGTCATGTTCCAAGATGGACGTGCGACTTGGAACGTCCTGAACACATTGAGAAAACTATTCCATTTGAGAGGGTAACTTTTTCAGCATCTCTGAATTACATAAGCGTTCACACTGCTGTAACGTATGGCGTAACTCCAACCCGTACTCCTTATCCTCCTCTAGGTCCCAGCCAGGCTTCAGCACCACCGCAGCCACACTGGAGACGGCGGGCTGGACCGGCTTACCTGAGGAACTGTTGAGAGAATCCCGCACATAATATGCTTTCAGCATTTTAGCATGACACACACAGGAAGAACGCCTTCGATCCGGGGTCTTTATCACATAATTGGTGTCACTGAGTTTCTTTTCCACAAGATATGGCCCAGAAAAACGTGCTGACAGAGATGAGCCAGGGATTGGCAACAAAACTAAAACTTGATCCCCTGGTGCAAAAGAACGGCCAACATCCTTTTTGTCATAATGCAACTTCAGGCGTTTTTGAGACAAGGAGAGAGACTTTTGGGCTAATGCACATGCGGCGTGCAGTCTCTCCCGCATCTTACTGACATAATCCAACACATTTTTAGGGGCGCTACTGGGTGTAGGAGATAGGATATGCTCCTTCAAAACTTTCAGCGGACCCCGTGGGGTGTGTCCAAACACAAGGTCAGCAGGGCTGAACCCTAAGGACTCTTGTATGGTTTCCCTGATAGCAAATAGGACAAAGGGCACCCCCTCATCCCAATCGGTACTGGTATCCATGCATACTTGCGTAGCATCACCTTTAGCGTCTGATGCCAGTGTTCGAGTGCCCCTTGACTGTCCGGATGAAACGGACCGGAGACCTGATGGGAGATACACAGCGTCTTTAACACATTTGAGAACAGTGTTGACAAAAAGTTGGATCCCTGATCAGTTTGGATTACTTTAGGGAGTCCAAGCGTAGAGAAGAACTTCACTAGTGCCTTCACCACAGTCTTAGCTGTTATAGTACGGAGAGGGATAGCCTCTGGGTATCAAGTAGCACTGCACATTATTGTTAGTAAGAACTGGTTACCTGACCTGTTTTTTTCGGCAATGGACCTACACAATCGATTATCACTCTGTCAAACGGTTCCCCCACCACAGGAATCGGGCAGAGTGGCGCACGAAGAACTGTTTGATTCGCTTTCCCAGTGAGTTGGCATACGTGACATGTTTTACAAAATTGGACAACGTCAAAGTTCAAACCTGGCCAGAAAAAATGTCGAAGGACTCGGTTATAAGTCTTCATGATCCCCAAATGTCCGGACCACGCCTGGTCATGGGCGAGTGACAACACCTGCTGTCAGAACGGTGTAGGAACAACCACCTGACACATTTCACTCCAGTCACTAACGGTGTCATGAGCTGCCCATTTATGCATCAAAACTCCTGCTTCCATAAAGTAGGCGGTCTCTCTAGTTTTAGCTTCCTCAATGGAAATTACCGAAGCAAAACACTTGCGAAGACTGGTGTCTCCCTTTTGACATTCAATCACCTTCTCGGGGGTGACAGACAAAAGAATGTCATGTAATTGGGGCGCGATTTTTCTTTCCCCTGCCTTAGTTTTTACGGGGGTAAAAACTGTCAGCATTGCAGAAGGAATACTCGGTGCATTGTCTTCTACCTCAACATTCTCAAAAATGGAACTAGACAAATCCACCACATCTCCTAGCTTGCGAGATTGTGTCCTCGTTAACACACAAGCAGGAAACACATGGGGAAATGCTTGAACCAATTTATCATCTGTAGTTTTGATTTCTGGGTTGTCTACTACCTCTAACACAGGAGTGATGTTACCACCGGCGATATCATTCCCTAGTAGCAATGTGACTCCTTTTACTGGTAGTGTAGACACTACACCAACACGGAAACGTCCTGATACCAAGTCTAGACACTAAGTGGACCCAGTGTAATGGTACAGGTACTGTTTTTGTCTCTATCCCCTGTAATATGACATGCGAGCCTCAATACGTTTCAGGAGACGAGGGTAAAGCATCAGTAACCATTACTGACTGCACCGGTGTCTCGTAAGATTCGTATGGGCTTTTGATCAGCTTGTTCTCCAGTTAAGGAAACACAACCGGCAGTTTCTCAAATGCTGAATCAATATCTCGGTCCAACGGACGAGCCAAAGACTTGACTAAACCCACACTTTTCATTTTAGGGGACGGTGACAGGGATTGTTTCGGTTTTGAAAAATGCACAATTGCATTTTATTGATGGCGATTTGAATGCACAAATATACCGTGACGAGATCTTGAGGCCCATTGTCGTGCCATCCACCGCCATCACCTCATGTTTCAGCATGATAATGCACAGCCCCATGTCGCAAGGATCTGTACACAATTCCTGGAAGCTGAAAATGTCCCAGTTCTTCCATGGCCTGCATACTCACCAGACATGTCATCCATTGATCATGTTTGGGATGCTCTGGATTGATGTGTACGGCAGCGTGTTCCATTTCCCACCAACATCCAGCATCTTCGCACAGCCATTGAAGAGGAGTGGGACAACATTCCACAGGCCACAATCAACAGCCTGATCAACTCTATGTGAAGGAGATGTGTCACGCTGCATGAGGCAAATGGTGGTCACACCAGATACTGACTGGTTTTCTGATCCACACCCCTACTTTTTATTAAGGTACTGTATCTGTGACCAACAGATGCATATCTGTATTCCCAGTCATGTGAAATCCATAGATTAGGGCCTAATGAATTTATTTCAATTGACTGGTTTTCTTATATGAACTGTAACTCATTCAAATCTTTTAAATGGTTACGCTTATATTTTTGTTCAGTATAGTTTGGAATTTTGACCTCCTTTCGTATTCTTATACATTTCTGGACATGACAGTAGTAAGTCTGAGAGGCATGGCAGGAAAGTGGCTGATCCGGGGATCAAAGCCCTGTCGCCAGAGGGGATACGTGGTCCAGAGTAGGCAGCGGTTACAATGCAGGTGCACAGCAAGGCATTGTTTATGGTTAGAACATGAAGATGAATAAAGACCTTGACTGTGGCCTATTTCCCACGGTCTCCTCACTGAGTGTCATGGAGAGATAGAGCACAGGCCCTGGTGGAGTACAGGCCCTGGTGGAAAGGTGGAGTACAGGCCCTGGTGGAGTACAGGCCCTGGTGGAGAGATGGAGTACAGGCCCTGGTGGAGAGGTGGAGTACAGGCCCTGGTGGAGAGGTGGAGTACAGGCCCTGGTGGAGTAGAGGCCCTGGTGGAGAGATGGAGTACAGGCCCTGGTGGAGCACAGGCCCTGGTGGAGAGGTGGAGTACAGGCCCTGGTGGAGTAGAGGCCCTGGTGGAGAGATGGAGTACAGGCCCTGGTGGAGTAGAGGCCCTGGTGGAGAGATGGAGTACAGGCCCTGGTGGAGAGGTGGAGTACAGGCCCTGGTGGAGTAGAGGCCCTGGTGGAGAGGTGGAGTACAGGCCCTGGTGGAGAGATGGAGTACAGGCCCTGGTGGAGAGGTGGAGTACAGGCCCTGGTGGAGTACAGGCCCTGGTGGAGTACAGGCCCTGGTGGAGAAGTGGAGTACAGGCCCTGGTGGAGTACAGGCCCTGGTGGAGAAGTGGAGTAGAGGCCCTGGTGGAGAAGTGGAGTACAGGCCCTGGTGGAGTACAGGCCCTGGTGGAGAGGTGGAGTACAGGCCCTGGTGGAGAGGTGGAGTACAGGCCCTGGTGGAGAGGTGGAGTACAGGCCCTGGTGGAGAGGTGGAGTACAGGCCCTGGTGGAGAGGAAATCAATGCCTCACAAAGTACTTATTTTCACAGGCTGTGTGTCGCAGGTTGTGTTGAGGGGGTGTGTCGCAGGTTGTGTTGAGGGGGTGTAGTCGCAGGTTGTGTTGAGGGGGTGTGTCGCAGGTTGTGTTGAGGGGGTGTGTCGCAGGTTGTGTTGAGGGGGTGTGTCGCAGGTTGTGTTGAGGGGGTGTGTCGCAGGTTGTGTTGAGGGGGTGTGTCACAGGTTGTGTTGAGGGGGTGTGTCGCAGGTTGTGTTGAGGGGGTGTGTCGCAGGTTGTGTTGAGGGGGTGTGTCGCAGGTTGTGTTGAGAGGGTGTGTCGCAGGTTGTCTAAAAGCAAACTACATAGATGACGATCCTGGAGTGTTTGAAAACATAGTGATGAGTAAAGATTCAACAGACAAAGTCCTTCAGTTTGTGAAAGAAATATGTGTAATGGATTGGCGGCGGTTCGTTGAACCACATTTGTGTTGTTAACAAACATACTTTGTCTTTTTTTTTAATTATAGTGCATCTAGCCTGCCTCTTGTAACCTTGGACTGGGTTTGGCCTTTTGTGAAACTGTTTACAAGACATTTATAACTTTCTGAGAATGTCTGGGAAAATGAAAAGGGCATCTGAGAGTAAGAGCATTCCTCTAACCTTGTCCCAACCGAGGCTACAGGGGATAAAGTCTGGCGCAGGAGACTAGCTTTACTAGTTCTTTCCGTTAGCTCACTTTGCTATCAGCCAATAAAACCAATCTACCCCTTGTGGAAAACATGTATATATCCACACTAACATACCACTTGATTTGATTTGGATTTCATTAGAATGAAGCAATATATTTAGCATACATGCTAAGCAGTACAATGCTAGGGACATTGGAACAAAGCGCCTGTGTTGAATCTTCCTCTTAGGGAGCCTGGTCTCATACCTCTTCCGTGAGAACCACATCTGTCGTGACATAGGGTGGGAGAGGGACTACTGCTACAAGAGCATGGAGGTACCAGAGCTATACTCTGGTCCTCACCTTCCCTATGACCTTCTCCAACGCAGCTGAGCTGGTGGAGGCCTTCAAGAACAAACAAGTAGGTATCCCCATTTCTGGCCACAACATACGAGTTGTGAATTTTTATATTAAGTAAATGCATCAAATATAACATGCGGGCATTGGCAGCTCCATTTCACGCCGTCATGCCGACTACGCCACAGGCATTGGAGAAATGTAGCACGATGCCTACAGTAGTGTTGTTGCCTAGCTACATCATCCATCAATCAATGTCATTATTCTAATACACCTCCAGGAGACCAAACATTCCCCCTCTTGTTTTCCCTGTCTGTTTCCTCCAGGAGCAGCTCCATTCATTCTCTCTATGTCCTGGCTGCAACTCCTTGGGGAGACCTGGCGGCTGCTGAGGATCCTGCCCAACCTCATGCAGATCTCCACCTGCCACAGCAAAGAGATCCCCATCGGTGGTAGGAACAACATGGGAACAACATGGGAACAACATGGGAACAATACGGGAACAACATAGTGACAGGCTGGTAAAACAACATGGCAACAACATGGCAACAACATGGCAACAACATGGCAACAACATGGGAACAACATGGCAACAACGTGGGAACAACATGGCAACAACATGGGAACAACGTGGCAACAACGTGGCAACAACGTGGCAACAACGTGGCAACAACATGGCAACAACGTGGCAACAACATGGCAACAACATGGCAACAACGTAGTGGCAGGCTGGTAAAACAACATGGCAACAACATGGCAACAACATGGGAACAACATGGGAACAACATGGCAACAACATGGCAACAACGTGGCAACAACGTGGCAACAACGTGGCAACAACGTGGCAACAACATGGCAACAACGTGGTAACAACGTGGTAACAACGTGGCAACAACATGGCAACAACGTGGCAACAACGTGGCAACAACGTGGCAACAACGTGGCAACAACGTGGCAACAACGTGGCAACAACGTGGCAACAACGTGGCAACAACGTGGCAACAACATGGCAACAACATGGCAACAACATGGGAACAACGTGGCAACAACGTGGCAACAACGTGGCAACAACATGGGAACAACGTGGCAACAACATGGCAACAACATGGCAACAACGTGGCAACAACGTGGCAACAACGTGGCAACAACATGGCAACAACATGGCAACAACATGGCAACAACATGGCAACAACGTGGCAACAACATGGCAACAACATGGCAACAACATGGCAACAACGTAGTGGCAGGCTGGTAAAACAACATGGCAACAACATGGGAACAACATGGGAACAACATGGCAACAACATGGCAACAACATGGCAACAACGTGGCAACAACATGGCAACAACATGGCAACAACATGGCAACAACGTGGCAACAACATGGCAACAACGTGGCAGTCCTCAAAGAATACCCTGGTTTTATAGCTGCATACAGTAGCTTCTTTTTATGTTTTACCAGCCTGTCACTATGTCGTTTTACCAGCCTGTCACTATGTCGTTTTACCAGCCTGTCACTATGTCTTTTTACCAGCCTGTCACTATGTCTTTTTACCAGCCTGTCACTATGTCTTTTTACCAGCCTGTCACTATGTTTTTTACCAGTCTGTCACTATGTTTTTTACCAGTCTGTCACTATGTTTTTTACCAGTCTGTCACTATGTTTTTTACCAGTCTGTCACTATGTTGTTGCCATGTTTTACCAGCCTGTCACTATGTCGTTTTACCAGCCTGTCACTATGTCTTTTTACCAGCCTGTCACTATGTCTTTTTACCAGCCTGTCACTATGTTTTTTACCAGTCTGTCACTATGTTTTTTACCAGTCTGTCACTATGTTTTTTACCAGTCTGTCACTATGTTGTTGCCATGTTTTACCAGCCTGTCACTCACTTGTAAAGCTCCTCTCTCTCAACAGGAGTTTCCATGGGTATCTTGAGGATCTTTTGTTGGTGTTCTACAAGGTGGGTAAAATGGTGTCTTTTTTTGTATGAAGAATACATGGTTATTCTTCATAATAGATGCAAAACAATTTCAGCTTTCTCTAAGCATTTGACATGTGCATGCCCTTCAACATTCTCTTTACTTTCTTATCAACACCCCCCTTACACGTCTCTTCCTATCCTGATCAGAATGGCCTGCCATCGTCTGAGAAGCCGTATGTCTTCAACAGAGACATTGTGGATAGAGGAAAAGATTCCATGCATACACTCCACATCCTGTTTTCCTTCCTCTGGTCTATCCTAATGATCCTTCCTCCTGGGCTACTCTAATGATCCTTCCTCCTGGTCTATCCTAATGATCCTTCCTCCTGGTCTATCCTAATGATCCTTCCTCCTGGGCTACTCTAATGATCCTTCCTCCTGGTCTATCCTAATGATTCTTCCCCCTGGTCTAATCTAATGATCCTTCCTCCTGGTCTATCCTAATGATCCTTCCTCCTGGTCTATCCTAATGATCCTTCCTCCTGGTCTATCCTAATGATCCTTCCTCCTGGTCTAACCTAATGATCCTTCCTCCTGGTCTAATCTAAAGAGGACCACATTTTAACCTCAGGTACTGTCAGACATACTGTACTGTATGTACAGTATAATATCTTCTTCTTTGGTACTCCCCAGAGGAAACATCATTCAACCCATGCAATCTTTTAACATGTTATTTTCAGGTGCTTGGGAAATACAGGGCTCACCTTGTGTCATTCTAAAAGACTGGACATGTTTGTCTTTCATGTCCCCAAACCAAGGGTATGATAAACTAGAATGTTCAGGCTACACCAATATATTTTACCACAGGTAGTTGATTATGTTTAGCAGAATAATCTAATCTTCCCCAGCACGATGTGTACCCATGATCAGAGTCCACTTCTACCAAGTCTGTCCATTTCTATTTCAATATGGGAGATTACAGGACCTTTCTCTCTGCCAAATGTGTGACAATCTCTCTCACTCCTTCTCTCTCTCTGTGTGTGTGTGTGTGTGTGTGTCAGTCCGTCAGTGAGCCAGCCGTAAATAGCCAGGACACTGACCCATTAAGGGTTAGGGTGACCAGTTCGTTTTGGGTTACATTATTACATTGGTGACAGGTTGGCTGGTAACACATCCACTTAGTTATTGATTAAATACAAATGTTTTATGTATGAATAGAGTAAACAAATATGCAGCACACCAAGGGGTTGGGAGCACTACACAGGTTACAGAATAGGTCCCAGAGTTTCCAATATACAGGGCATTCGGAAAGTATTCAGACCCCTTGACTTTTTCCACATTTTGTTATGTTACAGCCTTATTCGAAAATTGATTAAATAACTTTTTTTCCTCATCAATCTACACACAATACCCTATAATGACAAAGCGAAAACCGGTTTTTAGAAATTGCATGGTGGTCAGACAAGCTCATACAGTGCCTTGAATTCATACAGAATTCATACAGTGCCTTGAATTCAGACCCCTTGAATTTTTCCACATTTTGTTATGCTACAGCCTTATTCTAAAATGGATTAAATACAAATAAAATCCTCATGAATCTACACACAATACACCATAATGACAAAGCGAAAACAGGTTTTTAGAAATGTTTGCTAATTTATTAAACAGAAATACCTTATTTACATTAGTATTCAGACCTTTTCCTATGAGACTCGAACTTGAGCTCAGGTGCATCCTGTTTCCATTCATCATCCTTGAGATGTTTCTACAACTTGTTTGGAGTCCACCTGTGGTAAATTCAATTGATTGGACATTATTTGGAAAGGCACACACCTGCCTATATAAGGTCCCGCAGTTGACAGTGCACGTCAGAGCAAAAACCAGGCCATGAGGTTGAAGGAATTGTCCGTAGAGCTCCGAGACCGGATTGTGTCGAGGCACAGATCTGGGGAAGGGTACCAAAAAATGTCTGCAGCATTGAAGGTCCCCAAGAACACAGTGGCCTCCATTATTATTAAATTGAAAAAGTTTGGAGCCATCAAGACTCTTCCTAGAGCTGGCTGCCCGGCCAAACTGAGCAATCGGGGGAGAAGGGCCTTGGTCAAGGAGGTGACCAAGAACCCGTTGATCACTCTGACTGAACTCCAGAGAACCTTCTAGAAGGACAACCATCTCTGCAGCACTCCACCAATCAGGCCTTTATGGTAGAGTGGCCAGATGAAAGCCACTCCTCAATAAAAAGCACATGACAGCCCGCTTGGAGTTTGCCAAAAGGCACCTAAAGGACTCTCAGACCTTTAGATTCTCTGGTCTGATGGGCCAGGCCAGACCGGCGATGACCGATTGAACTCTTTGGCCTGAATGCCAAGCGTCACGTCTGGAGGAAACCTGGCACCATCCCTACGGTGAAGCATGGTGGTGGCAGCATCATGCTGTGGGGAGGTTTTTCTGCAGCAGGGACTGGGAGACTAGTCAGGAAAGATGAACGGAGCAAAGTACAGAGAGATCCTTGATGAAAACCTGCTCCAGAGCACTCAGGACCTCAGACTGGGGCAAAGGTTCACCTTCCAACAGGACAACAACCCTAAGCACACAGCCAAGACAACGCAGGAGTGAATGTCCTTCAGTGGCCCAGCCAGAGCCCGGACTTGAACCTGATCGAACATCTCTGGAGAGACTTGAAAATAGCTGTGCAGTGATGCTCCCCATCCAACCTGACAGATCTTGAGAGGATCTGTAGAGAAGAATTGGAGAAACTCCCCAAATTCAGGTGTGCCAAGCTTGTAGCATCATACCCAAGAAGACTCAATGCTGTAATCGCCGCCAAAGGTGCTCCAACAAAGTACTGAGTAAAGGGTCTGAATACTTATCTAAATGTGATATTTCAGTCATTTTATTTCCTATAAAACTAGCAAAGATTTCTAAAAAACAGTTTTTGCTTTGTCATTATGGGGTATTGTGTGTAGATTGATGAGGGAAAACAAACGATTTAATCAATTATAGAATAAGGCTGTAACGTAACAAAATGTGGAAAAAGTTTGAATACTTTCCAACTCCTTGACACTGTAATCACAGACGCTGACATATTTAATCTCTGTTAAAAGATGCACTATGCTGTAATCGCTCCACGATTTCCTGGTTGCTGAAGTTTGAATAGTTCGCCTACTTTCAGTTTGTGACAAAACAATCAAGTATAGTGTAGAGAATCATTGTGCCATGTTAACCTGCTGTGAAATATTTTCCATAAGCAAAAATATAGTTTTTTTCAGTCGTTTGAAGCTGGTGTACAAAACCGAAAGTGTCAGACGCACAAAACTTAAGAACGGGAAGCATAGAAATAGAACAGATCTACAGCTTCTTAGACTTCCTTTCAATGAGAATAACAGATCTACATTTCTATGTGAATTTGGTCGGGTCGCCCAAAAAGTTACATATTGCAGCTTTAACTTATGCATAATAATCAATATTCTGTTGCTTGGTTTGTCCTCAGCTTCATGGCAAAGAGATTCTAAAGCTTCTTCAGAAGATCTTCAGCTGTTTAATTGATCACAAGGTGTTGGTTCTGCATGGCGGAATCTTGGACACCACAGACCGTCCCTTCATAGCCAGAGTGGACCTCAGCCAGTCCTATGGAGATCTCCGTAACTCCCTGACTAACTCTGACCCAGACTGACTGAGACTCTGGGGAGCTGCTGGAGAAGTACAGGACGACTGGAAACAGGTAATATCTGTCCTCAGAAGTAAATCTTGCGTGCACCAGCTGTCACCAGAGAGTAAAACAGGTGACTGACATCAGACGGAATGCTTAGATTTATGCCACATGTATTGCTGGGATGGATGGATTTGGATGGACATTTTTCCTAAAGGACCAGTGAATAGAGTGGAAGGCGACCATGACTCCGTTCCTTAGTGGTGCTACTGACTAGTAATTGTACCCTGGTGTTGTCTGTCTGGGCTACAGATTGTGGACATGCTGTGGAGCAACCCCCATGCCTCAGAACGGCTGTGTCCCCAATGAGGTGCGAGGTGGAGGCTGCTACTGGGGCCCAGACGTGACAGAAGAGGTCCTGGAATGACACAACCTCAAGCTGCTCATTAGATGGGGCCCAGACGTGACAGAAGAGGTCCTGGAATGACACAACCTCAAGCTGCTCATTAGATGGGGCCCAGACGTGACAGAAGAGGTCCTGGAATGACACAACCTCAAGCTGCTCATTAGATGGGGCCCAGACGTGACAGAAGAGGTCCTGGAATGACACAACCTCAAGCTGCTCATTAGATGGGGCCCAGACGTGACAGAAGAGGTCCTGGAATGACACAACCTCAAGCTGCTCATTAGATGGGGCCCAGACGTGACAGAAGAGGTCCTGGAATGACACAACCTCAAGCTGCTCATTAGATGGGGCCCAGACGTGACAGAAGAGGTCCTGGAATGACACAACCTCACGCTGCTCATTAGATGGGGCCCAGACGTGACAGAAGAGGTCCTGGAATGACACAACCTCAAGCTGCTCATTAGATGGGGCCCAGACGTGACAGAAGAGGTCCTGGAATGACACAACCTCACGCTGCTCATTAGATGGGGCCCAGACGTGACAGAAGAGGTCCTGGAATGACACAACCTCACGCTGCTCATTAGATGGGGCCCAGACGTGACAGAAGAGGTCCTGGAATGACACAACCTCACGCTGCTCATTAGATGCCACAAGCAGGAGGGCCACGGGATGCCTGCACATCATCCAGACCAGGGCGACAGGACTACAAGGCAGCATCACTTCAATCCAGTACGATGGCCTAACAGGACGACCAGGGTGCCTCACTTCGTCCAGTACCATGGCGAACTAGGGCTACCAGGGTAACTCACTTCATCTAGTACCAGTCCAAGAGGAGCTACCTAGGGTGCCTCACTTCATCCAGCTGACCGAGGACCATCAGGACTGACGAGGGTGCCTCTCTTCATCACTGTACCAGGCCTACTTGGTCTTACCAGGGTGCCTCTCTTCATCCAGTACCTGGCTCAACAGGTACTGACCAGGGTGCCTCACTTCATCCAGTACCAGGCCAGGTGGGCGGTACCAGGGTGCCTCACTGCATACAGTACCAGGCCAACGGGTCCTGACCAGGGTGCCTCACTTCATCCAGTACCAGGCCAACAGGACTACCAGGGTGCCTCACTTCATCCAGTACCAGGCCAACAGGACTACCAGGGTGCCTCACTTCATCCAGTACCAGGCCAACAGGGCTACCAGGGTGACTCACTTCATCCAGTACCAGGCCAACAGGGCTACCAGGGTGCCTCACTTCATCCAGTACCAGGCCAACAGGGCTACCAGGGTGCCTCACTTCATCCACTACCAGGCCAACAGGACTACCAGGGTGCCTCACTTCATCCAGTACCAGGCCAACAGGGCTACCAGGGTGACTCACTTCATCCAGTACCAGGCCAACAGGGCTACCAGGGTGCCTCACTTCATCCAGTACCAGGCCAACAGGGCTACCAGGGTGCCTCACTTCATCCAGTACCAGGCCAACAGGGCTACCAGGGTGCCTCACTTCATCCACTACCAGGCCAACAGGACTACCAGGGTGCCTCACTTCATCCAGTACCAGGCCAACAGGGCTACCAGGGTGCCTCACTTCATCCAGTACCAGGCCAACAGGGCTACCAGGGTGCCTCACTTCATCCAGTACCAGGCCAACAGGACGACCAGGGTGCCTCACTTCATCCAGTACCAGGCCAACAGGGCTACCAGGGTGCCTCACTTCATCCAGTACCAGGCCAACAGGACTACCAGGGTGCCTCACTTCATCCAGTACCAGGCCAACAGGGCTACCAGGGTGCCTCACTTCATACAGTACCAGGCCAACAGGACTACCAGGGTGTCTCACTTCATCCAGTACCAGGCCAACAGGACTACCAGGGTGCCTCACTTCATCCAGTACCAGGCCAACAGGACTACCAGGGTGCCTCACTTCATCCAGTACCAGGCCAACAGGACTACCAGGGTGCCTCACTTCATCCAGTACCAGGCCAACAGGACTACCAGGGTAACTCACTTCATCCAGTACCAGGCCAACAGGACTACCAGGGTGCCTCACTTCATCCAGTACCAGGCCAACAGGACTACCAGGGTGCCTCACTTCATCCAGTACCAGGCCAACAGGGCTACCAGGGTGCCTCACTTCATCCAGTACCAGGCCAACAGGACTACCAGGGTGCCTCACTTCATCCAGTACCAGGCCAACAGGGCTACCAGGGTGCCTCACTTCATCCAGTACCAGGCCAACAGGACGACCAGGGTGCCTCACTTCATCCAGTACCAGGCCAACAGGACTACCAGGGTGCCTCACTTCATCCAGTACCAGGCCAACAGGGCTACCAGGGTGCCTCACTTCATCCAGTACCAGGCCAACAGGGCTACCAGGGTGCCTCACTTCATCCAGTACCAGGCCAACAGGACTACCAGGGTGCATCACTTCATCCAGTGCCAGGCCAACAGGGCTACCAGAGGTCGCACTCAACCTTACATCGAGATA
Source organism: Salmo salar (assembly GCF_965601325.2). NCBI lineage: Eukaryota > Metazoa > Chordata > Actinopteri > Salmoniformes > Salmonidae > Salmo > Salmo salar. The sequence continues at coordinate 108,011,413 of NC_138303.1, read as the reverse complement.
CAACAGGCGTCACACCAGGGCATCCCTAGGGATGCCTCACTGCAGTCCAGCACCAGGCCATACCTAGAGACTGACACAGGCGTGCCTCACTTCAGCCAGTCCCTAGAGCCATACAGGACTACCAGGCGTGCCTCACTTCAGCCAGTCCCTAGAGCTGCAACAGACGGCTCACCAGGGCGATCCCTATGAGGCATAGGAAACAGAGGTCACACCAGCCTTCCCTAGAGATGAAACAGACGTCACACCAGCCATCCCTAGAGATGAAACAGACGTCACACCAGCCATCCCTAGAGATGAAACAGACATCACACCAGCCATCCCTAGAGATGAAACAGACGTCACACCAGCCATCCCTAGAGATGAAACAGACATCACACCAGCCATCCCTAGAGATGAAACAGACGTCACACCAGCCATCCCTAGAGATGAAACAGACGTCACACCAGCCATCCCTAGAGATGAAACAGACGTCACACCAGCCATCCCTAGAGATGAAACAGACGTCACACCAGCCATCCCTAGAGATAAAACAGACGTCACACCAGCCATCCCTAGAGATGAAACAGACGTCACACCAGCCATCCCTAGAGATGAAACAGACATCACACCAGCCATCCCTAGAGATGAAACAGAAGTCACACCAGCCATCCCTAGAGATGAAACAGACGTCACACCAGCCATCCCTAGAGATAAAACAGAAGTCACACCAGCCATCCCTAGAGATGAAACAGACATCACACCAGCCATCCCTAGAGATGAAACAGACATCACACCAGCCATCCCTAGAGATGAAACAGACGTCACACCAGCCATTCCTAGAGATAAAACAGACATCACACCAGCCATTCCTAGAGATAAAACAGACATCACACCAGCCATTCCTAGAGATAAAACAGACGTCACACCAGCCATTCCTAGAGATGAAACAGACGTCACACCAGCCATCCCTAGAGATGAAACAGACATCACACCAGCCATCCCTAGAGATGAAACAGACATCACACAAGCCATCCCTAGAGATAAAACAGACGTCACACCAGCCATTCCTAGAGATGAAACAGACGTCACACCAGCCATCCCTAGAGATGAAACAGACGTCACACCAGCCATTCCTAGAGATACTTATATGACTCCGGGAAACACAATTGCTCAACACTGGTAACATTGTGTCATCTGTTTGGAGGGGATTTATGAAAAGCTCTCACATTAGTATGTGGCCTCCTGAAATGATCAGTAGTCCTACTGTTTGTGTGATATGCTTGATAACTGATACCTCCCACATATGCTACTTCCACTAAAACCCCTGCAGTGAATTCCATGAATACCTCCTACAGACACGTTATCCACTGTGTGGGATGTGGTTAATGCCCTATGATGTGTTTGGTATTGGTATTTTATTAGGATCCCCCATTAGCTTTTGCAAAAGCAGCAGCTACTCTTTCTGGGGTTCCACACAAAACATGAAACATAATACAGAATGACAGTTAATGCCCTTGTGTTTTCAATGTTAGGCGGACTGAGCTTTCAGCTCTAAATGCTTTGAGGGAGCAGCTGTTTCAACACCTCACCTCATTCAGGAGGACGACTCGGAGAAGGCTGGTAATGAGCCCCACACTCACTGTTTCACTCATATCACAACTACCAGTAACCTCTGTTGCCCCTCAGTAGTTTAGAAACATTATAGCATGTTGGCTATTCATCACCATCTAGTGGCTATAATGGCAACAGTAAATAGTACCTTGCAGTCTCTTAGAATCGTAAAGGTTCCCAATGGACACTGAATGGTGTGTCAACATCAAATCATGTTTTACTGGCCTCTTATGTGTTTTTATGGCTCAGTAAAGCATATAGATAAAACTTGATCTCTCGCTATACAGTAAAGATTGTCTGCGTTATCAATGTCAGGCTGTGCGGTGTCTATCTGGTCCGACTGGTCTCTCTCTCACGTCTGATCTCTCTGGGCCAGTTCCATGGAGACTGTGTTGAAACTGGGCCTGACCTGAAGGGTTAGGGCAGCGTCCTGGGGAGCCCAAGGAGTGCACGTTTTGTTTCTTTGCCCTAGAGCTACTCAGCTGATTCAAACAATCAATTCATCATCATCAAGCTTGGATTATTTGAATCATCTGTGTAGTGCTATGGTGAACATGTGCACCCTTTGGGGTCCCCGGGACCGAGTTTTGGAAACGCTGGGTAAGGGTTATAGGGTTTTAAGGTAGCAGTATGAGGCTGACTGTGTAATTGCTGCATGGTCACTCTGTAATGGCTGCGTGGTCTCTCCGTAATGGCTGCGTGGTCTCTCCGTAATGGCTCCGTAATGGAGAGACCAATGGCTGTAATGGAGAGACCAATGGCTGTAATGGCTCTCCGTAATGGCTGCATGGTCTCTCCGTAATGGCTGCATGGTCTCTCCGTAATGGCTGCATGGTCTCTCCGTAATGGCTGCATGGTCTCTCCGTAATGGCTGCATGGTCTCTCCGTAATGGCTGCATGGTCTCTCCGTAATGGCTGCATGGTCTCTCCGTAATGGCTGCATGGTCTCTCTGTAATGGCTGCATGGTCTCTCTGTAATGGCTGCATGGTCTCTCTGTAATGGCAGCGAACACCTCAACAAGGACGTCAGCGTAGACTTCAACAAGGACGTCGGAATAGACTTCAATATTGACGTCAGAGTAGACATCAATGAGTTCATGAAGGCCTTCTGCCTGGTGGGAGGAGGCCATCTGCAGCATGAAGGAGATGACCCCCACTGATACACCACGTCAAGAGGAAATATATTATTATAAACTGGAATCTACTCATTCGACTCAATGGCCCCAGCCATCTCCAAAAGGACAGAATTACTCCTGAGATCCTTTCTCAGTAGACAGAGGAACACATTGGAAAGGCATTTTAGGGGATACCTGACTATTCATACAATAGCCACTATAGCTGACCAAAGGAATGTTAAGACCAAAGGAATGTTAAGACCAAAGGCATGTTATGACCAAAGGCATGTTAAGACCAAAGGAATGTTAAGACCAAAGGCATGTTATGACCAAAGGCATGTTAAGACCAAAGGAATGTTATGACCAAAGGAATGTTATGACCAAAGGCATGTTATGACCAAAGGCATGTTATGACCAAAGGAATGTTATGACCAAAGGCATGTTATGACCAAAGGCATGTTATGACCAAAGGAATGTTATGACCAAAGGCATGTTATGACCAAAGGAATGTTATGACCAAAGGAATATTGCTTCTATAGATGAAAACTGCACAGCCATTGCTTAGTCACTATGTAAGCAGTATAACAAGAACGAGAGAGCGACACGGGACATGGATTTGCAAAGCATTTGTTTTAGAAATGGTGCAGAAGTGAGGTGTATGCATAGTATCTATGCTTGTGTAACGGACTGAGATTGAACCAGATAAACTTACCCACAGCGTAAAATGTTTCCAATGGTGCCACTGGATCTAATCTTTTTCAGTGGCATAATTGATTTGTATGTTGTCAAAACAGGCAGTCATGGACTTGACTGGTTCAAGCCCAGTCAGAGGCAGGTTGAGGGAGGAAGTGAATGCTGGTGACACTTGGATAAGCTAGCACGGTGATGCTGGTGACACTTGGATAAGCTAGCACAGTGATGCTGGTGACACTTGGATAAGCTAGCACGGTGATGCTGGTGACACTTGGATAAGCTAGCACGGTGATGCTGGTGACACTTGGATAAGCTAGCACGGTGATGCTGGTGACACTTGGATAAGCTAGCACGGTGATGCTGGTGACACTTGGATAAGCTAGCACGGTGATGCTGGTGACACTTGGATAAGCTAGCACGGTGATGCTGGTGACACTTGGATAAGCTAGCACGGTGATGCTGGTGACACTTGGATAAGCTAGCATGGTGATGCTGGTGACACTTGGATAAGCTAGCAGTGATGCTGGTGACACTTGGGTCAGAAAAGAGATCCAAACTCAGTTCTGGAGAAAGGCTCTTCAATGAAACCTTATTACTAAGCCATATTGGGCTTGTGCAGTATTCTCACGCTATGATATACAAATGACTAAAGCAATTAAAGCGTATTTATTTGTTGAATATCAACCAACATCTTGAACAACTCAAAACAGTCACATCTTAGTTCAGATGGATGGGAGCTTTGAACTGAGAGATATGTGTTGCCAACAAAGAGGCATGTCCCTTTAATAATGGTTATCAGCATCAGACCTGGTTTAAATAAACATCCCCTTTCTTTTAAAATACTTTACCTGCAGTCCAATAGTCCCAAATAGTGCAATCGTGCATCAGACCGGATCAATCAAATGCTCAAAGTATTTGAAAGAAAGCAAATACTATTTGAATCCAGGTCAGACGGACAGTGAAAAGGGCGGGGCGGGTCAGCTGAGCCAGTCCAGGAAGCCGTGTCCAATCAGATTGATGTCTTCCACAGGGTCCTTGATCACACTGGTCAGCTGACTCAGACTGCTGATGCTTCAGGTGCCGAGGAGGGGGGGGGGACAGAGACAGTCAACAATACTGCCTAAGCATACCTATACCAATATGAACAGAGACACTCAGTACTACTGATGCACTAATGGTTGACCACACACACATACACGATATTCACAAAAGTATGTGGACACCCCTTCAAATTAGTGGATTCGGCTGTTTCAGCCACACTTGCTGCCGTCATACCATCATGGCCAACTAATCATCCCCAATTGTCTCATTCATCTCCTCTCCCCTGTAACTACTCCCCAGGTCTTTGCTGTAAATGAGAATGTGTTCTCAGTCAACTTACCTGGTAAAATAAAAAAGGCGTATAAAAAAAAAATAATAATAAATAATACCAAAAAAAATAATAATAATACTAAAAAAATACTAAAAAAAATACAAACAAAAAAATTAAATAAAATACATCGCACCACCGCCATGCAATCTCCATAGACAAACATGGACAGTAGAATGGCCTTACTGAAGAGCTCGTAGCATCGTGATAGGATGCCACCTTTCCAACAAGTCAGTTCGTCAAATGTCTGCCCTGCTAGAGCTGCCCAGTCAACCGTAAGTGCTGTTATTGTGAAGTGGAAATGTTTAGGAGCAACAACGGATAAGCCGCGAAGTGATAGGTTACACAAGCTCACAGAACGGGACTGCTGAAGCGTGTAAAAAAATAAAAATAAAAGAAAGAAAGAAACAAATCGTCTGTCCTCGGTTGTAACACTAAGTACTGAGTTCCAAACTGCCTCTGGAAGCAACACAGCACAATAACTGTTAGTCGGGAGATTCATGAAATGGGTTTCCATGACTGAGCAGCCGCACACAAGCCTAAGATCAAAATGCCAAGTGTCGGCTGGAGTGGTGTAAATCTGGAGCAGTGGAAACGTGTTCTCTGGAGTGATGAATTCACCAACTGGAAGGCCGACGGACAAATCTGGATTTAGCGGATGCCAGGAGTACACTACCTGCCCCAATACATAGTGCCAACTGTAAAGTTTGGTGGAGGAGGAATAATGGTCTGGGGCTGTTTTTCATGGTTCGGGCTAGGCCCCTTGTTCCAGTGAAGGGAAATCTTAACACTACAACACACAATGACATTCTAGACGATTATGTGCTTCCAACCTTGTGGCAACAATTTGGGGAAGGCCCCTTCCTGTTTCAGCATGACAATGCCCCTGTGCACAACGCGAGGTCCATACAGAAATGGTTTGTCGAGATCGGTGTGGAAGAACTTGACTGGCCTGCACAGAGCCCTGACCTCAAACCCATCGAACACCTTTGGGATAAATTGTAACACCGACTGCGAGCCAGGCCTAATCGCCAACATCAGTGCCCGACCTCACTAATGCTCGTGGCTAAATGGAAGCAAGTCCCCGCAGCAATGTTCCAACATGTATTGGAAAGCCTTCCCAGAAGAGTGGAGGCTGTTATAAGGGCAAAGGGGGGGACCAACTTCATTTTGGAATGAGAAGTTCGACGAGCAGGTGTCCACATACTTTTGGTCATGTAGTGTATAAGCAGACAGACAAATCACTTCTAACTTTCCAATTCAAATTTTCCCTCAGGGAACGTAAAGGATATCATTCAGGGCATGACATTAACTTTATTTATTCACTTGTCTTCAGACAAGTAGGACTGTTTTTTCACTGTCCCGCAAAAAAAGGTCTGTAACATCATTTTTACATCATTATATGATGCAAGGAACCACTTTACAAAATAAATGCATCACTATGATGCATCACTATAATACTCCAATTTGAGCAGCAGCAGCTGAAAAATGAGCTCCTACAAATATTGAAATTTACATGGTTTTTAGAGTGAAGTACATCGGAAAAAAGCAAAAGAAAACTGCAAGACTGAATAGGAGAAAAAACAAGCAACAAACAAAGAAGATAGGCTTTTGAAAAATAACTATTTTTCATAAAATTGTAGTTATCTTAGCAAGCTGAATTGTTTACCAGTTGCTAAGCAGTTGCTAGGGACTCTTTTGGAAGAAGCTAGCTAGCTAACGAAGAACAACAAAGAATATCTAGTTAACAGAAGAAAAGAAAGAGAAAATCAGGACAGAAGAAAAAGGATATCAAAGTGAAACAGTTCTCTAAAGACACAAGAGACAATAATACAAGAAACAACACTTCTGTAGCTTGTCAACTATGTGTCTGTCTATCCCTGTTCTCTCCCCTCTGCACAGGCCATACAAACGCTTCACACCGCGTGGCCGCTGCCACTCTAACCTGGTGGTCCCAGCGCGCACGACCCACGTGGAGTTCCAGGTCTCCGGCAGCCTCTGGAACTGCCGGTCTGCAGCCAACAAGGCTGAGTTCATCTCAGCCTATGCTACCCTCCAGTCCCTAGACTTCCTGGCGCTGACGGAAACATGGATTACCACAGATAACACTGCTACTCCTACTGCTCTCTCTTCGTCTGCCCACGTGTTCTCGCATACCCCTAGAGCATCGAGCCAGCGGGGTGGTGGCACTGGAATCCTCATCTCTCCCAAGTGGACATTCTCTCTTTCTCCCCTGACCCATCTGTCTATCTCCTCATTTGAATTCCATGCTGTCACAGTTACCAGCCCTTTCAAGCTTAACATCCTTATCATTTATCGCCCTCCAGGTTCCCTTGGAGAGTTCATCAATGAGCTTGACGCCTTGATAAGTTCCTTTCCTGAGGATGGCTCACCTCTCACAGTTCTGGGTGACTTTAACCTCCCCACGTCTACCTTCGACTCATTCCTCTCTGCCTCCTTCTTTCCACTCCTCTCCTCTTTTGACCTCACCCTCTCACCTTCCCCCCCTACTCACAAGGCAGGCAATACGCTTGACCTCATCTTTACTAGATGCTGTTCTTCCACTAATCTCATTGCAACTCCCCTCCAAATCTCCGACCACTACCTTGTATCCTTTTCCCTCTTGCTCTCATCCAACACTTCTCACTCTGCCCCTACTCGGATGGTATTGCGCCGTCCCAACCTTCGCTCTCTCTCTCCCGCTACTCTCTCCTCTTCCATCCTATCATCTCTTCCCTCTGCTCAAACCTTCTCCAACCTATCTCCTGATTCTGCCTCCTCAACCCTCCTCTCCTCCCTTTCTGCATCCTTTGATTTTCTCTGTCCCCTATCCTCCAGGCCGGCTCGGTCCTCCCCTCCTGCTCCATGGCTCGACGACTCACTACGAGCTCACAGAACAAGGCTCCGGGCAGCCGAGCGGAAATGGAGGAAAACTCGCCTCCCTGCGGACCTGGCATCCTTTCACTCACTCCTCTCTACATTCTCCTCTTCTGTCTCTGCTGCTAAAGCCACTTTCTACCACTCTAAATTCCAAGCATCTGCCTCTAACCCTAGGAAGCTCTTTGCTACCTTCTCCTCCCTCCTGAATCCTCCTCCCCCTCCCCCCCCCTCCTCCCTCTCTGCGGATGACTTCGTCAACCATTTTGAAAAGAAGGTTGACGATATCCGATCCTCGTTTGCTAAGTCAAACGACACCGCTGGTCCTGCTCACACTGCCCTACCCTGTGCTTTGACCTCTTTCTCCCCTCTCTCTCCAGATGAAATCTCGCGTCTTGTGACGGCCGGCCGCCCAACAACCTGCCCACTTGACCCTATCCCCTCCTCTCTTCTCCAGACCATTTCCGGAGACCTTCTCCCCTTCCTCACCTCGCTCATCAACTCATCCTTGACCGCTGGCTACGTCCCTTCCGTCTTCAAGAGAGCGAGAGTTGCACCCCTTCTGAAAAAACCTACACTCGATCCCTCCGATGTCAACAACTACAGACCAGTATCCCTTCTTTCTTTTCTCTCCAAAACTCTTGAACGTGCCGTCCTTGGCCAGCTCTCCTGCTATCTCTCTCAGAATGACCTTCTTGATCCTAATCAGTCAGGTTTCAAGACTGGGCATTCAACTGAGACTGCTCTTCTCTGTGTCACGGAGGCTCTCCGCACTGCTAAAGCTAACTCTCTCTCCTCTGCTCTCATCCTTCTAGACCTATCTGCTGCCTTTGATACTGTGAACCATCAGATCCTCCTCTCCACCCTCTCCGAGTTGGGCATCTCCGGCGCGGCCCACGCTTGGATTGCGTCCTACCTGACAGGTCGCTCCTACCAGGTGGCGTGGCGAGAATCTGTCTCCGCACCATGCGCTCTCACCACTGGTGTCCCCCAGGGCTCTGTTCTAGGCCCTCTCCTATTCTCGCTATACACCAAGTCACTTGGCTCTGTCATATCCTCACATGGTCTCTCCTATCATTGCTATGCAGACGACACACAATTAATCTTCTCCTTTCCCCCTTCTGATAACCAGGCGGCGAATCGCATCTCTGCATGTCTGTCAGACATATCAGTGTGGATGACGGATCACCAGCTCAAGCTGAACCTCGGCAAGACGGAGCTGCTCTTCCTCCCGGGGAAGGACTGCCCGTTCCATGATCTCGCCATCACGGTTGACAACTCCCTTGTGTCCTCCTCCCAGAGTGCTAAGAACCTTGGAGTGATCCTGGACAACACCCTGTCGTTCTCCACTAACATCAAGGCGGTGACCCGATCCTGTAGGTTCATGCTCTACAACATTCGCAGAGTACGACCCTGCCTCACACAGGAAGCGGCGCAGGTCCTAATCCAGGCACTTGTCATCTCCCGTCTGGATTACTGCAACTCGCTGTTGGCTGGGCTCCCTGCCTGTGCCATTAAACCCCTACAACTCATCCAGAACGCCGCAGCCCGTCTGGTGTTCAACCTTCCCAAGTTCTCTCACGTCACCCCGCTCCTCCGCTCTCTCCACTGGCTTCCAGTTGAAGCTCGCATCCGCTACAAGACCATGGTGATTGCCTACGGAGCTGTGAAGGGAACGGCACCTCCATACCTTCAGGCTCTGATCAGGCCCTACACCCAAACAAGGGCACTGCGTTCATCCACCACTGGCCTGCTGGCCCCCCTACCTCTGAGGAAGCACAGTTCCCGCTCAGCCCAGTCAAAACTGTTCGCTGCTCTGGCACCCCAATGGTGGAACAAGCTCCCTCACGACGCCAGGACAGCGGAGTCAATCACCACCTTCCGGAGACACCTGAAACCCCACCTCTTTAAGGAATACCTAGGATAGGATAAAGTAATCCTTCTAACCCCCCCCCCCCCCCCCCCCTTAAAAGATTTAGATGCACTATTGTAAAGTGGTTGTTCCACTGGATATCATAAGGTGAATGCACCATTTTGTAAGTCGCTCTGGATAAGAGCGTCTGCTAAATGACTTAAATGTAAATGTAAATGTAATACTATTTGTTTTTTTACTATAGAGAATCAGAAACAATGAAGGCTACACTCTGCCATATTGGCTTCTTTGTATATTCAAGCCTGTCTCAAAACAAAACACTGCCCCTTTAAGGCTCTCCTGGAGAGATTGGCCACCCGTGGTAGCTTATAAAATAATGCAACATTACAATTACAACCAAATATTTTTTATGTCTTTATAAAATAATTCCTTCCAGGGCTCAAAATGAAGGGTGTCCCGTTGTCTCTGGGATGCTAAAAAAAATCTACGGTTCAAAACAGACTCTGGGAAAACAGATCCAAAGTTCAGTCAACCACTGCACATTCATTATGTTTTCATGTTTTATTTCTATAAACTCAACAAGCTGGTTGAGAGAATGCCAAGAGTGTGCACAGTTGTCATCAAGGCAAAGGGTGGCTACTTTCTAAAATATAAAATATATTTTGATTTGTTTAACACTTTTTGGGTTACTACATGATTCCATGTGTTATTTCATAGTTTTGATGTCTTATTCTACAATGTAGAAAATAGTAAAAAAAAAAAAAAAACTTAAATGAGTAGGTTTGTCCAAACTTTTGATTGGTACTGTATATACATTTATTTGTGTGTGTGTGTGTGTATCTATCTATATGTCCTTAATCAGTATAAAGGAGGAAATGCTGCTTACTTGTTGAGCAAAATCAAAGCTGTAATGTATCCTGATGTCTTTGCTTGCTGGTTCAGTAAGGGCCCCCAGAGACAACTACAGGTCTTGACAGGTGGTCTTGCAGTCAGCAACCATCTTCTGGTAGACAGACTCACTCTGAACAAGCAGGAGATGCTGCTCTTGCTTCTTCAGCTTGGCTGATTTAACAGCTTCGATCAGATTGGCAGATCTGAAGACCTGATAGTTGGTTCTCTGGCACTGCCAGCACATGTCTGTCCTGGGATTAGTGCTTGAGATGTGGGACAGCAATTTTCTCCACAGATTCCTGAAGGAAGACAGTCTAACTACACGTACCTCTGGAAAATACAGAAATAATGAGAGATCAATAAAAGCAGTGCCAATCATGTTAGAGGTCAATTAAATAATCAAAATGTGTTGTTTATGCTTTACATACCAAGTGTTATCATCGATTCCTTGTAGAGACGCCACACTGCTGCTTTTGTCACATGGGATGGCGGCAGCTTTCCACCAAAGTGTTTGTGTCCTGGGTGGCGTCCTGGTAATACTATTGCATTATCTTCTGCGTAGTTGTTGATGAAGTTCACAACTCGCTGCAAGTCCTCATGCTTCAGGTGTAACTTGTGCTTGCTTGGGCCAACTCTCTTTTTGATGGGACCATCAGACCATTCTCCTTGTATGACTGGTGGAGGAGAGTCAGGCGTGTTCTGCTGATACTGAAAGACAAAATCCAGATACAAATACTTCAGCATTATTATACAATAGACGGCCGTAATCCCCGCCAGACACACCTGGCTAACTTGATGGGTCATGTAATCATCTGGCTAAGTGGAGTCTTTTTTGTTTAGACATGTAGCTAGCTACTAGCTAAACAATGAACCATAACCCCAATCCATAGAGTACTAGGAATACAAACAGATTGTCATAGCTAGCTAAAGTTAACCAAATAGGTTCAATGTTAGCTAGTTAGCTAGCTAACATTAGGCTATAACTAGAAATGCAAATGGTTTTCTGAGATAATATTACTACACAGATCATACACGTAATGTTAGCTAGCGAGCCAGCTAGCTAGCTAACGGTAAGCTTCAACTTGAAGCAATGAAAACAACTTTCTGACACAATTAGAAACGTATAATATCTGAAACTGTAGCTAGACTCTTACCCATATATACATGGATGAACGCTTCACGGCAGACCGCAACCCCTTTCATTAAATAAGACTTCCTGTGTTGTTTCCGTTTTGTTTTGTACAGCTTGCTTGGCCCGTTGTGTCAAGACATTCTGGTTCACACCGACCGTTAAAGATGCCATGGTTGCCAGAAAGAAACTGCAGTAGAAAGGAGTGTCTACACATAACCCGTAGCTCATTGTATAGATAGAAGATGCTACACGGAAGACCAATCTGAAACTCATCTCTCGGCATGTCCTGCCTATTCATCATCTCAGCCAATCAGGGCGAGCGGGAAGGTTCATGTCTTTTTCTGTGGGTAAACCAACTAGGCTTGTAATTTAACAACTTTATTTGTATTTACAGATGGCAGACAAGTTTGTTATTAAAGCACATGAAAGTTCAAATGTTACACAAGGCATTTCTGCCCCCAAAAATAAACATTGAAATGCCTCTCCTGTGAAGTCGTGACTTGCGACATACGCCTAGTTTCCTGAAACAAGTCACACCTTGTTACATTACAGCCTTATTCTAAAATTGATTAAATTGTTTTTTTTCTTGTCAATCTACACACAATACCTCACAATGACAAAGCAAAAACAGGTTCAGAAATGTTTGCAAATGTATTCAAAATAAAAAACAGACATATTTACATAAGTATTCAGACCCTTTACTCAGTACTTTGTTGAAGCACATCTAACATCTATGGAGAGACCTAAAAATAGCTGTGCAGCGACGCTCCCCATCCAGAAAGTTGTTTTCCTTGCTTCAATTGGGTATGACACTACAAGTTTGGCACACCTGTATTTCGGGAGTTTCTCCCATTCTTCTCTGCAGATCCTCTCAAGCTCTGTCCGGTTGGATGGGGAGCGTCGCTGCCCAGCTATTTTTAGGTCTCTCCAGAGATGTTAGATCGGGTTTAAATCCGGAATCTGGCTAGGCCACTCAAGGACATTCAGAGACTTGTCCTGAAGCCACTCCTCGTTGTCTTGGCTCTGCCCTTAGGATCGTTGTCTTGTTGGAAGGTGAACCTTTGCCCCAGTCTAAGGTCTGGAGCGTTCTGGTGCAGGTTTTCATCAAGGATCACTCTGTACTTTGCTCCGTTCATCTTTCACTCGATCCTGACTAGTCTCCCAGTCCCTGCGGCTGAAAAACATCCCCACAGCAAGGTGGTGCCGACAGAGAGGGTCACCTTGCTTCTAGTCCTTAGGAAACTATGCAGTATTTTTTTTAATGTATTATTTCTTACATTGTTAGCCCTGAAAATCTTAAGCGTTATTATATACAGCCGGAAAGAACTATTGGATATCAGAGCGACGTCAATTTACCAGCACTACGACCAGGAATACGACTTTCCCGAAGTGGATCCTTTGTTCAAACAACCCAAGGGATTCGGACTGTTTCCAGAGGCTGACCCAAAACAACGTCGCCGCAGGAAAGGTAGACTGAGCGGCCTTCTGGTCAGACTTCGGAGGCGAGCACACCACCCACCGCTTCGGAGTATATCACATGTTAATGGCCAGTCTCTAGATAACAAGGTAGACGAAATTAGGGCTAGGGCTGCTTTCCAGAGAGACATCCGGGATTGTAACATACTCTGTTCACGGAACATGGCTCTCTGTGGACATTCTTTTTCTTTCTTTGTGTTTCAGGAATAAACATCTCTCAAAAAAGAAGAAGGGCGGGGGTGTATGTTTCATGATTAACGACTCATGGTGTAATTGTAACAACATAGAGGAACTCAAGTCCTTCTGTTCACCTGACCTAGAATTCCTCACAATCAAATGCCGTCTGTATTATCTCCCAAGAGAATTCTCGTCGGTTATTGTCACTGCGGTGTATATCCCCCCAAGCCGACACCACGACGGCCCTCAAGGAACTCCACTGGTCTCTATGCAAACTGGAAATATATCCGGAGGTTGCATTTATTGTAGCTGGGGATTTTAACAAAGCAAATTTGAGAACAACCCTACCTAAATTCTATCAGCATATCGATTGTAGTACCCGGGCTGGCAAAACACTGGACACCGCATACAAGGCCCTCCCCAGCCCTCCGTTCGGGCAAATCCGACCACGACTCCATTTTGCCTCTCCCCTCCTATAGGCAGAAACTCAAACAGGATGTACCCGTGACTAGGACCATTCAACGCTGGTCTGACCAATCAGAATCCACGCTTCAAGATTGTTTTGATCATGCGGACTTGGACATGTTCAGGGTAGTCTCAGAGAATAATATAGATTTATACGCTGATTCAGAGAGTGAGTTTATAAGGGAGCGCATTGGAGACGTTGTTCCCACTGTGACTATTAATACCTACCCTAAGCAGAAACCGACATTCGCACAAAACTGAAAGCGCAAACCACCGCATTTAACCATGGAAAGACGACCAGGAATATGGCCAGATACAAACAGTGTAGTTATTCAATCTGCAAGGCAATCAAACAAGCAAAACATCAGTATAGGGAGAAAGTGGAGTCGCAATTCAACGGCTCAGACATGAGACGTATGTCGCAGGGTCTACTGGCAATCACGGACTACAAAAAGAAAACCAGCCACGTCACGGGCACGCCCGCTTTGAGGATAATACAGTGCCACCAACGTGGCCTGCTACCAAGGACTGCGCCCCCCCCCCTTCCTTCTCCATGGCCGACATGAGTAAGACATTTAAACGTGCCAACCCTCGCAAGGCTGCCGGCCCAGACGGCATGCCTAGCCGCGTCCTCAGAGCATGTGCAGACCAGCTGGCTGGTGTGTTTACAGACATATTCAATCTCTCCCTATCCCAGTCTGCTGTCCCCACATGCTTCAAGATGGCCACCATTGTTCCTGTACCCAAGAAGGCAAAGATAACTGAACTGAATGACTATCGCCCCGTAGCACTCACTTCTGTCATCATGAAGTGCTTTGAGAGACTAATCAAGGATCATATCGCCTCCACCTTACCGGCCACCCTAGACCCACTGCAATTTGCATACCGCCCCAATAGGTCCACAGACGATGCAATTGCCATCACACTGCCCTATCCCATCTGGACAAGAGGAATACCTATGTAAGAATGCTGTTCATTGACCATAGTACCCTTAAAGCTCATCATTAAGCTTGAGGCCCTGGGTTTCAACCCCGACCTGTGTGATTGGGTCCTGGACTTCCTGACGGGCCGCCCCCAGGTGGTGAAGGTAGGAAACAACATCTCCACTTTGCTGATCCTCAACACTGGGGCCCCACAAAGATGAGTGTTCAGCCCCCTCCTGTACTCCCTGTTCACCCATGACTGTGTGGCCATGCATGCCTCCAACTCAACCATCAAGTTTACAGATGACACAACAGTAGTAGGCTTGATTACCAACAATGACGAGACAGCCTATAGGGAGGAGTTGAGGGCACTCGGTGGGGTGTCAGGAAAACAACCTCTCACTCAACGTTAACAAAACATTCTATCACTCTCAAACAACAAAACAAAGGAGATGATTGTGGACTTCAGGAAACAGCAGAGGGAGCACCCCTCTATCCACAAACGGGACAGCAGTGGGGAAGGTGGAAAGTTTTAAGTTCCTCAGTGTACACATCACGGACAAACTGAGTGTGGTGAAGGTGTAACAGTGCCTCTTCAACCTCAGGAGGCTGAATAAATGTGGCTTGTCACCTTATAAACCCTTACAAACTTTTACAGATGCACAATTGAGAGCATCCTTTTGGGCTGTATCACCGCCAGGTATGGCAACTGCACCGCCCGCAACAGCAGGGCTCTCCAGAGGGTGGTGCGGTTTCAGGATCTCCTGGCTTCTGGGCCTGAGCAACAGGCAGTTTATTTTGGTCATGTCATTCAGGCGGAAATTGAGAAAAAAGGGGCCTAGCCCTAAGACGTTCTCACAAATGGTTCACTAGTAACTTTATTAATGATGTTTACATATCTTGTATGTATATTTTAAACCATCTATTGCATATGGTCCATGCCGGTCGGTCATGACCCATCCGTATATTTATATGTACAGTTGAAGTCGGAAGTTTACATACACTTAGGTTGGAGTCATTAAAACTCGTTTTTCAACCACTCCCCAAATTTCTTGTTAACAAACTATTGTTTTGGCAAGTCGGTAAGGACATCTACTTTGTGCTTGACACAAGTAATTTTTCCAACAATTGTTCAGATTATTTCACTGTATCACAATTCCAGTGGGTCAGAAGTTTACATACACTAAATTGACTGTGCCTTTAAACAGCTAGGAAAATTCCAGAAAAAGATGTCATGCCTTTAGAAGCTTCTGATAGGCTAATTGACATCATTTGAGTCAATTGGAGGTGTACCTGTGTATGTATTTCAAGGCCTACCTTCAAACTCAGTGCCTCTTTGCTTGACATCATGGGAAAATCAAAAGAAATCAGCCAAGACCTCCACAAGTCTGGTTCATCCTTGGGAGCAATTTCCAAACGCCTGAAGGTACCACGTTCATCTGTACAAACAATAGTACGCAAGTATAAACACCATGGGACCACGCAGCCGTCATACCACTCAGGAAGGAGACGCGTTCTGTCTCCTAGAGATGAACGTACTTTGGTGCAAAAAGTGTAAGTCAATCCCAGAACAGTAGCAAAGGACCTTGTGAAGATGCTGGAGGAAACGGGTACAAAAGTATCCACAGTAAAACAAGTCCTATATCGACATAACCTGAAAGGCCGCTCAGCAAGGAAGAAGCCACTGCTCCAAAACCACCATAAAATAGCCAGACTACGGTTTGCAACTGCACATGGGGACAAAGATCGTACTTTTTGAGAAATGTCCTCTGGTCTGATGAAACAAAAATAGAACTGTTTGGCCATAATGACCATCGTTATGTTTGGAGGAAAACGGGGGATGCTTGCAAGCCGAAGAACACCATCCCAACCGTGAAGCATTGGGGTGGCAGCATCATGTTGTGGGGGTGCGTTGCTGCAGGAGGGACTGGTGCACTTCACAAAATAGATGGCTTCACGAGGAAGGGAAATTATTTGGATATATTGAAGCAACATCTCAAGACATCAGTCAGGAAGTTAAAGCTTGGTCGCAAATGGGTCTTCCAAATGGACAGTGACCCCAGGCATACTTCCAAAGTTGTGGCAAAATGGCTTAAGGACAACAAAGTCAAGGTATTGGAGTGGCCATCACAAAGCCCTGACCTCAATCCCATAGAAAATGTGTGGGCAGAACTGAAAAAGCGTGTGCGAGCAAGGAGGCCTACACACCTGACTCAGTTACACCAGCTCTGTCAGGAGGAATGGGCCAAAATTCACCCAACTTATTGTGGGAAGCTTGTGGAAGGCTACCCAAAATGTTTGACCCAAGTTAAACAATTTAAAGGCAATGCTACCAAATACTAATTGAGTGTATGTATACTTCTGACCCACTGGGAATGTGATGAAAGAAATAAAAGCTGAAATAAATAATTCTCTCTACTATTATTCTGACATTTCACATTCTTAAAATAAAGTGGTGATCCTAACTGACCTAAGACAGGGAATTTTTACTAGGATTAAATGTCAGGAATTGTGAAAAACTGAGTTTAAATGTATTTGGCTAAGGTATGTAAACTTCCGACTTCAACTGTACATATTATTCCATCCCTTTACTTAGATTTGTGTGTATTAGGTGGTTGTTGTGGAATTGTTAGATTACGTGTCGGAACTGGAAGCACAAGCATTTCGCTACACTCGCAATAACATCTGCTAACCATGTGTATGTGACCAATAAAATTTGATTTGATTCTGCCACCACCATGCTGCCAGGATTCCTCCAGACACAATGTTTGGTATTCAGGCAAACGAGTTCAATCTTGGTTTCATCAGACCAGAGAATCTTTATTTCTCATGGTCTGAGAGTCCTTTAGGTGCCTATTGGCAAACTCCAAGTCGGCTGTCATGTGCCTTTTACTGAGTGGCTTCAATCTGACCACTATCACAAAGGCCTGATTGGTGGAGTGCTGCTAACTCCTTCCTAATACAAATGAGAGAACAGTTCACTGTGACCAAGTTATTCACCCTAGCAGAGCTGGTTAGGCTGTTTTCGTGTTGTCTAGAGCGTTGGTGACTGTGCTGCTGACAACAATTTAAATGTGTTTTTTTTTTGCTGACGTTTACTGACACCGGTCATATTCAACGGGTGGTGCGGGTTTGTAAATTCATCAGTTATTCTTCGCTCTGGCACACTCAGACGAGAGTGCTCTGAAATTGGAGTAGGTAGCCAGAGTGAATTTACAAACAAACCCTTTGTGACTTAACTAGTGACAACCATGATTATTCCTGTTCACGAAGAGCTATAGCTACCAGAGAGGAAGAGAAGGAGAGAGGCACAACTCTGCGAAAATTCTCTCCCTCCAGCAGGTGGCATTTTTGCAATTTTTCCACCCACCAAATTAGGAGTTTTGTATAGAGGTCAATGAGTGTCGGATTTGGTTAACAACAAATAAACGGCTTATTTGCTATGTGAGGTTTATGTAATGCTTAAGTTGTTATGTGTGTACTGATTTAATTAGGGTACCTGACATCCTGGCAACTTTGGGATTTTTTTTAATCAGTTTTACCTGGTCGTTACTACATACCACAGCCACAAAGTCATAAACCACACATATTTCTACTCTTAAAATGTAATTTTAAACCTAATCTTAACCACACTGCTGACCTTATGTCGAACCTTAAATTATGACCAAAAAAGCATATTTGTGTTTCATACATTTTTATGAAATGTGGACTTTGTGCCAACTAGTGGAAACCATTGTGTCTGTTGTTCACATGGGTATCTCACGCACTGGCTTCTTAATCAATGAGACCTGACTGCATTGTGGAAATGGCATGGAGCGTGTAGTGAGCATGACTACTACTCTGGACTGATGTGTGGTGAGCTTTTAGCGCTGTAGCGGCTGCAGAGGTATCACCCAAGTGGGCGCCACATTGTGGAGAAGTACTACAGGTTAAAGAGAAGAGTCACAGCTTCGAGGACCCAATCTTGCCGTCAACTTCCTGTCCCTTGTAGAAACTGCTCACCCTCTGGTGAGTGAGTCTGGCCATCCATGTTGTTGACTAGCTTCCAGTCAGTGTCCTTCATCTCATGCAATAGATGTTTAATGACATTCGATCCCAGGATGAGATCATCACACTGTCCAGGAACAACTAAGGTGGGCTCTTTAACATCAATCCCATAGATTTACATCTCCAAGTCATAGAAACGCTTCCTCCCCACAACCCACTAACACTAATTCTTTAGGGCTCCCGAGTGGCGCAGCGGTCTAAGGCACCGCATCTCAGTGCTAGAGGCGTCACTACAGACTCTGGTTCGATCCCAGGCTGTATCACAACCGGCAGTGATCGGAAGTCCCATAGGACGGCGCACAATTGGCCCAGCATCGTCCGGGTTCGGGGAGGGTTTGGCCGGGGTAGGCCGTCATTGTAAAATAAGAATTTGTTCACTAAACCACTAATGCTATGTTCAAATGTCTGTTTGTGAACACACTTCTATGTTAGTTAACCATAAACAGCACTCTAAATACATCGTTTTCAGATTATTTTTTTATTTTATTTTTTTACAGGAATGAAAATAGACTGCAGTTCCGTTTTTTGCCACAAGGCGACAGGAGTACCTCATGATGTCAACCGTCTCTAGAGCAGCAGCTCCACGGTGATCGATTGGACGTTGATCATCGATGAATCCGGGTCTGGAAGGCACCAATGTAACCGGTGCTGTACCGCGCCGCTGTAGCTCTGCGATGTGTGTGATTGAGATTAAAAACGTGGATTTCGGAGACCAGGTTGTTTTAAGGTATGAGAGTTCTCTCTCCTGAATCCCAAAGAAAATACAAAACATTTGTAGAGCACAAATATGTTCTGCACATCTTCGACTCTTTCTAAAACATACACACAATACAAAGGACTGGAATCAGTGGAGGATCTAGCCATCGTTCACACACACACAATACCTTAGCTAGCTAGTAACCACATGTTGAATTCAGGACGTTAATATAATCCTAAAAAGTACAATTCCAATAGCACCTTGACAATACCATCCACTTATGAGTAAACTCTAAATAGACAACATTATTCATGAACAAAAAACTGTGTATGACTTTGTGCTTAAAGGAATGGAACTTTTCTGAAGACGACAGAAAAAGCGATCCTACCTCTCGTAGTGCATTTGAGCATGCAGGAAAACCCGTAAGTAGGCGCTCCTGGATGCAGGAATGCATAATAACAAATCAACATGCTATATTTAAGCAATAAGGCCCGAGGGCGTGTGGTATATGGCCAATATACAACGGCTAAGGGCTGTTCTTATGCACAACGCAACGCAGAGTGCTAAGACACAGCCCTTCGCCTGTGGTATATCGGCCATATATTACAACCCCCCGAGGTGCCTTATTGCTATTATAAACTGGTTACCAACGTAATTAGAGCAGTACAAAAAAATATTTTGTTGGTCTGACATTCCACGGCTTTCAGTCAATCAGCATTCAGGCTCAAACCATCCAGTTTATACTAATATATGAACCACTGTTAGACGTGCAGATTCAGAAACATGTAGTTCGATTTTTATTGTCTTTAAAAAAATTCAAAATAAACTTTGAAATTGACTATTTTCCTCAGGATCATCATCATAAAACATACACTACCCCTTGGTCAAAGGTCATTTGATAAGCCACACCTACTCCACCACCTGATACCATATAAACTGGGCCCATGAAGCAGACTGACATTGTGTTCAAAGGTGAGTGAGTGTGTTTGGAGTTCAACATGTAGCCTAGCCTATGATACTTTAGTTACATCAATTTGATATGTAAATGCTTGTGGTGAAACTGTTTCAGGGTTCATTAATTCCTCAGAAAGGCCATCTATTCCACATAACTGCAGGAAAAATGGTAAGTTATTTTTAATTCAACATGACTGATTTGTGTAAATACTTTTTTTTTTTTTTTGCTTTGGAGTTGTGCTTCCCTGTATTTTGTTAATATAGAAAGTACGTTTGGATAAATGAGAACTGATAAGGAGTTGAGAGATTTGTTGGAGGTCGAAGTACACAAAGCTGGGAGGAGAAGAAACTGTCAGGATTTATGATTGCTGGGCTCAGTCCCCCCCCCCCCCCCCTTCTATAAACACTCCTTAGTCCAACAATAATTTATCTCGACAGAGGGAGTGCATTTCCATCCACATTGGCCAAGCAGGAGTCCAGATGGGCAATGCATGCTGGGAGTTGTATTGTCTGGAGCATGGCTTCCAGCCAGATGGGACTATCCATGAGAACACTGTTCCTCAATTGACTGACTCATCGTTTGGCACCTTCTTCAGTGAGACTGGGGCTGGGAAATATGTTCCCAGGGCCATCTTCTTAGATCTGGAGCCTACTGTTGTTGGTGAGGAAGAGCAAGCTGCATGTATAGTGGTGGTCTGCCCTAACCTGGTCCCAGATCTGTTTATACCAATTCCTATAAAAATGCTGACAACAGCTGTTGCCAAAATACAACTGTTTGCTCTGACCTCTGCTTCAAAATACACTACTATACTTAAATGTTAGTGTGTGTGTGCAGGTTTTTCCCTTTTGAACTTAAAGATGTTTTGCTGCTACCAATTTGAGTTGAACATGCCAATTCCTCCTATGTTGTCAATGAATGACCATAGGAGTTGGTAAGACCACACAAACCCATCTGAGACCTGGCTATGTGACCACCTGACATGGCAAACAATTCATTCTACTTATGCAATGAGCCTAGTATGTGGCCTGAATGTAATGTTGCTCTGTCAATAGCTTTCTGTTTTTCAAAATGATAAGCAAGCGTTTCAGTTTAAAACGAGTTGTATGTGACAAATTGCTTTTGTTGTAGATGAGATCAGGAACGGTCACTATCGTCAGCTGTATCACCCTGAACAACTCATCAGTGGCAAGGAAGACGCTGCCAATAACTACGCTCGTGGCCATTACACCATCGGCAAGGAGATTGTGGACTCTGTCATGGACAGGATGCGCAAAATGGTGAGCTGCTGAATGTTTGAAGGGCCACTGCTGTTTACCATCCATTGTTAGATCATTTAAATTGTTACCATTGACTGGTTAGCTTGGCTCAACTATATCATAACCCCAAAAAATAAGGTTGTTTTACTGCTGAATGTTTAGTTTAAAATCTTAACGTTCCAACATTGGGTGAATTACTAATGAGCCCATGTCTTCTGTCTTCAGGCTGACCAATGCACTGGACTACAAGGGTTCCTCATCTTCCATAGTTTTGGAGGAGGGACCGGCTCTGGCTTTACTTCCTTGTTGATGGAACGCCTGTCTGTGGATTACGGCAAGAAGTCCAAACTAGAGTTCTCAGTCTACCCTGCTCCCCAGGTGTCCACAGCAGTGGTGGAGCCCTACAACTCCATCCTGACCACCCACACCACCCTGGAGCACTCTGACTGCTCGTTCATGGTGGACAACGAGGCCATCTTTGACATCTGCAAGCGTAACCTGGGAGTGGAGCGGCCGTCTTACACCAACCTGAACCGCCTCATCGCCCAGATTGTCTCCTCCATCACAGCCTCCCTGCGCTTCGATGGAGCTCTCAACGTAGACCTGACAGAGTTCCAGACCAACCTTGTGCCTTACCCCCGTATCCACTTTCCCCTGGTCACCTATGCCCCCATCATCTCAGCAGAAAAGGCCTACCACGAGCAGCTCTCTGTCCCTGAGATCACCAACGCCTGCTTTGAGCCGGCTAACCAGATGGTGAAGTGTGATCCCAGACGCGGCAAGTACATGGCCTGCTGCTTGCTGTACCGTGGCGACGTGGTTCCCAAAGACGTCAACGCAGCCATCGCCAGCATCAAGACCCGGCGCAGCATCCAGTTTGTGGATTGGTGTCCCACTGGGTTCAAGGTGGGGATCAACTACCAGCCCCCTACGGTGGTTCCTGGAGGAGACCAGGCCAAGGTCCAGAGGGCTGTGTGTATGCTGAGTAATACCACAGCCATCGCGGAGGCTTGGAGTCGTCTGGACCACAAGTTTGACCTGATGTATGCCAAGAGAGCTTTCGTGCACTGGTACGTGGGTGAGGGCATGGAGGAGGGGGAGTTCGCTGAGGCCAGAGAGGATATGGCTGCTCTGGAGAAGGACTATGAGGAGGTGGGAGCAGACTCTGGGGATGCCTGTGAGGATGAGGAAGATGAATACTAAATCTGTTCATCCTGTTCTCTTAAAAAAAAAAAAAACCTTGTCCAAAGCAAATTTCTATTAAAACCAAATGTGTTTGAATTCTTGCTTCGTTTCATGTATTACTCTAGTTTACAGTATCAGTATCAGACTCTAGCTTTGAGGATGTTCTCTAGAACAATTTCCTTATTAATTGTGGTTAACATGAAAGCCAGACTTTTGGTACATCTGCAAGCAACTAAAGTGCATCAGACACTTCTCTTAAGACTAAACATGCTCTTCAGTGTGGGGATGCTCGTCAGCCACAGTAATCTGCATTTGGTTGACTTCAGATCAGCAGTTTACGGGGGGGGGGGGGTATTTGATCCCCTGCTGATTCTGTACGTTTGCCCAGTCTATAATTTTAATGGTAGGTTTATTTGAACAGTGAGACAAACGCATGTCAATGTGCATTTTAATGAGGGAAATAAGTGACCCCCTCTCAATCAGAAAGATGTCTCCCAGGTGTCTTTTATACAGGTAACGAGCTGAGATTAGGAGCACTAATCTCAGCTCGTTACCTGTATAATAGACACTTGCCCACAGAAGCAATCAGATTCCAAACGCTACACCATGGCCAAGACCGACGAGCTTTCCAAGGATGTCAGGGACAAGATTGTAGACCATCGCCAAGCAGCTTGGTGAGGTGACAACATTTGGTGCGATTATTCACAAATGGAAGAAACTGTCAATCACCCTCAGCCTGGGGCTCCATGCAAGATCTCACCTCGGAGTTGCAATGATCATGAGAAATCAGCCCAGAACTACATGGGAGGATCTTGTCAATGATCAAGGCAACTGGGACCATAGTCACCAAGAAAACTATTGGTAACATACTACGCTGTGAAGGACTGAAATCCTGCAGCGCCCGCAAGGTCCCCCTGCTCAAGATAGCACCTATACATGCCCGTCTGAAGTTTCGCCCAGATGTTCATCTGGGCGAAAGTGTTGTGGTCAGATGGAGCTCTTTGGCATCAACTCAACATGCTATGTTTGGAGGAATGCTGCCTATGACCAAGAACACCTTCACCGCATCAAAGGGACGATGGACGGGGCCATGTACCGTCAAATCTTGGGTGAGAACCTCCTTTCCTTCCCTCAGCCAGGGAATTGTGGATGGGATTCCAGCATGACAATGGCTCAAGAAGAAGCACATTAAGGTCCTGGAGTGGCCTAGCCAGTCTCCAGACCTTAATCCCATAGAAGAGCTGAAGGTTCGAGTTGCCAAACGTCAGCCTCGAAACCTTAATGGCTTGGAGAAGATCTGCGAAGAGGAGTGGGACAAAATCCCTCCTGAGATGTGGCCAACTACAAGAAACCTCTGATTGCCACCAAGTACTAAGTCATGTTTTGCAGAGGGGTCAAATACTTATTTCCCTCATTAAAATGCAAATCATTTTATGTTCGATTGGCTGTCTCTCACTGTTCAAATAAACCTACCATTAAAATTATAGACTGATCTTTTTTTTTGTCAGTGGGCAAACGTACAAAATCAGCAGGGGATCAAATACTGTCAGTCTCACATTAGAGCCCAAATCCTGATCACATTGTTTCCTTAACATTTGGCTGAAACCAAGGCTAATCTTTGACACATGACAGTTAAACTCTCTGGGCTTAGAGGTTCCCACATTTCAGAACTTAATGCCTTTTGCAAAATTCTTACATCCCTACCCCAAGGGGAAGGTTGCAGTATATCAAGAAGGCCCAGATTCTGACTGGAGCAAATGGATTGCACTTCCCTGCCTATTTTGGCATCAGACACACTGACTTTCATCCCAAGCTTAGGGAATTGAGGCCATTTCTTTGTAAGCCACTGTTTGAGAATGAGGGGAAATGTATTCTGATTGGCTGTGCCCCCTACCCAGTCATGAGATTAGGGACTATGTATTTAGTTGGCTTTGAACTCCTTGATGTATTCTAGTCTGCCGACATTAAAAGGCCATTGTAATTTTGTTCTTAACCTTTAACTCCAGGTGAATGGCATGAGCACCACGCCTAACTACTGAAAAGTGCATAGGAAAGGCTAATTGCATTATTACTGGCAAATCTGCATTTAAATAAAGTACCAAAATGTAAATTTCACTTTTATTTACAAATTGCAATTTTTCAAAAGATGAATATGTACACTAATTTCCTTTAACACTGGCAGCAAATACTGTCGTATTCTGTCAAGGCAACTTCCAGCATCAAAATCTTTAAAATATGAATTTATTAACTTTCAGATATTTCATAAGCCAATCTATATAAAAAAAAAAGCATTGCTTTCATGTAGATAAGACGGAACATCAACCGTATTGTTCTTGTGTACATTAAGAGAAGGGGTAGCAGCTACAGAGGTAGAGGTCAAGCAAACAAAAATATACAGACTCCTGTAAGAATTTACTTTCATGAAATGAGGGACTACTTTCCCAGACACAGATCAAGCCTAGTCGTGGACTAAAAACCATGTCAAATGGAGATTCTCTATTGAAAGTACCAGTAAATCCAAGACTAGGCTTGATCTGTGTTCGGGACACAATCCCAGAATGTTTTAAGGCGTTAGTTAAGCAGTGGTTTGTAAATCCACAGCTTGGTTGTCTTAAAGGTGCTGTGTGTAGTCTCCGTCGTCGTCGTTCTGCTCTCACCAACAGGAGTGAACATTGTGTGCAACATTGGGACTATAAATAGGTTGCTATCCTGAGATTTTCTCCTCAGCTTGAAGACATCGGAGCACGTATAAGATGACTTGATAGCAGAAGATGTATTGTTCCTGTGTGGAATAAACAATGAGTATGTATCTCATTAATGCAGAAATAGCATAGTATGTACATTACAGACTCTTTAAAAGGGATCAACATATTGTAGTTGTATAAAAATGTATAACTGAAATGACTTTTGTATAAGTTACCTCTGTTTGTACCATTCCTTGTCTCTGCAGCCTCATGCTACGTACCACATCTGAAATATCAAACTAAAAACAGCAGTGTGTTTTAAAACGCAATCTCTCAGAACCAGGAAAAAATGTGGTTGGACCTTTGTTTAGCATAATAAAAGCTATAGTCTTGTCACCATACTTACATCAGCATCTTTACTGATGAGGCCTAGAACCACGTCTACGCAGATGAGGGTTCCGGATCGGCCAATCCCTGCACTGCAGTGCGTGATGATGGGTCCTGATTGGTGGATGTGCCTCATGTAGGATATGAACGTCAACAGCTGCTCAGGCTGCGAGGGTGTACCGTGGTCTGGCCAACCGGTGTAGTTCAGGTGGGTGACGCGTTGAATTTCTTCAGTCTAGAACAGGAGTGATAGGCTGTCATCGTCACTCTGATGCTCTGAATACAGAGTACCCAAATGATTATGCACTGGCTTTTGTTTCTATTTGTTTAACCTTATTATTACATTCTAGAAAAAGAAAATCCCTTCACAGTTAAGTATGGAGTCCTGCAAGGCTCAGTTCTGGGGCTATTACTCCTGTCCTTATAACCTACTGTACATTTAATCTCACCTGGATATCTTTGACCTCAATGAGACGGATAACAAAGTTGTCCAGGTGCTGATCTTTGACCAGGGTGATCTGCAGCCTCTCGTCCACCATCTCAGCAGTCCGCGGGGTGTCAGGCCAGTACCGTTGACATTTGACCTTTCCCCCTTCCACTTCCTGGGTCATCATAGCAATGACATTGGATTTCTGCTCCCAGATCATCTGCCAGAAGTCACCCAGAGTGGTGGGTAGGGGTCCTTGACAAGCAATGAACATGAAGTTCTCATCTTTCACTGGCATGTTGATAAAGTTGGCATTAATGTAGCCACCATTTTTACCCAGGATCACTCTGGTGGTATCGACTGGAGAAACAAGAGAACACAGGAGAAGCTTTGATTGGGCTTGTTATATACTGCACTGGGCTTCAGTGGAGGCTGTTGAGGGGAGGACGGCTCATAATAATGGCTGGAACGGAATGGTATCAAATTATATATTTGATCCTATTCTACTCATTCCGCTCCATCCATTACCACGAGCTCGTCCTCCCCAGTTAAGGTGCCACCAACCTCCTGTGCTGAGCTATTATTGAAGTAGATAGAGGAATATTGACACTTATAATCTGCACCATCCCCAGGTAAAACACTTCAGCGATAATGTGGTGTTTTCTCGTTGTGACATTCCATCTACAGCGATAATGTGGTGTTTTGTCGTGGTGACATTCCATCTACAGCGATAATGTGGTGTTTTGTCGTGGTGACATTCCATCTACAGCGATAATGTGGTGTTTTGTCGTGGTGACATTCCATCTACAGCGATAATGTGGTGTTTTGTCGTTGTGACATTCCATCTACAGCGATAATGTGGTGTTTTGTCGTGGTGACATTCCATCTACAGCGATAATGTGGTGTTTTGTCGTGGTGACATTCCATCTACAGCGATAATGTGGTGTTTTGTCGTGGTGACATTCCATCTACAGCGATAATGTGGTGTTTTGTCGTGGTGACATTCCATCTACAGCGATAATGTGGTGTTTTGTCGTTGTGACATTCCATCTACAGCGATAATGTGGTGTTTTGTCGTTGTGACATTCTATCTACAGCGATAATGTGGTGTTTTGTCGTTGTGACATTCCATCTACAGCGATAATGTGGTGTTTTGTCGTTGTGACATTCTATCTACAGCGATAATGTGGTGTTTTGTCGTTGTGACATTCTATCTACAGCGATAATGTGGTGTTTTGTCGTTGTGACATTCTATCTACAGCGATAATGTGGTGTTTTGTCATTGTGACATTCTATCTACAGCGATAATGTGGTGTTTTCTCGTTGTGACATTCTATCTACAGCGATAATGTGGTGTTTTCTCGTTGTGACATTCTATCTACAGCGATAATGTGGTGTTGTCGTTGTGACATTCTATCTACAGCGATAATGTGGTGTTGTCGTTGTGACATTCTATCTACAGCGATAATGTGGTGTTGTCGTTGTGACATTCTATCTACAGCGATAATGTGGTGTTGTCGTTGTGACATTCTATCTACAGCGATAATGTGGTGTTGTCGTTGTGACATTCTATCTACAGCGATAATGTGGTGTTGTCGTTGTGACATTCTATCTACAGCGATAATGTGGTGTTGTCGTTGTGACATTCTATCTACAGCGATAATGTGGTGTTGTCGTTGTGACATTCTATCTACACTTACAAGGGACAATGTTCTTATAACGATTCTTCTTCTTGTTTTCCTTCGTCTGACCAATCAGACAGTCGTCCAGCGGCTGTAGATTCTGCAGATTCTTTTGGAGAGAAGTAGAAATTGGCCTTAAAATCTCAGTCCCATGGACACAAATAAGTAACTTTACAGATTTTCAAGAAAATAAAAAGGTCCTGTATTATGTGTCAAAGTGTTTTTTTAATGTAATAAAAATAGAGATCAACGCTACACAAAAAGCTTATTCCTTTAAGAGCTACATACTATGGAAGAAAACCAAGAGGGGATATAGTTGAGGCTGTTTAATGTAGAGCAGGGATGTGAAACTCATTCCATGGAGATCCTAGTGTCTGCAGCCCCCCCCCCCCCCCCCTTCAATTAAGACCTAGACAACCAGGTGAAGGGAGTTCCTTACTAATTAGTGACCTAAATTCATCAAGTACAAGGGAGGAGTGAAAACCCGCAGACACTCCGCCCTCCGTGGAATGAGTTTGACACCAGATGTGAGGTTTCTACACCAGATCAGACAGACAGGTCATACCTCAAACTCCTGCAAAGGGATCTTCTGTTCGAGCAGACCCCTCAGCATACGCACCACAGTGTTGAGTTTGGCCCCAGTGTATTGTCCATCAGGGATCACCTTCACCAGGGGCAGAGAGGTCAGCTCATCCTCTGTAATGATGGGCTTATCTGGGGAGGAGGGGAGGAGAATGTTGAGACGCAGCTAACGGCGCAGCTCCGGACGCAGCTAACCAGTGACGCAGCTAACCAGGCGCGCTCCGAGCGCAGCTAACCAGTCACTCGAGAAAATCCATTCAATTGTATGTTTTGGAAGAGGATATTCAAATCAGTGGATCCAAAAGGTCAATCAAGGTTAGGCAATGAAATTGGTGATGTTGAGTCGTTGGGTGCAGTGTTCACACTCAAAGTCAATTTCCAGTTAATATTCTCTACAGATGGCTTACCGTCAGTGAATTTGGAGTTGATGTTCTCTA
The DNA here is from genome assembly GCF_965601325.2 of Salmo salar. Lineage (NCBI taxonomy): Eukaryota > Metazoa > Chordata > Actinopteri > Salmoniformes > Salmonidae > Salmo > Salmo salar. Next base: position 107,982,493 of record NC_138303.1, on the reverse strand, counting down.
TAGGCAGCTCGTCACTCCCCCAGGTAATCTCATCCTCTTCTGGAAGCTCTGACGTCATCGGCAGGTAGCTGGGAAGGAACATCCGATATGAGATTTAAAAAAATTAAATAAATCATCATAAAAAAAAAAAAAGTCCTCTGGTGACATTCAGTCACACTATTCTGGAGCCCCCCCTACCTTTCATTCAGTGGGTTGTCTACACTTTCCTCTTTCCTATTCTGGAGCCCCCCTTACCTTTCATTCAGTGGGTTGTCTACACTTTCCTCTTTCCTATTCTGGAGCCCCCCTTACCTTTCATTCAGTGGGTTGTCTACACTTTCCTCTTTCCTATTCTGGAGCCCCCCTTACCTTTCATTCAGTGGGTTGTCTACACTTTCCTCTTTCCTATTCTGGAGCCCCCCTTACCTTTCATTCAGTGGGTTGTCTACACTTTCCTCTTTCCTATTCTGGAGCCCCCCTTACCTTTCATTCAGTGGGTTGTCTACACTTTCCTCTTTCCTATTCTGGAGCCCCCCTACCTTTCATTCAGTGGGTTGTCTACACTTTCCTCTTTCCTATTCTGGAGCCCCCCTTACCTTTCATTCAGTGGGTTGTCTACACTTTCCTCTTTCCTATTCTGGAGCCCCCCCTACCTTTCATTCAGTGGGTTGTCTACACTTTCCTCTTTCCTATTCTGGGCCCCCCTACCTTTCATTCAGTGGGTTGTCTACACTTTCCTCTTTCCTATTCTGGAGCCCCCCTTACCTTTCATTCAGTGGGTTGTCTACACTTTCCTCTTTCCTATTCTGGAGCCCCCCTTACCTTTCATTCAGTGGGTTGTCTACACTTTCCTCTTTCCTATTCTGGAGCCCCCCTTACCTTTCATTCAGTGGGTTGTCTACACTTTCCTCTTTCCTATTCTGGAGCCCCCCTTACCTTTCATTCAGTGGGTTGTCTACACTTTCCTCTTTCCTATTCTGGAGCCCCCCTTACCTTTCATTCAGTGGGTTGTCTACACTTTCCTCTTTCCTATTCTGGAGCCCCCCTTACCTTTCATTCAGTGGGTTGTCTACACTTTCCTCTTTCCTATTCTGGAGCCCCCCTTACCTTTCATTCAGTGGGTTGTCTACACTTTCCTCTTTCCTATTCTGGAGCCCCCCTTACCTTTCATTCAGTGGGTTGTCTACACTTCCTCTTTCCAGTCGGCTTTCCGGGAGGTCTGGAATTCCACACACAACACAGAAACAGATGAGAATGGAGTTAACTACAAGGTAGAATAGTTTTGGGGGTGTTTTGACCTTCCAGGACTGTAGTTGAAATGCCCCGCCTTAGAGGCAGGTCCTCCCCAGAGTATGTACCCACCTCAGGAGAGTCCTCTGGTAGAGAGGAACCATCAGGGTATGTACCCACCTCAGGAGAGTCCTCTGGTAGAGAGGAACCATCACAATATGTACCCACCTCAGGAGAGTCCCCTGGTAGAGAGGAACCATCACAGTATGTACCCACCTCAGGAGAGTCCTCTGGTAGAGAGGGACCATCACAGTATGTACCCACCTCAGGAGAGTCCTCTGGTAGAGAGGGACCATCACAGTATGTACCCACCTCAGGAGAGTCCTCTGGTAGAGAGGAACCATCACGGTATGTACCCACCTCAGGAGAGTCCTCTGGTAGAGAGGAACCATCACAGTATGTACCCACCTCAAGAGAGTCCTCTGGTAGAGAGGAACCATCACAGTATGTACCCACCTCAGGAGAGTCCTCTGGTAGAGAGGAACCATCACGGTATGTACCCACCTCAGGAGAGTCCTCTGGTAGAGAGGAACCATCACAGTATGTACCCACCTCAGGAGAGTCCTCTGGTAGAGAGGAACCATCACAGTATGTACCCACCTCAGGAGAGTCCTCTGGTAGAGAGGAACCATCACGGTCTGTGTCTTCAGACAGCTCAGTGTTCTCCACCTCACCCTCTCTCGTCCTCCGCTCCATTGAACCTACATCATAGTCTGGGTGACGGACACAGGAGAGAAGAAGACCGTCAGACTGGCACATGGTGTGGAGCAGGCATCAGAAAATGTCACTTTTCAACATACAAATCTGTAGGGATAAAGAGTAGTAATGTACCTATTGGCGGTATGTCAGGAGGGCTACTGTTCTCATCAGGTGGACTACATGGCTTAGTCTTCACCCCAATGTCGTCACTGTTGCCGTTGCACTTGTCAGAGTTGATGGGGAGGTAGGACAGGTAGGTGTTGGGGTTTTGGTCAGGCGGTCTGGACATTATGAGGTGTACCAGTCCTTTGACCTTTCGGATAGTGGTGACAGCTTTAGTGTGAGACACACCAGTCATCAGCTCCTCATTCACCTGGTGGATAGAGACACCGTCAGCTGGAAACCTCAAAAGCTGGGTCATGTACGGTAGGGTGAAACGTTTTGAAATGGAGTGAAACAGGGAGGTAAATGCCTGAATTTTTCCAATGAGAACAAATATTTTTGTTTTGCTGTTGTAAAACGTTTTATTACGATGTGCCCTAGTGTACAACCCTGCATTCAGATGAGTTCTGGTCAAAGATCACCACCTAGTGGACAAGAACTGTTATTACATTGAAAACACCTCAAGAGTAGATCAGACTTACTTTGAGCAGTCTATCCCCCACTTGCAGCCGTCCTGTACGATCTGCTATGCCACCAGGGGTGATGGACTTGACAAAGATGCCCCTCTCTCCTCCGATAACAGAGAAGCCTAGGCCTCCTGCTGCAGGCTTGTCCAGGTCCAACTGAATGATCTCCTCCTGGAAGCACAACAGAATTAGAATATTACTTTCACTGTCCAATGTCCAGGGGCAATCGAAAATCTCAGACACACACAGGTTGGAGTCATCAACAGATCAGAACGCTTTAGTCTACACCTTTTATTGACTACTAAAGGACATATCCTTATAGCCATCAACAGGGAAACAGTCAAAAACATCAGGTTCCTCGCCATAAACATCTACAAGGAACTGAAATGGTCAAACCCCAGACACCCTGGTGAAGGCATGACAGCGACTCTTCAAACTCTGGAGACTGAAGAAATTTGGCCTGTCCCCTAGGGCCCTCACAATGTTCTACAGGAGCACCATCGAGAGCATACTGTCGGGTTGCATCACAGCCTGGTATGGCAACTCCACCACCACGGACCGCAACACTCTTCAGAGGATGGTACGCTCAGCCAAACGCACCATTGGGTGCACACTGCCTGCACTCCAGGACACTTACAACACCAGGTGGCTCAGGAAGGCCAAGGAGATCATTAAGGACCTCAGCCATGCCCTGTTGTCCCCGCTTCCATCACTCCGCACAGAGCGAAAGGCTAGAGCTGCCGCTTTCAAGGAGCGGGACACTAATCCGGACGCTTATAAGAAATCCCGCTACGCTCTCAGACGAACCGTCAATACAGGACTAAGATTGAATCCTACTACACCGGCTCGTTAGATGTGGCAGGGCTTGCAAACTATTGCAAAATACAAAGGGAAGCCCAGCCACGAGCTGCCCAGTGACGGTAGCTGAATGACTTCTATGCTCGCTTCGAGGCAAGCAACACTGAAGCATGCACGAGAGCATCAGTTGTTCTGGACGACTGTGTGATCACGCTCTCCGTAGCCAGTGAGTAAGACCTTTAAACAGGTCAACATTCACAAGGCCAGATGGATTACCAGGATGTGTACTCCAAGCATGCACTGACCAACTGGCAAGTGACTTCACTGATACGCCTCCATTCACATCGACAGGGCTGTAGTGGAACGGGTCGAGAGCTTCAAGTTTCTTGGTGTCCACATCAAACTATTATGGTCTAAATACACCAATACAGTTGTCTAGAGTGCACAACACCACCTATTCCCCCTCAGGAGACTGAAAAGATTTGGCATGGGTCATCAGATCCTCAAAAAGTTCTACAGCTGCGCCATTCGAGAGCATCCTGACTGGTTGCATCACTGCCTGGTATGGCAACTGTTCGGCATCCGACCGCAAGGCGCTACAGAGGATACTGCATACGGCCCAGTACATCACTGGGACCAAGCTTCCTGCCATCCAGGACCTTTATACCATAAGATTGCTGGACAGTTAATCAAATGGCTACCCGGACTATTTGCATTGACCCCCTTTTTTTTACACTGCTGCTACTCGCTGTCCATTATCTATGCATAGTCACTTTACCCCTACCTACATGTACAAATTACCTCAATTACCTGGACTAACCCATAGCCCCGTACCAGTACCTCCTGTATCGTTATTTAAAAAAAAAAATGTTTTTACTTTACTCTGCATGGTTGGTTAAGGGCTTGTAAGTAAGCATTTCATGGTAAGGTCTACACCTGTTGTATTCGGCGCAGGTAATGCGGGAAGTATAGGAGCATCATGGCAAAAACTTAGACTGGCCAATAGCTTCTAACCCCAGACCATTAGGACATTTACACTGCCCCCCCAACGAATGGACATTGATCATGCTGAATAGTCACCACTAGTCCCCTAACTGCTCCCCCCCTTTGGTACTGTTGGAGCTCAAGATTTTTCACTGTACCCAACATTTACAACTCTGTGCATGTGACTAATAAACTCTCTCTAGCCAAGTTAACTCGGCTATAAGGATATGTAATTGCATTAACACAATTACATATCGTTATAGTCGAGTTAACGCAATTACAGTTGAAGTCGGACGTTTACATACACCTTAGCCAAATACATTTAAACTCAGTTTTTCACAATTCCTGACATTTAATCCAAGTAAAAACTCCCTGTCTTAGGTCAGTTAGGATCACCACTATTTTAAGAATGTGAAATGTCAGAATAATAGTAGAGAGAATGATTTATTTCAGCTTTTATTTTTTTCATCACATTCCCAGAGGGTCAGAAGTTTACATACACTCAATTCGTATTTGGTAGCGTTGCCATTAAATTGTTTAACTTGGGTCAAACATTTCAGGTGGTCTTCCACAAGCTTCCCAGAATAAGTTGGGTGAATTTTGGCCCATTCCTCCTGACAGAGCTGGTGTAACTGAGTCAGGTTTGTAGGCCTCCTTGCACGCACATGCCTTTTCAGTTCTACCCACACATTTTCTATAGGATTGAGGTCAGGGCTTTGTGATGGCCACTCCAATACCTTGACTTTGTTGTCCTTAAGCCATTTTGCCACAACTTTGGAAGTATGCTTGGGGTCATTGTCCATTTGGAAGACCCATTTGCGACCAAGCTTTAACTTCCTGACTGATGTCTTGAGATGTTGCTTCAATATATCCACATAATTTTCCTTTCCTCATGATGCCATCTATTTTGTGAAGTGCACCAGTCCTTCCTGCAGCAAAGCACCCCCACAACATGATGCTGCCACCCCTGTGCTTCACGGTTGGGATGGTGTTCTTCGGCTTGCAAGCATCCCCCTTTTTCCTCCAAACATAACAATGGTCATTATGGCCAAACAGTTCTATTTTTGTTTCATCAGACCAGAGGACATTTCTCCAAAATGTACAATCTTTGTCCCCATGTGCAGTTGCAAACCGTAGTCCGACTTTTTTATGGCGGTGGCTTCTTCCTTGCTGAGCGGCCTTTCAGGTTATGTCTATATAGGACTCGTTTTACTGTGGATATAGATACTTTTGTACCCGTTTCCTCAAGCATCTTTACAAGGTCCTTAGCTGTTGTTCTGGGATTGATTTGCACTTTTCGCACCAAAGTACGTTCATCTCATCTCTAGGAGACAGAATGTGTCTCCTTCCTGAGCGGTATGACGGCTGTGTGGTCCCATGGTGTTTATAGTTGCGTACTATTGTTTGTACAGATGAATATGGCACCTTCAGGCCTTGGACCAGAATTGTGGAGGTCTTGGCTGATTTATTTTGATTTTCCCATGATATCAAGCAAAGAGGCACTGAGTTTGAAGGTAGGCCTTGAAATACATCCACAGGTACACCTCCAATTGACTCAAATTATGTCAATTAGCCTATCAGAAGCTTCTTAAGCCATGACATCATTTTCTGGAATTTTCCAAGCTGTTTAAAGGCACAGTCAACTTAGTGTATGTAAACTTCTGACCCACTGGAATTGTGATACAGTGAATTATAAGTGAAATAATCTGTCTATAAACAATTGTTGGAAAAATGACTTGTGTCATGCACAAAGTAGATGTCCTAACCGACTTGCCAAAACTATAGTTTGTTAACAATACATTTGTGGAGTGGTTGAAAAATGAGTTTTAATGACTCCAACCTAAGTGTATGTAAACTTCGGACTTCAACTGTACATATCGTTATAGCTGAGTTAATGCAATTACATATCACTATAGTCACATGTAAAGCAAAGTGTTCTCAATCTATCCAATAATAGGAAAGTAGTAGACTGAATGAAGCAGGTATAATTACCTCTGGAGGACATAGTGTAGTGAAGGCCTCTGCTTCTCTACGATCAGCCCCATAGACATAATCTGTAACGGGGGAAGGAACAGTCATATCATACTCCACAACAACATACCAGCGTTATGTTAAAGACAGCATTCATAACATACAGCGCCTTCAGAAAGTATTCATACCCCTTGACTTGTTCCGCATGTTGTGGTATTACAGCCTGAATGAAGAAATTGATTAAATATATTTTCTCACCCATCTACACACAATACCTGGGCTGTATGAGCATGCATGCAGACCCTATCTTCCAATACCTGGGCTGTATGAGCATGCATGCAGACCCTATCTTCCAATACCTGGGCTGTATGAGCATGCATGCAGACCCTATCTTCCAATACCTGGGCTGTGTGAGCATGCATGCAGACCCTATCTTCCAATACCTGGGCTGTGTGAGCATGCATGCAGACCCTATCTTCCAATACCTGGGCTGTATGAGCATGCATGCAGACCCTATCTTCCAATACCTGGGCTGTATGAGCATGCATGCAGACCCTATCTTCCAATACCTGGGCTGTGTGAGCATGCATGCAGACCCTATCTTCCAATACCTGGGCTGTGTGAGCATGCATGCAGACCCTATCTTCCACGGAACATGGAACGACACCGATTGTAATTCTGCTAAGGCCTACATCTGCAAGACCTCCTCAGGTAGGAGCTACAGTGGATTAAATATTTTTTTAAATCTCACCCAATTACACACACTACCCCATAATAACAAAGTGAAAACATGTTTTTAGAAGTGTTTGCAAATTTATTTAAAATGAAATACAGAAATATCTAATTTACATAGGTATTCACACCCCTGAGTCAATACATGTTCGAATAACCTTCGGCAGCAATTTCAGCTGTGTGTCTGTAAGTCTCTAAGAGCTTTGCACACCTGGATTGTACAATATTTGCACATTATTATTACAAAAAATCTTCAAGCTCTGTCAAGTTGGTTGTTGATCATTGCTAGACAGCCATTTTGCCATACATTTTCAAGCTGGTTTATTTCAAAACTGTAACTAGGCCACTCAGGAACATTAAACGTCTTATTGGTAAGCAACTCCAGTGTACATTTGGCCTTGTGTTATAGGTTATTATCCTGCTGAAAGGTGAATTCATCTACCAGTGTCTGGTGGAAAGCAGACTGAACCAGGTTTTGCCTGTGCTCAGCTCCATTATGTTTCTTTATCCTGAAAAGTCCTTAAGAATTACAAGCATACCCATAACATGATGCAGCCACCACTATGCTTGAAAATATGGAGAGAGGTACTCATTGATGTGTTGTATTTGGATTTGCCCCAAACATAACACTTTGTATTCAGGACAAAAAGTGAATTGCTTTGCCACGTTTTGCAGTATTACTTTAGTGCCTTACTGGGAACAGGATTAATGTTTTGGAATATTTTATTCTGTACAGGCTTCCTTCTTTTCACTCTGTCATTTAGGTTAGTATTGTGGAGTAACTACAATGTTGAGCCATCCTCAGTTTTCTCCTATCACAGCCATTAAACTCTGGAACTGTTTTAAAGACGCCAGTGGCCTCATGGTGAAATCCCTGAGAAGTTTCCGTCCTCTCCGGCAACTAAGTTCGGAAGGACGCCTGTATCTTTGTAGTGACAATCAAAAGCCCAATTGATAACTTCACCACACGACGCTCAAAGAGATATTCAGTAACTGCTTATTTTTGTACATCTACCAATCGGTGGCATCCTTTGCGAGGCATTAAAAAATATTGGTCTTTTTTGCTTGAATCTGTGCTTGAAATTCACTACACAATTGAGGGACCTTACAGATAATTGTATGTCTGGGGTACAGAGATTGGCTAGTCATAAAAAAATAATTTGGGGTATTGTGTGTAGATCAGTGACACAAAATCTCAATTTAAAATTCAGGCTGTAACAACAACATATGGAAAAATTATAGGGGGTATGTATACTTCCTGATTGTGAAGAAGGTAAGAGAACTTGACTGATGTACTTACTGTATATGTACCATAATGCTATACACATGAAGCAAATCTTTCAAAGGATAAAAATCTATGATTTGTATGGATTGGCTTTTACAAGTACTTACCGTTGAGGCTGGTGGAGTCTTCAGGGCTGACGTTGTTGTTGAGAAATGAACTACTCTTCTGTCCTGGAGACACTGGTTTCCCATCCCTGGAGGGATGGAGATCGAGAGATCAATTAGGCCAAGGATAATGAACACATGTACCTCTTGGATGGGGATCTGAAGAGGGCGTTACAGGAAATAATCATTTGTTGAGTCTCTCAGTTCCAAACATCTTTGGCACTAGCTGGCAAGCACTGCCTTGCACAGAAATAGACTGATACTGTTAACTAGTAAAGGACATTTCCTGAAAAAAATGTGTTTATGGTACATAAGGCTAGTGTTTACCTGGTGAGGTCCCCGAGGGACCCTCGCAGGTCTACGCCTAACCCAAAAGTGCCTAGTGTGTAGGGGCTAGGGGTCTATTTGGAATTCAGGGTGAGGGTTAAGTTTACCTTGTAGCTTTGATAGTGAGCTCCCTGAGGGAGATCTCCAGCAGCCTGCAGCTCTCATTGAGGGTCAGGTCCAGAGTTGGAGCTCCGTTGATAAAGTGTACCAGGTCCAAGGGCCTCAGACTCCCCTCTAGCAGCGCCGCCGAGCCAGGCAGTACCTCCTTTATGAATAACACCCCGTACACACTCTCACTACCCCCGTCCAATACTAGACCTGTAGGGAGAGATGCAACGTTAAGCTTTATGAATAACACCCCGTACACACTGTCACTGCCCCCGTCCAATACTAGACCTGTAGGAAGAGATGCAACGTTAAGCTTTATGAATAACACCCCGTACACACTGTCACTGCCCCCGTCCAATACTAGACCTGTAGGGAGAGATGCAACGTTAAGCTTTATGAATAACACCCCGTACACACTGTCACTGCCCCCGTCCAATACTAGACCTGTAGGAAGAGATGCAACGTTAAGCTTTATGAATAACACCCCGTACACACTGTCACTGCCCCCGTCCAATACTAGACCTGTAGGGAGAGATGCAACGTTAAGCTTTATGAATAACACCCCGTACACACTGTCACTGCCCCCGTCCAATACTAGACCTGTAGGGAGAGATGCAACGTTAAGCTTTATGAATAACACCCCGTACACACTGTCACTGCCCCCGTTCAATACTAGACCTGTAGGGAGAGATGCAACGTTAAGCCTTATGAACATTTTTACATTTTACATTTTAGTCATTTAGCAGACGCTCTTATACAGAGCGACTTACAGTAGTGAATGCATACATTTCATACATTTTTCGTACTGGTCCCCCGTGGGAATCGAACCCACAACCCTGGCGTTGCAAACACCATGCTCTACCAACTGAACAACACCCCGTACACACGGTCACTGCCCCCGTCCAATACTAGACCTGTAGGAAGAGATGCAACGTTAAGCTTTATGAATAACACCCCGTACACACTGTCACTGCCCCCGTCCAATACTAGACCTGTAGGAAGAGATGCAACGTTAAGCTTTATGAATAACACCCCGTACACACTGTCACTGCCCCCGTCCAATACTAGACCTGTAGGGAGAGATGCAACGTTAAGCTTTATGAATAACACCCCGTACACACTGTCACTGCCCCCGTCCAATACTAGACCTGTAGGAAGAGATGCAACGTTAAGCTTTATGAATAACACCCCGTACACACTGTCACTGCCCCCGTCCAATACTAGACCTGTAGGGAGAGATGCAACGTTAAGCTTTATGAATAACACCCCGTACACACTGTCACTGCCCAATACTAGGTGGTCTTCACGGGTCCACCCGAACCTGAATACCCGAGAGGGTCTTGGTCCAAAATTCTAACATTTCCCTCGGGTCGGGTCCTGTTTGATTCTCGCCGGGTCCGGGTCGGGTCCTGTTTGATTCTCGCCGGGTCCGGGGTCGGGTCCTGTTTGATTCTCGCCGGGTCTGGGTCGGGTCCTGTTTGATTCTCGTCGGGTCCGGGTCGGGTCCTGTTTGATTCTCGTCGGGTCTCGGGTCTTGTCTATAGCATATTTATTCTACGCTAATAAGGTAAATTTATTGACTTATAGAAGGCCTAGCCAACATATGGCTGATAAATAATTTGTCACTCGGGTCCAATTAGGTCTCGTCTAGACCCGGACCCATTAGATCTGGTTGTTGTCGGGCCTGATTGTTCTCAAGTCCATTCGGGTCCAGGTCCCCCTTTAAATCTCAGGTCCGTTCGGTGTGATTATCCTCGGATCAAAGTTTTCGGACACAGGAAGACCTCTACCCCATATACACAGTCACTTCCCCTGTCTAATATTAAACCTGTAGGGAGGGATACAGCAACGTTAAGCTTTATGAACAACACCCCATAAACACAGCCACTTCCCCCGTCCAACACCATCCCTGCAGAGAAAATAATGTTTTGCAACGAAAAACTGAAGTCCAGCTAGGTCCTACCTGTTTCAGTCCATTTTCTTCTGTTTGGTGCCTAATGAACACAACCCTGACCTTCTGAACCAAAAGCTGTCACCTTAAACACCACATCACATCAAGGCAGTGGAAGCTTATTTATAGTCCAAAAAAACCACCACACATTCCTTTCAAACTGCAATCTAACACTCTTACATATTGTGCTTTCTTCAGCCCTGTCTATGTCACATGTTTTCATTACAATGATCATCATCATCATCATCATCGCTGATGACCAACACAGATATTTTCAACAGTTGCGATGATACACATTAGTTAAATAGATAATTTTAGGCAGTCTAAATAGATCTCTATATCTCTCTTACCTAATGTTTGGTCAGGGCACTGGAAGGAGATGTCCGGCAGTAGGTGTGCCTCTATAGGGGGTTTAGGAGCCTCTAGGACCCTTCCTACCACTAGATCGACCACCCTGGGGGCCGCTCTCACCAGGTTCACCACCTCAGTGTGACCCATGTTGGACACATCTTTGTTGTTCACCTGAAAGGGGGGGGGGGGGGTCGTTAGTAAAGAGCTACAGATTAAATGCTTGTGATACAGCATGACAGAGTGAGTGTTCAAACATGACTATCAATTTGTCTGTCTTCAATTACTCGTATCCTCTCTCTGTGTGTCCTCAAGCTGCATTGGAGAAGGAGACCCAAAGTCTCTCTCCTCACCTCCTTAAAACTCATTGGAGGAAGTGGTGAGGAATCAAGGAAAATCAGATTGAGAGTGTTCAGTAGCTACATTCAGCACATGTGTACCATGATCATGCGATCCCCGGGCCGCAGCCTGCCATCTCCCTTGGCAGGGTCCTGGATGATGTCATGGATGTAACAGCCCAGGTCGTTCCCTTTGGTCAGAGTAAACCCCAGGCTTCCTTTCTCAGACTTCACAAGGGACACTTTCAGCTCCACGTCCTGACGAACAGACAGTGGTAAACAAACACTGTTGGAATCAAACTGTGCTAAAAATGAACAAGACTGAATACTACATCAACTCAGCAAAAAAAGAAACGTCATCTCACTCAACTGTGTTTACTTTCAGCAAACTTAACATGTGTAAATATTTGAATGAACATAACAAGATTCAACAACTGAGACATAAACTGAACAAGTTCCACAGACATGTGACTAACAGAAACGGAATAATGTGTCCCTGAACAAAGGGGGGGGGGGGGGGGGTCAAAATCAAAAGTAACAGTCAGTATCTGGTGTGGTCACCAGCTGCATTAAGTACTGCAGTGCAACTCCTCCTCATGGACTGCACCAGATTTGCCAGTTCTTGCTGTGAGATGTTACCCAACTCTTCCACCAAGGCACCTGCAAGTTCCTGGACATTTCTGCGGGGAATGGCCCTAGCTCTCACCCTCCGATCCAACAAGTCCCAGAAGTGCTCAATGGGATTGAGATCCGGGCTCTTCGCTGGCCATGGCAGAACACTGACATTCCTGTCTGGCAGGAAATCACGCACAGAACGAGCAGTATGGCTGGTGGCATTGTCATGCTGGAGGGTCATGTCAGGATGAGCCTGCAGGAAGGGTACCACATGAGGGAGGAGGATGTCTTCCCTGTAACGCACAGCGTTGAGATTGCCTGCAATGACAACCAGCTCAGTCCAATGATGCTGTGACACACCGCCCCAGACCATGACAGACCCTCCACCTCCAAATCGATCCCACTCCAGAGTACAGGCCTCATTCCTTCGACGATAAACGCAAATCTGACCATCCCCCCTGGTGAGGCAAAACCGCGACTCGTCTGTGAAGAATTAACCCACTGTTTCTAGGCCGTCATTGAAAATAAGAATTTGTTCTTAACTGACTTACCTAGTTAAATAAAGGTCAAAATAAATTAAGATGATGTACTGAGCCTGCGCAGGGGTTGTTTCACGTGGTCTGCCACTGCGAGGATGATCAGCTGTCCGTCCTGTCTCCCTGTAGCGCTGTCTTAGGCGTCTCACAGTACGGACATGGCAATTTACTGCCCTGGCCACATCTGCAGTCCTCATGCCTCCTTGCAGCATGCCTAAAGCACGTTCACGCAGATGAGCAGGGACCCTGGGCATCTTTCTTTTGGTGTTTTTCAGAGTCAGTAGAAAGGCCTCTTTAGTGTCCTAAGTTTTCATAACTGTGACCTTAATTGCCTACCGTCTGTAAGCTGTTAGTGTCTTAACAACCGTTCCACAGTTCATGCTCATTCATTGTTTATGGTTCATTGAACAAGCATGGGAAACAGTGTTTAAACCCTTTACAATGAAGATCTGTGAAGTTATTTGGATTTTTACGAATTATCTTTGAAAGACAGGGTCCTGAAAAAGGGACGTTTCTTTTTTTGCTGAGTTTAGTTACATAATAACATGGATAATACACATTACATCCTTGCTTCCTCTGCCCATGAGAGGTTCACTTGGACCTCCTCCTCCTCCAATGTGCTTTGAGAGAAAGGAATGGAGGAAACCAGGACGGTCGAAGTACTTATGCGTTCAGACAGGTCCTAGTGTTCCCTTGCTCTTACCGGTACAAACTCGTCCAAGTCTTGTCTGTTGTCTGTCAGGGTGTGGTTGAAGTGTGGTGGTCGAGGGAGAGGCAGGGGGTCGGGACTGGGGGCTTCTGGGGATAATACCATAGGTTGAGGGGTGGTGGTTAGGTCGGGAACCCGAGGGGAGGAGGAGGAGGGACACCTGCGGAAATAGAACAGAAGGAATCAATCAAATAAGTAATTTTTACACCAACAGTTGTCACAAGGTTCTTTACTGTAACCTGGTTTAGACCCCACAGAGCAAGCAGAAGCTGAAGCACAGTGTTAAACTGAGGTGACATTCTTAGTCTATAACTTTAACATAGAAATATCTTGTGTAGAACAGATCATACAATATTATTGTCTGTCAGGTAGAATAAAAAAAACATTACATTTCACCTGACTGTAATGAGTCACCGCTCATTGGTTACGGTACTAATGACCTGGACACTATATAACCTCTCATTAGTTACTCTAGTCTGTCCATAATAAAGCGCTGCTCTACCTTCTTAACAGCACTATCAACAAGGCTGGTCCCACAGGCCCTAGTTTTTTTATTTAACGAGGCAAGTCAGTTAAGAACAAATTCTTATTTACAAATGACGGCCTACCCCGGCCAAACCCGGACGACACTAAGCCAATTGTGCGCCGCCGTATGGGACTCCCAATCACAGCCGGATGTGATACAGCCTGGATTCGAACCAGGGACTGTAGTGATGACCTCTTGCACTGAGATGCAGTGCCTTTTAGACACGCTGTGCCACTCGGGAGACAAGGTGCTTTCAGGTGTTTTGTCTCACCTGGACTACTGTTCAGTCAGGTGGTCAGGTGCCACAAAGGGACTTAGGAAAATTGCATTTGGTTCAGAACAGGGCAGCATGGCTGGCCCTTGGATGTACACAGAGAGCTCATATTAATAATATGCATGTCAATCTCTCCTGGCTCAAAGTGGAGGAGAGATTGACTTCTTCACTACTTGTATTTATGAGAGGTATTGGCATGTTGAATGAATACACACGCGATAACATACGCACTATACACACACGTACACATGGATTTAGCACTGTAGATATGTGGTAGTGGTGGAGTAGGGGCCTGAGGGCACACAGTGTGTTGTGAAATCTGTGAATGTATTGTAATGTTTTAAAATTGTATAAACTGCCTTAATTTTGCTGGACCCCAGGAAGAGCAGCTGCTGCCATGGTAGGAAATAATGTTTATTTAGATCCCCATTTCAAGCTCATTTTTCTAAAAACTATAAAGTATTTTTCAGATATTTAGGCAGGTTAGCTGGCTAACTCACGAATCCTTCTTTGTTAGATCCGGGATCAGGCCACCCCCTCTCCGGGATCAGGCCACCCCCCCTCCGGGATCAGGCTAACATGAGTAATATCAGCAGTAGGATATAATCTTTACCTTCTGCTGAGGTTGGACAGTGACAGGTTGGAAGAGTAGTAGGCAGAGCGGATGGTGTCATCCAGCTCACAGGGGGTCTCATACTGGTGGAGTCTCCCCAGAGTGAGGTTACTGCTGGGGGTCTGGTAGATACCACGATCCCAGGCTTGTCGGCCCTGCTCCAGAGATGGGCTGAAGGCCTCCTCCACCTGAATGAATTAAGTAATGAATGAATGGATAAATAAATAATCCATTGTTTAGTCATTCATGAATTTGACAAATGTCCAGTTGCCTCAGCCGAGTGAAACAATACATACATTAAAAATCATTGACGATTAAAAACTCAAAAGTTTCACAGACCCATTTCTATTGTAGTTCTTGTTATCAATTGTTACTAATTATCAATGAAATCGTTACCTCCTCATCATCCGTGCTGTCGCTGTAGCTGTCCCGACGGCTGGGGGACTTCATGAGCAGTCTGTCCAGAGCTTCCTCCATTTGCCCAGGTCCTAGACCCAGGCTCCTCTTCCCTTCTTCCCCTACAGGAGAGGCTGTCCTGGGCCTGGCCAGGCTGGATTCAGGCTGCTGGGTCTGGACTACTGGTTCCTTACGAGGAGAGGCCATGGGAGTCTGGGGAGTGGAGAATGAGATACACTCAGTAAGTATATTAGTGTATAGCTCACTAAATATCAAAAATACACTGCATTCCACTTATAGTGAATATGGTTATAGTGGTAAATGGTCCTATGCGATCACTATAAGAGAAAAGCAGCGCAGACATTTTGCCCAGTTTGTGGACCACGTGAGAGGTGCTGTTGGCTGGTAGCGTTCCTCACCAGAGCAGAGGCATCCATCTCAGGTAAGACACCCTGGTCAGGTCTACAGAGCAGCAGAGTGACCTCCTGACCGGTTCCTCGCAGCGCTGAGATCACCTCCTAGTGGCAGGGCAGAGAAACACAAGAACATTTCATATAAAAATGGTTAACCTATTAGGGCTAGGGGGCAGTATTGACACAGCCGGATAAAAAACGTACCCGATTTAATCTGGTTACTACTCATGCCCAGTAACTAGAATATGCATATAATTATTGGCTTTGGATAGACAACACCCTAAAGTTTCTAAAACTGTTTGAATGGTGTCTGTGAGTATAACAGAACTCATATGGCAGGCCAAAACCTGAGAAGATTCCATGCAGGAAGTGGCCTGTCTGAGAAGTAGTGTTTCATCTTGGCTCTTTTTATTGAAGACTGAGGATCTTTGCAATAACGTGACACTTCCTACGGCTCCCATAGGCTCTCAGAGCCCGGGAAAAAGCTGAACGATATCGAGGCAGGCTCTGGCTGAAACACTTTATCGCTTTTGGCAAGTGGCCGCTCAGAGTGCTATGGGCTTAGGCGCGTGCCCGAGTCGACCGAATGCTTTCTTTTCTTTTGTCTGTTTACCTAAACGCAGATTCCCAGTCGGAATATTATTGCTTTTTTATGAGAAAAATGGCATAAAAATTTATTTTAAACAGCGGTTGACATGCTTCGAAGTACGGTAATGGAATATTTAGAATTTTTTTGTCACGAATTGCGCCATGCTCGTAACCCTTATTTACCCTTTCGGATAGTGTCTTGAACGCACGAACAAAACGCCGCTGTTTGGATATAACGATGGATTATTTTGGACCAAACCAACATTTGTTATTGAAGTAGAAGTCCTGGGAGTGCATTCTGACGAAGACAGCAAAGGTAATAACATTTTTCTTATAGTAAATCTGACTTTGATGAGTGCTAAACTTGCTGGGTGTCTAAATAGCTAGCCCTGTGATGCCGGGCTATCTACTGAGAATATTGCAAAATGTGCTTTCACCGAAAAGCTATTTTAAAATCGGACATATCGAGTGCATAGAGGAGTTCTGTATCTATAATTCTTAAAATAATTGTTATGTTTTTTGTGAACGTTTATCGTGAGTAATTTAGTAAATTCACCGGCAGTGTTCGGTGGGAATGCTAGTCACATGCTAGTGTAAAAAGCTGTTTTTTTATATAAATATGAACTTGATTGAACAAAACATGCATGTATTGTATAACATAATGTCCTAGGGTTGTCATCTGATGAAGATCATCAAAGGTTAGTGCTACATTTAGCTGTGGTTTGGGTTTATGTGACATTATATGCTAGCTTGAAAAATGGGTGTCTGATTATTTCTGGCTGGGTACTCTGCTGACATAATCGAATGTTTTGCTTTCGTTGTAAAGCCTTTTTGAATTCGGACAGTGTGGTTAGATTAACGAGAGTTTTATCTTTAAAATGGTGTAAAATAGTCATATTTTTGAAAAATTGAAGGTTTTGCATTTCTAAGGTATTTGAATAACGCGCCACAGGATTACACTGGCTGTTGAGTAGGTGGGACGCTTGCCCATAGAGGTTAAGTCATGTAATATTGGCATACAAGGGAGTCAGTTCTTCAACTGAAAAAGCCATTTGAAACCCCACCCCCTAATGTAACCTATTGTTTGACTGATTGATCAATATTGAAAGGTTACATACGTGCTGGGAGAGTCCTTTGAGGGGCGTCTGGTTGACACGGAGGATGACATCACCCACGTTGATGCGTCCACTCTCAGCGGCAGGTTGCCCAGGGAAAAGCTTCTTGACCCGGACCATGCTGGAGCCGTTACCAGTGGTCTGGTCAGGGAGGATCTCCTCTCTACTGAAGCTGAACCCGAGGCCTGATGAATTCTTCAGCAAGGGCACCTCAAATACATTGTCTTGAGGACAGGAAGACAAGAAAACTTTGTGTATTTGACTGCTAACTCTCTCGGACATCATACACACCCGAGATACTGGTAGGAGCACAGGGTCAGCTGCAGAGTAACGCCCCTGGAGCAAATTAGAGTTTAAGTGCCTTGCTCAAAGGGCACAACGGCAGTAGGGCACAATGTCATAATCAAACATTATACATCAAAGACTAGCAAATGAGTGTTTGAATGAATGAGTGTGTACTGTACACTCACTATCAGTGATGAAGCTGTACTCTGGCTGGGCTTTGGGCGGAGCAGCCTCTTGTGCCGGTTGCTGTTGGTCGCTGGGAGGGGTGCACTGAGGTGTCAGAGGGGCGTGGATACGGTCCGCAGGGAGCTGACCCTTCTCTAACAGCAAGTGGACCATCTGAAGAACGGATGAAGGGAGGAGCGGAGCAGAAGAGGAGAAGCAGAGGAGCAGAAGGGGAGCAGAAGGTGAGGTGCGGAGGAGAAGGGGAGGAGTGGAGAGTAACACCACTGGTCAGAAAGCACAAGGAGTCTCAAATAGGAGAAGACACCATAAGCCTATATAGTAGATACAGTTGACGTCGGAAGTTTACATACCTTAGCCAAATATATTTAAACTCAGTTTTTCACAATTCCTGACATTTAATCCCAGTAAATATTCCCTGTTTTAGGATCACCACTTTATTTTAAGAATGTGAAATGTCAGAATAATAGTAGAGAGAATTATTTATTTCAGCTTTAATTTCTTTCATCACATTCCCAGTGGGTCAGAAGTTTGCATACACTCAATTAGTATTTGGTAGCATTGTCTTTAAATTGTTTAACTGGAGTCAAATGTTTTGGGTAGCCTTCCACAAGCTTCCCAGAATAAGTTGGGTGAATTTTGGCCCATTCCTCCTGACAGAGCTGGTGTAACTGAGTCAGGTTTATAGGCCTTGCTCACACACGCTTTTTCAGTTCTGCCCACAAATTTTCTATAGGATTGAGGTCAGGGCTTTGTGATGGCCACTCCAATACCTTAACTTTGTTGTCCTTAAGCCATTTTGCCACAACTTTGGAAGCATGCTTGGGGTCATTGTCCATTTGGAAGACCCATTTGCGACCAAGCTTTATCTTCCTGACTGATGTCTTGAGATGTTGCTTCAATATATCCACATAATTTCCCTTACTCATGATGCCATCTATTTTGCGAAGTGCACCAGTCCCTCCTGCAGCAAAGCACCTCCACAACATGATGCTGTCACCCCTGTGCTTCAGGGTTGGGATGGTGTTCTTCGGCTTGCAAGCATCCCCCGTTTTCCTCCAAACATAACGATGGTCATTATGGCCAAACAGTTCTATTTTTGTTTCATAAGACCAGAGGACATTTCTCCAAAAAGTACGATCTTTGTCCCCATGTGCAGTTGCAAACCGTAGTCTGGCTTTTTTATGGCGGTTTTGGAGCAGTGGCTTCTTGCTTGCTGAGCGGCCCTTCAGGTTATGTCGACATAGGACTAGTTTTACTGTGGATATAGATACTTTTGTACCCGTTTCCTCCAGCATCTTCACAAAGTCCTTTGCTGTTGTTCTGGGATTGATTTGCACTTTTCACACCAAAATACGTTAATCTCTAGGAGACAGAACGCACCTCCTTCCTGAGCGGTATGACGGCTACGTGGTCCCATTGTGTTTATACTTGCGTACTATTATTTGTACAGATGAACGTGGTACCTTCAGGCGTTTGGAAATTGCTCCCAAGGATGAACCAGAATTGTGGAGGTCTACAATTTTTTTTCTGAGGTCTTGGCTGATTTATTTTGATTTTCCCATGATGTCAAGCAAAGAGGCACTGAGTTTGAAGTTAGGCCTTGAAATACATCCACAGGTACACCTCCAATTGACTCAAATTATGTCAATTAGCCTATCAGAAGCTTCTAAAGCCATTAAATCATTTTCTGGAATTTTCCAAGCTGTTTAAAAAGGCACAGTCAACTTAGTGTATGTAAACTTCTGACCCACTGGAATTGTGATACAGTGAATTATAAGTGAAATAATCTGTCTGTAAATAATTGTTGGAAAAATTACTTGTGTCATGCACAAAGTGAGACGTCCTAACCGAGATGTCCTAAAACTATAGTTTTAGGACAAGACATTTGTGGAGTGGTTGAAAAACGAGTTTTAATGACTTCAACCTAAGTGTATGTAAACTTCCGACTTCCACTGTAGACGCTGGAACTTGCTAAACAAGCTAAACTGTCTGGTTGAATCATACCGTAGTAGGCAAGGCAATCAATCACCACCATAGGTAAGTGGAAATAAGATATAACTCCATGAAAGTGAACTATCGCTTTAACAGTGACTGTACTGACCTTTCCAGTATCTCTGAGGGTCTCCACAGCCTGCTTGTGAGTGGTTCCTTCCAGACTCTTCCCATTGACAGCCACCACCCTGTCACCTAGTAACAATAAAGACAGGTATTACACTGAATGTACAAAACATTAGGAACACCTTCCTAATACTGAGCTGCATCCCCTTTTGCCATCAGAACAGCCTCAATTCGTCGGGGTATGGACTCCACAAGGTGTCGAAAGCGTTCCACAGGGATGCTGGCCCATGTTGACTCCAATGCTGCATGTCCTTTGGGTGGTGGAGCATTCTTGATACACGCTGGAAACGAGTGTGGAAAAACCCAGCAGCGTTGCCGTTCTTGACCCAACCCGCTGCGCCTGGTGCCTACTACCATACCCTGTTCAAAGACCCTTAAATATTTTTTCTTGCCCACTCACCCTCTGAATGGCACACATAAACAATCTGTGTGTCAATTGTATCAAGGCTTAAAAATCCTTCTTTAATCTGTCTCCCGCCTTCATCTACACTGACTGAAGTGGATTTAACAAGCGGCATCAAATAAGAGATCAGAGCTTTCACCTGGACTCACCTGGTCAGTCTATGTCATGGAAAGAGTTGTTAATGTTTTGTAGACTCAGTGTAAATAAACAGTCTGACTCAGCAAACACCAGTCAAGCATTAAGGTGCTGACAACATGATACCACGGCAGGTTTGGTGGGAATCCTCCATGCTGGCTGCAGTCCATCAGGGTAATGTTCAGTAGGGTACACCATGGCACAGGGTTTTGCTACGGAAAATGTAAATCTGTGTTCTTATTGTTCAGGTAGTACTCCCCATTTCTAAATGTTTTCTCCCTACTGATGTGTTAATCAGGCACCAAATGGAACAACACAGAGGGAACTACCTAGACATGCCCAATAAGAAACCTTTGTTTTAAAACGTTTTGCTACGGTGTGCCTTACTGAACAGGACCTAGGTGCTATAGCTTACCCTTCTGGATCCTTCCGTCCAGTTCCGCAGCTCCTTTAGGGATGATGGCCTTCACATAAACCCCTCCATGCTTCACACTGGTATTCACTCCACCCTGAGGAGAACAGGTCGTGTCACTACAGTCAGCCAGACAGAGGGAGTATAATGCTGTAATCACTACAGTCAGCCAGACTCCTAGAGGGAGTATAATGCTGTATTCACTACAGTCAACCAGACAGAGGGAGTATAATGCTGTATTCACTACAGTCAATCAGACAGAGGGAGTATAATGCTGTATTCACTACAGTCAGCCAGACAGAGGGAGTATAATGCTGTATTCACTACAGTCAGCCAGACTCCCAGAGGGAGTATAATGCTGTATTCACTACAGTCAACCAGACTCCCAGAGGGAGTATAATGCTGTATTCACTACAGTCAGCCAGACTCCCAGAGGGAGTATAATGCTGTATTCACTACAGTCAGCCAGACAGAGGGAGTATAATGCTGTATTCACTACAGTCAACCAGACAGAGGGAGTATAATGCTGTATTCACTACAGTCAGCCAGACTCCCAGAGGGAGTATAATGCTGTATTCACTACAGTCAACCAGACTCCCAGAGGGAGTATAATGCTGTATTCACTACAGTCAACCAGACTCCCAGAGGGAGTATAATGCTGTATTCACTACAGTCAGCCAGACTCCCAGAGGGAGTATAATGCTGTATTCACTACAGTCAGCCAGACAGAGGGAGTATAATGCTGTATTCACTACAGTCAGCCAGACAGAGGGAGTATAATGCTGTATTCACTACAGTCAGCCAGACAGAGGGAGTATAATGCTGTATTCACTACAGTCAGCCAGACAGAGGGAGTATAATGCTGTATTCACTACAGTCAACCAGACTCCCAGAGGGAGTATAATGCTGTATTCACTACAGTCAGCCAGACAGAGGGAGTATAATGCTGTATTCACTACAGTCAGCCAGACAGAGGGAGTATAATGCTGTATTCACTACAGTCAACCAGACTCCCAGAGGGAGTATAATGCTGTATTCACTACAGTCAGCCAGACAGAGGGAGTATAATGCTGTATTCACTACAGTCAGCCAGACAGAGGGAGTATAATGCTGTATTCACTACAGTCAGCCAGACTCCTAGAGGGAGTATAATGCTGTATTCACTACAGTCAGCCAGACAGAGGGAGTATAATGCTGTATTCATGTCGTCCACAGACTGCCGGTCTATGGGGTTATTAGTGGGGTTGTATTATACAGACTGCCGGTCTATGGGGTTATTAGTGGGGTTGTATTATACAGACTGCCGGTCTATGGGGTTATTAGTGGGGTTGTATTATACAGACTGCCGGTCTATGGGGTTATTAGTGGGGTTGTATTATACAGACTGCCGGTCTATGGGGTTATTAGTGGGGTTGTATTATACAGACTGCCGGTCTATGGGGTTATTAGTGGGGTTGTATTATACAGACTGCCGGTCTATGGGGTTATTAGTGGGGTTGTATTATACAGACTGCCGGTCTATGGGGTTATTAGTGGGGTTGTATTATACAGACTGCCGGTCTATGGGGTTATTAGTGGGGTTGTATTATACAGACTGCCGGTCTATGGGGTTATTAGTGGGGTTGTATTATACAGACTGCCGGTCTATGGGGTTATTAGTGGGGTTGTATTATACAGACTGCCGGTCTATGGGGTTATTAGTGGGGTTGTATTATACAGACTGCCGGTCTATGGGTTATTAGTGGGGTTGTATTATACAGACTGCCGGTCTATGGGGTTATTAGTGGGGTTGTATTATACAGACTGCCGGTCTATGGGGTTATTAGTGGGGTTGTATTATACAGACTGCCGGTCTATGGGTTATTAGTGGGGTTGTATTATACAGACTGCCGGTCTATGGGGTTATTAGTGGGGTTGTATTATACAGACTGCCGGTCTATGGGGTTATTAGTGGGGTTGTATTATACAGACTGCCGGTCTATGGGGTTATTAGTGGGGTTGTATTATACAGACTGCCGGTCTATGGGGTTATTAGTGGGGTTGTATTATACAGACTGCCGGTCTATGGGGTTATTAGTGGGGTTGTATTATACAGACTGCCGGTCTATGGGGTTATTAGTGGGGTTGTATTATACAGACTGCCGGTCTATGGGGTTATTAGTGGGGTTGTATTATACAGACTGCCGGTCTATGGGGTTATTAGTGGGGTTGTATTATACAGACTGCCGGTCTATGGGTTATTAGTGGGGTTGTATTATACAGACTGCCGGTCTATGGGGTTATTAGTGGGGTTGTATTATACAGACTGCCGGTCTATGGGGTTATTAGTGGGGTTGTATTATACAGACTGCCGGTCTATGGGTTATTAGTGGGGTTGTATTATACAGATCAGATGTATCTAAGTCGTGTTGTTAACATGACATATCACCATGATAGACTACATGACTCAAGTTGAAAGAACCTTTAACAATAATAATACCACTTATTCACAGGGAAAATTACACTGCTGGTCACTTCAGCAAATCAAAGTGGTCATGCAGGCAGTGGCACAACATCTAAGCAGGCATTAGTAAAACCACGATTAAACTGGTGGGTCATCCCAGGGTCAAATGATCCTACTGTAATCTGTACCTACAGCGGCAGTGTCACCATGTTTGAATCCTCATCCATACAACATGTCTGTTTGAGAAAATGTGCATGCAGAGACGCAAAGCAATCTACAAATCCCACAATGAAAGTCAAGCAGCAGAGCGACGGTAGGCACCAGAGCTACAGGAAAACACATACACCAGTCACGAGGAAAGAAAAAAAAACCAAAACAAAACAAAAAGAACCTTTCAGAACAGTACCAGAAACAGTACACTCAGTAACAGAACCGTGACACTCCGGAACAGTACCGTGACACTTATGCCCAAGCTGCTGTCCTTTTTAGACAGCTCAACGTCAAACAGATCTCCAGGAGAGAGACTACTGACCCCTGGGACATTGCCACTTAACCCTCCCACGCTGCCGTTGGGGAGAGGAGTTAACTCCTGTAAACAGAGAACATGGCAGTAAATGGAACGTTGGGGTTGTTGCCAGGCAACAGACATGCAGAGAGAATAACAGGAAGTAGTTTTAGAGGAGGGGGAGGAATTGGTATAGGAAGTATAACATAGGAAAGGATAAAAAGATGCAGCCATACTATAACGCTGTATTGCATTTGTTAAAATTCTAAAACGCAATGACATGTAGCCAGACATGATTAAACAAAACATGCAATTAGTTTGTAAAAAACGTCAAGCATTTGAGAGGTTGTTTGTTAACTGCATGCATCTTTGTAGTGGTATTGTATAGTCTACCTTGAGGACACCGACAAACATATGACTAAATACTTGGGACTGTTTCTCAGGTAGTTTTCAGGTGATTCACAAGATGTTGAACATTATTCGCCGTACATGTTGCTCTTGAATTTGATCTTGTAGCCTACTGACTTCCAGACATGTCAAAAGCACCAAAACACCACCAATGAAAAACTCTCCATTACAGGTAACTGAAACAGAGCTGGCACCTGTTGAACTCTTGTTAAAGTTGTCAGAAAAAACCCCGGCCCCTACCTACCTTTTTAAACTTTGGTTTGTCTTGACTACTAGAGTACGTCTCCTCATCCATTTCAGAGTCCCCTCTATCTGAATAGTCTGGGTCTTTAGGGACCTCAGGGATCTTAGCTTTCCTGGTTTTGGGTGGCAACGCCGGTGGAGACGCTTTGAGTGGGTCGAAGGTCAAGGCGATGTTGTTGGTTCGATCCTGGTGATGGAGTATGGATACGGGTACTGAGGCAGCTTCAGTGGGCAGGGTGCGATGGGGGTGGGTGCCGTTGACGGGGGTCTGGAGGGGTGCATTGGTGCTCTCGGTCCTGGAGTCCTGTGAGCGGAGGCTGCTCTGGCGTGGGACTGTGGAGACAGACGACGAGGAGGAGGTGGTGGTGGGGAGAGGAGGGCTGGGGGATCCTGTTCCTGCCTCCTGTTCCTCAATTGAAGACTCAAAGTCCAGGTCCTGTTGTCGCTGTCCGGAGACCGTCAGAGGAGCCTGGGGTTTATAAACAAACCCTGACGGAGGCGCTAGAGGAGACAGACAGGAATACTGGTTATGATTGCACTGCTACTGATTATAAAGCGTGACATAGGCACTTATAGTGCCTCAAACATCTATAACTACATTCATAAAGGATACTAGTTACAAGATTGCTCTACCGCTAACCCCAGCCAGTCAGACCTGGCGCTAACCCCAGCCAGTCAGACCTGGCGCTAACCCCAGCCAGTCAGACCTGGCGCTAACCCCAGCCAGTCAGACCTGGCGCTAACCCCAGCCAGTCAGACCTGGCGCTAGCCCCAGCCAGTCAGACCTAGCGCAAAAAAACACATTCTGTGACGTGCTCTGTTTTTTGGTGGCATGAAACTTTCATTAGACCAATGAAATTGCCGAACGGGTTAAGGTCAAACAACTTTTTTGTTTACTGTTTAGATTAAATCGAGCGCTCTCAAACTTCCCATCATTCTGATTACGGTAGTCATTTTGTCACCCTCATCATGGCAAAGACACGGAGAAATGCATATGATGTAGCTTTCAAGTTGAAGGCAATTGATCTGGCTGTTGGAAAAGGAAATAGAGCTGCTGCACGGGAGCTTGGTCTTAATGAGTCGATGATAAGACATTGGAAACAGCAGCGTGAGGAATTGACTCAGTGCAAAAAGACAACTACCGGTAAAGCTTACTGCTAATTTTTTGTTACAAGCCGTGTTTCGTTAAAGCCTATTTATTTTTGTTACAAGCCGTGTTTCGTTAAAGCCTATTTATTTTTGTTACAAGCCATGTTTCGTTAAAGCCTGTGTAAAGTTCATTTGTTTCAATGTACCGGTAGGCACCTGCGGCTTATAGACATGTGTGTCTTATTTATGTTCAAAATAATATATATTTTTAAATTCAGTGGATGCGGCTTATATTCAGGTGCGCTTAATAGTCCGGAAATTACGGTAACTATAATGACCATAATCCATTGCGCCTGTTTTTCCCGGCTCAGACAGAGACGGCTCAGAGAGTGAGAGTCATTATTTCATAACGCATTTAATGTTAAAAATAAATAATCTAAAACTGTTTGAAACTAAATCACCTTAAAGCACTAATCTCTCAGCACTAATAATGGAATATAATGCACAACAAGAGGTGCTTATAACTACTCATAAACATCTATAATAACTACATAAATACATCCAAAGAGCATTTCTCTGGGCTGTGAGCGATACATAATGCATTATAATGCACGACATAGCTGCTAATAACTGCCCATAAACGTTTCTAACTACCTTCATAAAGCCTCTCTCTGGGTTGAGACACCACCAGCGTGACATCATCGGTGGCAGCGGTGTGTGGAAGGTCCTCTAGGTTCACCTCATTCACAGAAATCAGACGGTCCCCTGCAGAACACAACACACACTGGTACTGTCACTCACACTGCACACACTGGAGCAATCTGGAGTCATCTATTCCACACAATTCACATATGGCTCTCTGAAAGATAAAGTAAGACTTCCTGATGGATGCAAAAGACACCTTTCTGAACCACTTACACACTATATATATATATATATATATATATATATATATATATATATATATATATATATACACACACACATATGTATATATATATATACACACACACATATGTATATATATATATATATATATATATATATATATATATATATACACACATACACTGCTCAAAAAAATAAAGGGAACACTTAAACAACACATCCTAGATCTGAATGAAAGAAATAATCTTATTAAATACTTTTTTCTTTACATAGTTGAATGTGCTGACAACAAAAATCACACAAAATAATCAATGGAAATCCAATTTATCAACCCATGGAGGTCTGGATTTGGAGTCACACTCAAAATTAAAGTGGAAAACCACACTACAGGCTGATCCAACTTTGATGTAATGTCCTTAAAACAAGTCAAAATGAGGCTCAGTAGTGTGTGTGGCCTCCACGTGCCTGTATGACCTCCCTACAACGCCTGGGCATGCTCCTGATGAGGTGGCGGATGGTCTCCTGAGAGATCTCCTCCCAGACCTGGACTAAAGCATCCGCCAACTCCTGGACAGTCTGTGGTGCAACGTGGCGTTGGTGGATGGAGCGAGACATGATTTCCCAGATGTGCTCAATTGGATTCAGGTCTGGGGAACGGGCGGGCCAGTCCATTGCATCAATGCCTTCCTCTTGCAGGAACTGCTGACACACTCCAGCCACATGAGGTCTAGCATTGTCTTGCATTAGAAGGAACACAGGGGCAACCGCACCAGCATATGGTCTCACAAGGGGTCTGAGGATCTCATCTCAGTACCTAATGGCAGTCAGGCTACCTCTGGCGAACACATGGAGGGCTGTGCAGCCCCCCAAAGAAATGCCACCCCACACCATGACTGACCCACCGCCAAACCGGTCATGCTGGAGGATGTTGCAGGCAGCAGAACTTTCTCCACGGCGTCTCCAGACTCTGTCACGTCTGTCACGTGCTCAGTGTGAACCTGCTTTCATCTGTGAAGAGCACAGGGCGCCAGTGGCGAATTTGCCAATCTTGGTGTTCTCTGGCAAATGCCAAACGTCCTGCACGGTGTTGGGCTGTAAGCACAACCCCCACCTGTGGACGTCGGGCCCTCATACCACCCTCATGGAGTCTGTTTCTGACCGTTTGAGCAGACGCATGCACATTTGTGTCCTGCTGGAGGTCATTTTGCAGGGCTCTGGCAGTGCTTCTCCTGCTCCTCCTTGCACAAAGGCGGAGGTAGCGGTCCTGCTGCTGGGTTGTTGCCCTCCTACGGCCTCCTCCACATCTCCTGATGTACTGGCCTGTCTCCTGGTAGCGCCTCCATGCTCTGGACACTACGCTGACAGACACAGCAAACCTTCTTGCCACAGCTCGCATTGATGTGCCATCCTGGATGAACTGCACTACCTGAGCCACTTGTGTGGGTTGTAGACTCCGTCTCATGCTACCATTAGAGTGAAAGCACCGCCAGCATTCAAAAGTGACCAAAACATCAGCCAGGAAGCATAGGAACTGAGAAGTGGTCTGTGGTCCCCACCTGCAGAACCACTCCTTTATTGGAGGTGTCTTGTTAATTGCCTATAATTTCCACCTGCTGTCTATTCCATTTGCACAACAGCATGTGAAATGTATTGTCAATCAGTGTTGCTTCCTAAGTGGACAGTTTGATTTCACAGAAGTGTGATTGACTTGGAGTTACATTGTGTTGTTTAAGTGTTCCCTTTATTATTTTGAGCAGTATATATATATATATATATATATATATATATATATATATATATATATATATATATATATATATATATATTATACACATACAGTTGAAATCGGAAGTTTACATACACCTAAACCAAATACATTTAAACTCAGTCTTTCACAATTCCTGACATTTAATCCTAGTAAAAATTCCCTGTCTAAGGTCAGTTAGAATCACCACTTTATTTTAAGAATGTGAAACGACAGAATAATAGAAGAGAGAATTATTTATTTCAGCTTTTACTTATTTCATCACATTCCCAGTGGGTCAGAACTGAATTAGTATTTGGTAGCATTGCCTTTAAATTGTTAAACGTTTTGGGTGGGCTTCCACAAGCTTCCCACAATAAGTTGGGTGAATTTTGGCCCATTCCTCCTGACAGAGCTGGTGTAACCGAGTCAGGTTTGTAGACTTCCTTGCTCGCACACGCTTTTTCAGTTCAGCCCACAAATTTTCTATGGAATTGAGGTCAGCGCTTTGTGATGGCCACTCCAATACTTTGACTTTGTTGTCCTTAAGCCATTTTGCCACAACTTTGGAAGCATGCTTGGGGTCATTGTCCATTTGGAAGACCCATTTGCGACCAAGTTTTAACTTCCTGACTGATGTCTTGAGATGTTGCTTCAATATATCCACATCATTTTACTTCCTCATGATGCCATCTATTTTGTGAAGTGCACCAGTCCCTCCTGCAGCAACACACCCCCACAACATGATGCTGCCACCCCCATGCTTCACGGTTGGGATGGTGTTCGTCGGCTTGCAAGCCTCCCCCTTTTTCCTCCAAACATAACGATGGTCATTATTGCCAAACAATTATATTTTTGTTTCATCAGACCAGAGGACATTTCTCCAAAAAGTACGATCTTTGTCCCCATGTGCAGTTGCAAACCGTAGTCTGGCTTTTTTATGGCGGTTTTGGAGCAGTGGCTTCTTCCTTGCCGAGCGGCCTTTCAGGTTTTGTCGATATCATTTTACTGTGGATATAGATACTTTTGTACCCGTTTCCTCCAGCATCTTCACAAAGTCCTTTGCTGTTGTTCTGGGATTGATTTGCACTTTTCGCACCAAAGTACGTTCATCTCAAGTAGACAGAACGCATCTCCTTCCTGAGTGGTATGACGGCTGCGTGGTCCCATGGTGTTTATACTTGCGTACTATTGTTTGTACAGATGAACGTGGTACCTTCAGGCGTTTGGAAATTGCTCCCAAGGATGAACCAGACTTGTGGAGGTCTACAATTTTTTTTCTGAGGTCTTGGCTGATTTCTTTTGATTTTCCCATGATGTCAAGCAAAGAGGCACTGAGTTTGAAGTTAGGCCTTGAAATACATACACAAGTACACCTCCAATCGACTCAAATGATGTCAATTAGCCTATCAGAAGCTTCTAAAGCTATGACATCATTTTCTGGAATTTTCCAAGCTGTTTGAAGGCACAGTCAACTTAGTGTATGTAAACTTCTGACCCACTTGAACTGTGACACAGTGAATTGTAAGTGAAATAATCTGCCTGTTAATAACTGTTGGAAAAATTACTTGTGTCATGCACAAAGTAGATGTCCTAACTGACTTGGCAAAACTATAGTTTGTTAACAAAAAATGTGTGAAGTGGTTGAAAAACAAGTTTTAATGACTCCAACCTAAGAGTATGACTTCAACTATATATATATACACACACAACAGTATCAGTGAAAAGTTTTAGAACACCTACTCATTTAACGTTTTTTTCTTTATTTGGCCATTTTCAACATTGTAGAATAATAGTGAAGACATCAAACCTATAAAATAACACATATGGAATCATCTAGTAATCCAAAAAAAAGTGTTAAACAAAGCAAAATATATTTTACATTTGAGATTCTTCAAATAGCCACCCTTTGCCTTGATGACAGCTTTGTACACTCTTGACACTCTCTCAACCAGCTTCATGAGGTAGTCACCTGGAATGCTTTTCAATTAACAGGTGTGCCTTCTTCAAAGTTCATTTGTGGAATTTCTTTCCTTCTTAATGCGTTTGAGCCAATAGGTTGTGTTGTGAGAAGGTAGGGGTGGTATACAGAAGATAGCCCTATTTGGACCAAGTCCATCTGAATCTGAAATATATTTTGAGTTGTTCAACACTTTTTTTTTTAAGTTACTACATGGTTCCATGTGTTATTTCATAGTTGTCTTCACTATTATTCTACAATGTAAAAAATAGTAAAAATAAAGAAAAAACCTTGAGTTGGTGTGTCCAAATTTTTTGACAAACATTGTCAGTAGAATGGCCTTACTGAAGAGCTCAGTGACTTTCAACGTGGCACCATCATAGGATGCCACCTTTCCAACAGTAAGTTCATCTGATTTCTGCTCTGCTGGAGCTGCCCCGGTCAACTATAAGTTGGCTGGCCTGCACAGAGCCCTGACCGCAACCCCATCGTACAACTTTGGGATGAATTGGAACTCCTACTGCGAGCCAGGCCTAAATCGCCCAACATCAGTGCCCGACCTCACTAATGCTCATGTCTGAATGGAAGCAAATCCCCGCAGCAATGTTCCAACATCTAGTGGAAAGCCTTCCCAGAAGAGTGGAGGCTGTTATAGCAGCAATGGGGGGACCGACTCCATATTAATGTCCATGACTTTGGAATGAGATGTTGGACGAACAGGTGTCCACATTATTTTGGTCATGTAGTGTATATTACACAAGTAGAAGCAGGTGTCCACATTCTTTAGGTCATGTAGTGTATATTACACAAGTAGGAGAAGGTGTCCAGGTTATTTAGGTCATGTAGTGTATATTACACAAGTAGGAGAAGGTGTCCAGGTTATTTAGGTCATGTAGTGTATATTACACAAGTAGGAGAAGGTGTCCAGGTTATTTAGGTCATGTAGTGTATATTACACAAGTAGGAGAAGGTGTCCAGGTTATTTAGGTCATGTAGTGTATATTACACAAGTAGGAGAAGGTGTCCAGGTTATTTAGGTCATGTAGTGTATATTACACAAGTAGGAGAAGGTGTCCAGGTTATTTAGGTCATGTAGTGTATATTACACAAGTAGGAGAAGGTGTCCAGGTTATTTAGGTCATGTAGTGTATATTACACAAGTAGGAGAAGGTGTCCAGGTTATTTAGGTCATGTAGTGTATATTACACAAGTAGGAGAAGGTGTCCAGGTTATTTAGGTCATGTAGTGTATATTACACAAGTAGGAGAAGGTGTCCAGGTTATTTAGGTCATGTAGTGTATATTACACAAGTAGGAGAAGACCCTTGGCTGGTTTCAAAGACATGGTGCAATACATGTTAGACATCAAGTGCATTTTCTAAATAATGCTATATTATACAATATATTATTATACAATATATTATTATACAATTTATTATTATACAATTTATTATTATACAATGCATTATATTATA
Source organism: Salmo salar (assembly GCF_965601325.2). Classification (NCBI taxonomy): domain Eukaryota; kingdom Metazoa; phylum Chordata; class Actinopteri; order Salmoniformes; family Salmonidae; genus Salmo; species Salmo salar. The sequence continues at coordinate 107,950,872 of NC_138303.1, read as the reverse complement.
AAATATATTATACAATGCATTATATTATACAATGCATTATTATTATTAAATATATACATTATTATGATAATACACATTACATTATTATTATTAGCAGTAGTACACACTACATTATTATTATTAGCAGTAGTACACACTACGTTATTATTAGTAGTATTATTACACACTACATTATTACACTTACTTATTATAATACACTACATTATTATTATTATACTACACTACATTATTGTACTACATTATTACACTACATTATATTATTATTACACACAACATTAGTATACTACATTATTATTACACACTACATTATTACAAACATTACATTATTATTACACACTACATTACAAACATTACACCCTAAATTATTATTAGACACTACATTATTACTACTACACACTACATTATTATTACAAACATTACACTACATTATTATTACTACATTACAAACATTACACTACATTATTATTACTACTACACACGACATCATTATTATACATTACATTAGCATTATTATTATTATTATTACTACATTATTACAAACATTACACACTACAGTATTATTATTATTATACATGATGTTCTCACTGACCTGGCTTGAGGCTACCATTGACATCAGCAGGACCCCCAGGAGTTATGGAGCTGATGAATGTGCCAAGATCAACATGACCAGAGTTTTGCCCCCCTACTATCTGTAGTAACCCTGTAGTAGACAGACAGCAGGTTAGTATGAACAGATCAACATGACCAGAGTTCTGTTCCTCTACTATCTGTAGTAACCCTGTAGTAGACAGACAGCAGGTTAGTATGAACAGATCAACATGACCAGAGTTCTGTTCCTCTACTATCTGTAGTAACCCTGTAGTAGACAGACAGCAGGTTAGTATGAACAGATCAACATGACCAGAGTTCTGTTCCTCTACTATCTGTAGTAACCCTGTAGTAGACAGACAGCAGGTTAGTATGAACAGATCAACATGACCAGAGTTCTGTTCCTCTACTATCTGTAGTAACCCTGTAGTAGACAGACAGCAGGTTAGTATGAACAGATCAACATGACCAGAGTTCTGTTCCTCTACTATCTGTAGTAACCCTGTAGTAGACAGAGAGACAGCAGGTTAGTATGAACAGATCAACATGACCAGAGTTCTGTTCCTCTACTATCTGTAGTAACCCTGTAGTAGACAGACAGCAGGTTAGTATGAACAGATCAACATGACCAGAGTTCTGTTCCTCTACTATCTGTAGTAACCCTGTAGTAGACAGAGAGACAGCAGGTTAGTATGAACAGATCAACATGACCAGAGTTCTGTTCCTCTACTATCTGTAGTAACCCTGTAGTAGACAGACAGCAGGTTAGTATGAACAGATCAACATGACCAGAGTTCTGTTCCTCTACTATCTGTAGTAACCCTGTAGTAGACAGACAGCAGGTTAGTATGAACAGATCAACATGACCAGAGTTCTGCTCCTCTACTATCTGTAGTAACCCTGTAGTAGACAGACAGCAGGTTAGTATGAACAGATCAACATGACCAGAGTTCTGTTCCTCTACTATCTGTAGTAACCCTGTAATAGACAGAGAGACAGCAGGTTAGTATGAACAGATCAACATGACCAGAGTTCTGTTCCTCTACTATCTGTAGTAACCCTGTAGTAGACAGACAACAGGTTAGTATGAACAGATCAACATGACCAGAGTTCTGTTCCTCTACTATCTGTAGTAACCCTGTAGTAGACAGACAGCAGGTTAGTATGAACAGATCAACATGACCAGAGTTCTGTTCCTCTACTATCTGTAGTAACCCTGTAGTAGACAGACAGCAGGTTAGTATGAACAGATCAACATGACCAGAGTTCTGTTCCTCTACTATCTGTAGTAACCCTGTAGTAGACAGAGAGACAGCAGGTTAGTATGAACAGATCAACATGACCAGAGTTTTGCCCCCCTACTATCTGTAGTAACCCTGTAATAGACAGAGAGACAGCAGGTTAGTATGAACAGATCAACATGACCAGAGTTCTGTTCCTCTACTATCTGTAGTAACCCTGTAGTAGACAGACAGCAGGTTAGTATGAACAGATCAACATGACCAGAGTTCTGTTCCTCTACTATCTGTAGTAACCCTGTAGTAGACAGACAGCAGGTTAGTATGAACAGATCAACATGACCAGAGTTCTGTTCCTCTACTATCTGTAGTAACCCTGTAGTAGACAGACAGCAGGTTAGTATGAACAGATCAACATGACCAGAGTTCTGTTCCTCTACTATCTGTAGTAACCCTGTAGTAGACAGAGAGACAGCAGGTTAGTATGAACAGATCAACATGACCAGAGTTCTGTTCCTCTACTATCTGTAGTAACCCTGTAGTAGACAGAGAGACAGCAGGTTAGTATGAACAGATCAACATGACCAGAGTTCTGTTCCTCTACTATCTGTAGTAACCCTGTAGTAGACAGACAGCAGGTTAGTATGAACAGATCAACATGACCAGAGTTCTGTTCCTCTACTATCTGTAGTAACCCTGTAGTAGACAGAGAGACAGCAGGTTAGTATGAACAGATCAACATGACCAGAGTTCTGTTCCTCTACTATCTGTAGTAACCCTGTAATAGACAGACAGCATGTTAGTATGAACAGATCAACATGACCAGAGTTCTGTTCCTCTACTATCTGTAGTAACCCTGTAGTAGACAGACAGCAGGTTAGTATGAACAGATCAACATGACCAGAGTTCTGTTCCTCTACTATCTGTAGTAACCCTGTAGTAGACAGACAGCAGGTTAGTATGAACAGATCAACATGACCAGAGTTCTGTTCCTCTACTATCTGTAGTAACCCTGTAGTAGACAGACAGCAGGTTAGTATGAACAGATCAACATGACCAGAGTTCTGTTCCTCTACTATCTGTAGTAACCCTGTAGTAGACAGACAGCAGGTTAGTATGAACAGATCAACATGACCAGAGTTCTGTTCCTCTACTATCTGTAGTAACCCTGTAGTAGACAGACAACAGGTTAGTATGAACAGATCAACATGACCAGAGTTCTGTTCCTCTACTATCTGTAGTAACCCTGTAGTAGACAGACAGCAGGTTAGTATGAACAGATCAACATGACCAGAGTTCTGCTCCTCTACTATCTGTAGTAACCCTGTAGTAGACAGACAGCAGGTTAGTATGAACAGATCAACATGACCAGAGTTCTGTTCCTCTACTATCTGTAGTAACCCTGTAGTAGACAGACAGCAGGTTAGTATGAACAGATCAACATGACCAGAGTTCTGTTCCTCTACTATCTGTAGTAACCCTGTAGTAGACAGACAGCAGGTTAGTATGAACAGATCAACATGACCAGAGTTCTGTTCCTCTACTATCTGTAGTAACCCTGTAGTAGACAGAGAGACAGCAGGTTAGTATGAACAGATCAACATGACCAGAGTTCTGTTCCTCTACTATCTGTAGTAACCCTGTAGTAGACAGAGAGACAGCAGGTTAGTATGAACAGATCAACATGACCAGAGTTCTGTTCCTCTACTATCTGTAGTAACCCTGTAGTAGACAGACAGCAGGTTAGTATGAACAGATCAACATGACCAGAGTTCTGTTCCTCTACTATCTGTAGTAACCCTGTAGTAGACAGACAGCAGGTTAGTATGAACAGATCAACATGACCAGAGTTCTGTTCCTCTACTATCTGTAGTAACCCTGTAGTAGACAGACAGCAGGTTAGTATGAACAGATCAACATGACCAGAGTTCTGTTCCTCTACTATCTGTAGTAACCCTGTAGTAGACAGACAGCAGGTTAGTATGAACAGATCAACATGACCAGAGTTCTGTTCCTCTACTATCTGTAGTAACCCTGTAATAGACAGAGAGACAGCAGGTTGGTATGAACAGGTACTCATGGCTCTAAAGTGCAACCAATTTGGTCACATATGCGACTAAATATTTTGCTGTGTGACCAGGAGTTTTATTTTGGGAGCACTGTGTGACTATGAAAAAAAAATTGCCCAGATAATAATGAGGTCAACAGATCTGACCCATATTATGGGTACAACATCAGCTTCCTGTAGCAGATCGCCGAGACCGCATGTTCTAAAACTGCTCTGGCGTTGACATAGTTAACCATTTGTTCAGTCGTGTTACTTCATTACTAGCTAGCTAACAACCTGGTAACTTTACCAGTACATTCAGGGGCACAGAAAGTAAGGAAGAGGGATAGCTTCTTCAGAAGATCAATGATCATAGCTGTGAATGAATGACAGATCTTGTGCATGTCATCATCACAAATCTGATGTTTTTATTATTCTATATATTATTATTATTATTATTATTATTATTATTATTATTATTATAATACCGTTCTTTTTCTCCCCAATTTTCATGATAACGATCTTGTCTCATCGCTGCAACTCCCCAATGGGCTCGGGAGAGGCGAAAGTCAAGTCATGCGTCCTCTGAAACATGACCCACCAAGCCGCGCTTCTTAACACCTGCTCGGTTAACCCGGAAGCCAGCCGCACCAATGTGTCTGAGGAAACACTGTTCAACTGATGACCGAGGTCAACCTGCAGGCTCCCGGCCCGCCACAAGGAGTCGCTAGAGCGCGATATACATTTAAACAGTACCACAATCAAGTCAAAACATCAAGGTTGAATTAAGTTGACTGAGGATTTCCTGTCCCACTGACCATAACACATTAAATAATAAGAAGCATGTTACAGGAAACTGGGTAAGCTAATAACACACTATGGTGAGCACATCACTCCGCAAGATAAATGACCTACATGATTAAATACATGAACTAAGTGTGAATGGACAGCATTATCTGCTGTGGGTGTGTGTCTGTACGCATTCTCTCTGGTCTATCACAGAGACTGATGTAATTCACTGTTCTGCTCTCTAACTGGGAGCAGCCTGTATGTATGACGTAGTGAAGAGGTTTAAACAGGCTGATAGCTTTAGCACATCTATATATCACTGTCATCCAGCACAACAGAAGCAGTGTGTGTGTGTGTGTGTGTGTGTGTGTGTGTGTGTGTGTGTGTGTGTGTGTGTGTGTGTTGGCCAGTGGCTAATGGGAGCTAACACAAGGTAAGCTAGGGTAAAAGGTCACGATACATTCTGGTGCCAAGCAGGAGGCTATTCAACTGGGGAGCCCTGGTCCAATTTAGTGCACTATATCGGGAATAGGGTGCCATTTTGAGGGAACAGGGTGCCATTTTGAGGGAATTGGGTGCCATTTTGGCCACACATGGGGAACAGAAGCCAGAGTTATGGAACTCTACCAATGAGACTTAGTGTTGTTGCAGTTACTTACCCCTATATAACTGAGGCTAAATGTAGCTAAAAACCCACACTCACTAGACTGATCAGTGTCCCAAATGGCAACCTATTCCCTTTATAGTGCACTATAAAGTAGTGCACTTTAAAGGGAATAGGGTAGTAGTGTACTATAAAGGGAATAGGGTAGTAATGCACTATAAAGCAGTGCACTATAAAGGGAATAGGATGCCATTTAGGATGAAAACAGTAGCTTGTTGAGAATGAGACAGAGCCCAAGGAGAACCTACTACTGCCGCTAGTCAGAGAGACAGGCGCTGACGCCCGTCAGAGAGAGATAGAGAGAGACAGGCGCTGACGCCCGTCAGAGAGAGAGAGAGAGACAGGCGCTGACGCCCGTCAGAGAGAGAGAGAGAGACAGGCGCTGACGCCCGTCAGAGAGAGAGAGATAGACAGGCGCTGACGCCCGTCAGAGAGAGAGAGATAGACAGGCGCTGACGCCCGTCAGAGAGAGAGAGAGAGACAGGCGCTGACGCCCGTCAGAGAGAGAGAGAGAGACAGGCGCTGACGCCCGTCAGAGAGAGAGAGAGAGACAGGCGCTGACGCCCGTCAGAGAGAGAGAGAGAGAGACAGGCGCTGACGCCCGTCAGAGAGAGAGAGAGAGAGACAGGCGCTGACGCCCGTCAGAGAGAGAGAGAGAGAGACAGGCGCTGACGCCCATCAGAGAGAGAGAGAGAGAGACAGGCGCTGACGCCCGTCAGAGAGAGAGAGAGAGACAGGCGCTGACGCCCGTCAGAGAGAGAGAGAGAGAGACAGGCGCTGACGCCCGTCAGAGAGAGAGAGAGAGACAGGCGCTGACGCCCGTCAGAGAGAGAGAGAGAGACAGGCGCTGACGCCCGTCAGAGAGAGAGAGAGAGACAGGCGCTGACGCCCGTCAGAGAGAGAGAGAGAGACAGGCGCTGACGCCCGTCAGAGAGAGAGAGATAGACAGGCGCTGACGCCCGTCAGAGAGAGAGAGATAGACAGGCGCTGACGCCCGTCAGAGAGAGAGAGAGAGACAGGCGCTGACGCCCGTCAGAGAGAGAGAGAGAGACAGGCGCTGACGCCCGTCAGAGAGAGAGAGAGCAGGCGCTGACGCCCGTCAGAGAGAGAGAGACAGGCGCTGACGCCCGTCAGAGAGAGAGAGAGACAGGCGCTGACGCCAGTCAGAGAGAGAGACAGGCGCTGACGCCAGTCAGAGAGAGAGAGAGACAGGCGCTGACGCCCGTCAGAGAGAGAGAGGACAGGCGCTGACGCCCGTCAGAGAGAGAGAGACAGGCGCTGACGCCCGTCAGAGAGAGAGAGACAGGCGCTGACGCCCGTCAGAGAGAGAGAGACAGGCGCTGACGCCCGTCAGAGAGAGAGAGACAGGCGCTGACGCCCGTCAGAGAGAGAGAGACAGGCGCTGACGCCCGTCAGAGAGAGAGAGACAGGCGCTGACGCCCGTCAGAGAGAGAGAGACAGGCGCTGACGCCCGTCAGAGAGAGAGAGACAGGCGCTGACGCCCGTCAGAGAGAGAGAGACAGGCGCTGACGCCCGTCAGAGAGAGAGAGACAGGCGCTGACGCCAGTCAGAGAGAGAGACAGGCGCTGACGCCAGTCAGAGAGAGAGACAGGCGCTGACGCCAGTCAGAGAGAGAGACAAGCGCTGACGCCAGTCAGAGAGAGAGACAGGCGCTGACGCCAGTCAGAGAGAGAGACAGGCGCTGACGCCAGTCAGAGAGAGAGACAGGCGCTGACGCCAGTCAGAGAGAGAGACAGGCGCTGACGCCAGTCAGAGAGAGAGACAGGCGCTGACGCCAGTCAGAGAGAGAGACAGGCGCTGACGCCAGTCAGAGAGAGAGACAGGCGCTGACGCCAGTCAGAGAGACAGGTGCCGACGCCAGTCAGAGAGAGAGACAGGTGCATGCTCACACCTGGAAAGGGAACAAACGGGTATGGTATGTATGCCTTCCTGAATACAAGAAACATCCTCACATGGTTACTAGTCATAATACATGGCGTTGGAGAACGTTCACACAGACAGACAGTGTTGGCACAGCCAAGGCCAATGTCAAAGCAAACAACAAAAAACAGAAAGACAAGCACAGCATGTCTCATAGCAACCAGAAAAAGAACCTGACCTACGACATCAGCATGTCCCGTCTCTTCCACGGAGGAGGAGGAGTCAGACTCTTTCTGGAAGCTCTTAAGACTCCAGGCGGTGCTGCCGTGCGATGCTGAGGAGCCAAACCTTCTGTTGAGGAGAGAGAGAGAAGAGAGAGGAAGGAAGGAGAAAGAGCATTATCACCCTTCTACAGAGCCTCTACAGAACATGGTCTTTTTGTTACTATTCAATCCAGGGTGAGGGGGGTGGCAAACTGGTCTAGGACAGCCCAAACTATACTGCTGTATTAAAAGAGAAAGTCTTAGGATAGAACTAACTCCATATTCAGATGGTAGTTAACAATCTGTCTGGAAGCAAAAACAACAGAGAGAGACTGTGGCTGAATACAACAAACCCCTTCACCGATTAACATGATGTTAATATGAAGCCCTGTTATAGTTTACGGGTCAGAACCAAACGCCTTTTTAAGAACAGAGCAGAACGTCCTTCCATTCCAAAAAGCCCCAAAACAAAATCCGGCGGGAGGAAGATATGAGGGAAGACAGAAAGTACTGTCAACTCAGCACTGAACCAAAAAGGCCCTCCCTCTCCTCTCCTCTCCTCCCCTAGAGGGCTAATTAAAGGCATGACTAGACAAAGACTAGAACACTCACTGATCCACAGACAAAAGAATGAAGAGACATTACATAGTAAAGAGTCTGCTGTGGCGCTGAAGGTAGGCAACCCCTGCCCTGCTCTAAGGTCAGCTCAGTCCAGTGACGACACATCATTCAGGGCAGGTGGGGCTGAGGGCCACGTTTTTTTTGCCTATTTTGCATGTTATTTTGGCATTAATACGTGTCACATATCAGTTTTCAAACAATGCAAAAAAATAAATAAAAAAAAGGTTGATAAAGCCTCCATACAAACATGATCTCTTTTTTGCTTTCTTGAGTAAGGCAGCTCCAAAATACAGGTGTTTCAGCCTAGCTCAGTGCTTTCTGTGGTGGTGGGGCAGCCAGCGGGAAATACTGAGCGTAGGGGTTGGTAATGTTCTCTAGTTGCACTGTGATTGGCTCAGTGTTCTGTCACTCATGGGGACACTATGTCACTGCCAAATCTAAGGGTAGAGCTAGAAAATTCAAGCCCCTTGGGTGCTGCCATAGAGTTACATTAGAAGTGCACATCGGCCATAAGCATTATACAATAAGTTCGAAATCACAAATTCAACAATGAGTGGTTTGGAAGGAATCAGTGGTTATCTGCAAGCAAATTTGCCTGCGAAGGACCGCCGCACCACCTTCCTGTTCAAGTGAGCACAACAAGGCGAGTCAAAAAATGTATTGCATGCTGCTGCATAAATGATGTAATATGCCAGGGAGATATGTATACTGTAGCTAAGAAAGTAATACTAAGTGTATGTTGTGTAGTAAGCTGTTAGTAGCCTCACCCTAATAATTTGGTCTATTTTCCTCTCTTAATTTCGCCTACTGTTCTGACTTGGTGGTGCACATGTAGCCTAAAGCCTGTTTTAGAGAAATGTAATCATTGAATATTGCAAGAGCTTTCATTGTCTGCTTATATGACCCCTTTATTTATCCTATGCTTCTGACTTAGTGTACAGGGAGAACACTATTGCCCATGTTCTGAATTCTGGCGCTGTACATTTCAAAAGTGCTGAACAAATCGTTTTATTGACTACGTCCATCCTCGCGCATTAGTGCCTTAATCGAAATTACGGATTGCCTCTTACCCGCTTGTCCTCCTCTTATGCCATAGTTTGTACATCTCAATTGTCAGTAGAAACCACATTTGTTTAAGTCAGCCATTTCAGCTATGTTTATTTTTTTTTTGAAAGCAGTAAATGAGGCTGAATGAACTGTTTCGCTGCCATTCAAGGCTCTGCTGACAGCCATGTGTAGCAGTGGTAAGGTGTTGGTACTGCTGTTGGGACTCTGCTGTTGGAACAGCTTTATGTGGGCACCGTTTGTCACCGTTATAGTGCAATTAATGTATTGTTTAGTGTTGTGACTTTGCTGGCATTCACCACCCCCCCATTTGTTTGTTTGCCCCACCAAGATTTACATGTTAAAAATGGCCACCGGCTCAGTCAGGACGACACAGTGCTGTCTGCTGCAATAATAACCGTCTTTATTCAAAAGCTCGGGTTGTTTCTATGGAGCACCAAAACATTGCCTGACAAAGTTAGATTCTGCTTTCAATGAAGAGTAGGCTGGAGAATGAAGCAGAACCCATGACAAGAGCTGGGATTGGCCTGGCAGGTAGTCTAGTGGTTAGAGCGTTGGGCCAGTAACCGAAATGTTGCTGGATCAAATCTCCGAGCGGACAAAGTAAAAATCTGTCGTTCTGCCCCTGAACAAGGCAGTTAACCCACTGTTCCCCGGTAGGCCGTCATTGTAAATAACAATTTGTTCTTAACTGACTTGCCTAGTTAAATAAAGGTTAAATACAATAAATAAAAGTATTGTTATTGACTAAGCATTTCACTGTTAGTCTACACCTGTTGTTTACGAAGCACGTGTCTAATAAAATGTGATGATTTTATTAGACACAAACACACCATTTTCCAAAATGTTTTATTGTTATCGTAAATTATACAGTAATCCATCTTCTAAATCAATATCATGGGATGGTCTCTCCCTTTAACTGAAGAGGCTTAGGTGAGCGCTTAAAGGATAGGCGACTCACCTATCCTGCTGGTAAGCTACAGAGATGGAGTCTGTATCGGAGCTGGCTCGATGGTGGGAGTCCAGGAGCTGGGCATGGTTCACAGCAGACTGAGACTGGCTGTTGAAGGAGACTGTACGGTGCTCTGGAGATTCAGGCACCTGGATAGAACCATACATGGATAGATTCAAATATTTTAATAGCTGCTTGGATGGAACTTTATTAATCTCAGATGGGAAAATGTCATACAGCAGTGGATAAAAACACACACAACAAAAATAATAAACACAAAGTCAGGAGCCATAAGAAGTGCCATAGACATCCATAAGACAGCATGATTAAATGGCATCATACCTGGCCCAGGTTGTGGTGTGATCTGCTCATCATTAGCCGGGCATTGGAAGGGTGGTGGTGATGGGGGCCGAGGCCGGAGTTGAACCCAGGGAAGAGCACCTCTTCCTGGGCATGGAGCCGGCCGCCAGGGGCCTTGTTCAGGGCCACCTGAGATAAAAACATTTGTTGTTTTTCACAAAAAAAATGGATGTAATTAAAACTACACACCACAAAGAACATAGAGGACTGGGGATTGGACCAGGGATTTCTAAAGATGTAAAACATCAATTACCTCTGAGTAGGAAATCCTCTTCAGGTCTGAGTCTGAGTGTGCGGAGCGGGCTGAGGAGCTAGGGGTCAGGCTGGCAGAGCTCACGGCTCTCCCCATCCCCTCCACCCCCCCCTGACCCAGAGAGTACTGCAGGAGGTTCAGTGGAGAGTTCTCTGTGGAACAGGGAGAAGTACCAGCTAGGATATTATGAGAAGACATTATCAGGGGGTCTTAAATGCTAAATCGTATACAATAATTCATATAACTGAAGTGTAAAATAAAGTAAATGTTTACTATGTCTCCACCCCATAAGTAGGTTAACAGAATCAGTTAAATTGTTCTATTGTTTAGGATGAGGACATGTGACAAAGCTCATGTAGACATGCTGTAGTTAAGATCACCACCTCCCTCTGTCTCACCTAAGTCCTGCAGCTCCTGGTTGTTCTGTCGGGCCTTCGTCTGGAGGTGGAACTTGTGCTGAGCAGAGCAGAGGCACAGCAGGTACTGACAGGTCTTGTTGCTGTCTGTCTGGAACAGGTGTTTGATCCCGTCTGACGTGTTCTGAAGACAGATCTTCTTCTTCTGCAGAGAAACGGAAGGATACGAAAAGTGTGAGAGAGAAATACACAGGAAACAGGAAAATAATTGCATTCCAATGAGTGGAGAAATTTTACAAAGCAATGCAGAAAAGAAACAGGGTACATTACAAAGCAATGAGTGAGAGAAACAAGTACACCAGACTAGAGGCTTCACTTTTATCATTTATAGACTAAGTCTTTTGAAATGTTGAGATGAATTAACATATTGGATTTATAGAGCACCTATCTAGTAGTTCAAAGCCTTTAACATAAGTATGAAAAATCACCTCATCGGCCCCACCCAAAATGTTTATTAAAAAGGGCGGCAGGAAGCCTAGTGGTTAGAGCGTTGGGCCAGTAACCGAAAGGTTTCTGGATCGAATCCCAGAGCTGACAAGGTAAAAATCTGTCATTCTGCCCCTGAACAAGGCATTTAACCCACTGTTCATAGGCTGTCATTGTAAATAAGAATTTGTTCTTAACTGACTTACCTGGTTAAATAACATTTAAATAAAACGATTTAATGATGGAATTGAACTCTGCTTGGAGTTCAGAGTGCAATACACTTACTGTGAAAGAAATCTTCTTGGTTTCTCTCCAGGGGAACCTTAGGACTGGGGTTCTGTTTCCATTCAGGACCTCAAAGATGAGGACACCCTTGGAGAAGACCCCTAGCATGATACCTGTCTGGGACCGCTTCTCAGGGAGGACACGGTGGAAGTGAACCCCGTACTCTGTCAGTCTCTGGCTCGCCTTCAGGAAAGAAAACAGGATAAAAAGGAGTCTTTAAAAACAGGGATTAATCATAATTACAATCACCATAACGTTTCCACCCCTGTGACGTTACAGCATCTTTACGTCATTTGACATAGTAGTTCAGTCACGCCATCTTGAAGATCTGTTATCAAGTTGGAAAGACAGAACAAACAGATCTGGGACCAGGCTAGGCTAGCCATCTGGGACCAGGCTAGGCTAGCCATCTGGGACCAGGCTAGGCTAGCCATCTGGGACCAGGCTAGGCTAGCCATCTGGGACCAGGCTAGGCTAGCCATCTGGGACCAGGCTAGGCTAGCCATCTGGGACCAGGCTAGGCTAGCCATCTGGGACCAGGCTAGGCTAGCCATCTGGGACCAGGCTAGGCTAGCCATCTGGGACCAGGCTAGGCTAGCCATCTGGGACCAGGCTAGGCTAGCCATCTGGGACCAGGCTAGGCTAGCCATCTGGGACCAGGCTAGGCTAGCCATCTGGGACCAGGCTTGGCTAGCCATCTGGGACCAGGCTAGGCTAGCCATCTGGGCACTTACCTTGAGAAACTCAAACTCTGTCTCTGCCTCTGTGGCTCCATAGTATGTGCTGTGTAGTTTGAGCAGTTCTTCCTTGATGGAGCTCTGGTCAATATTATCCAGCACAGAGGCAGACATGTAATGTTCCATTCTGAAGTACGTCTTTCCATGGAGCTAGAAGAAACAGATGGTATAATTGTAGCCCTCACATATAGGGTCTGTCGGCTTCCTGGTTCCAGATTAAGCTGACTCCTGGACTAAGAAGGCATGTTCAATGGAGAGCCTCAACTGAAATCGCTTTTTAGTCCAGGATGGGCTTAATATGGTCTAGGAAACCACCCCATTATGTCAATGTGGTAAACACTGTATAATAACTATACTACTACTGTAGAGGAGGGATTACTACCTCTGCCTGGTAGTCACCAAACTCTGCCTGAAGAGCCAGGGATGCCAGGAGCATGGCATTCTCCATGTCACAGCACACCCTCTCCTCCAAGATATCCTTCCTCAGCTGCAAGTAGTACTGGTGTTTTGTCATGGTGTGTCTGGAGTGGAGCACAGTACGGATACTTTATTCTGAAGCAGGCTATTGTTGTTTAACCAAGGGTTTATTTCACTTCAGCTAAAGGCTCTGACTAGCCTGGTCCCAGATCTGTTTGTGCTGTATAGTCCTATTGGTTGTTGCCATGCTTGGCACAGATCTGAGACCAGGGTCCATATTATTATGATTTATTTAGAATTCAAGGCACACTTAACCTGCATGTCTACCACAGCATTCTTTATTATAGTAACAATAAAAACCCTTGAATGAGTAAGTGTGTCCAAACTTGACTGGTACTGTATATACAGTACCAGTCAAAGGTTTGGACACAGCTCCTCAAAAGGTTTTTATTTTTTCTATACATATGGCATCATGTAGTAACCCCCAAAAAGTTTTAAACAAATCAAAATATATTTTATATTTGAGATTCTTCAAAGTAGCCACCCTTTACCTTGACAGCTTTGCACACTCTTGGCATTATCTTAACCAGCTTCTCCTGGAATGCTTTTACAACAGTCTTGAAGGAGTTCCCACATATGCTGAGCACTTGTTGGCTGCTTTTCCTTCACTCTGCGGTCCAACTCATCCCAAACCATCTCAATTGGGTTGAGGCCAGGTGATTGTGGAGGCCAGGTCATCTGATGCAGCACTCCATCACTCTCCTTCTTGGTCAAATAGCCCTTACACAGCCTGGATGTGTGTTAGGTCATTGTCCTGTTTAAAAACAAATGATAGTCCCACTAAGCGCAAACCAGATGGGATGGCGTGTTGCTGCAGAATGCTGTGGTAGCCATGCTGGTTAAGTGTGCCTTGAATTCTAAATAAATCACTGACAGTGTCACCAGCAAAGCACCCCCACACCATCACACTTCCTCCTCCATGCTTCACGGTGGGAACCACATATGCAGACATCATCCGTTCACCTACTATGCGTCTCACAAAGACATTGCGGTTGGAACCAAAAATGTCAAATTTGGACTCAGACCAAAATAAAGATTTCTACTGGTCTAATGTCCATTGCTTATTTTTCTTGGCCCAAGCAAGTCTCTTCTTCTTATTGGTGTCCTTTAGTAGTGGTTTCTTTCTCCTCTGAACAGTTGATGTTGAGATGTGTCTGTTACTTGAACTCTGTGAAGCATTTATTTTTGCTGAAATCTGAGGTGCCATTAACTCTAATGAACTCATCCTCTGCAGCAGAGGTAACTCTGGGTCTTCCTTTCCTGTGGCGGTCCTCATGAGAGTCAGTTTCATCACAGCGCTTGATTTGTTTTTCCCGACTGCACTTGAAGAAACTTTCAAAGTTCTTTAAATTTTACTGATTGACTGACCTTTAGGTCTTAAAGCAAAGAGAAACGACAGTCCATGACTTATTTGAGCTGTTCTTGCCATAATATGGACTTGGTCTTTTACCAAATAGGGCTTTCTTCCGTATACCACCCCTACCGCATCACAACACAACTGATTGGCTCAAACGCATGAAGGAATGAAATTCCACAAATGAACTTTTAACAAGGCACACCTGTTAATTGAAATGCATTCCAGGTGACTACCTCATGAAGCTGGTTGAGCGAATGCCAAGAGTGTGCAAAGCTCTCATCAAGGCAAAGGGTGGCTACTTTGAAGAATCTCAAATATATTTTGATTTGTTTAACACTTTTGATTACTACATGATTCCATATGTGTTATTTCATAGTTTTGATGTCTTCACTATTATTCCACAATGTAGAAAATAATAAAAAATAAAGGAAAACAATTGAGTAGATGTGTCCAAACTTTTGACTGGTACATGTGCCATTTAGCAGGCTCTTTTATCCAAAGCGAATTAGTCATGCGTGCAAACATTTTAGATATGGTTGTTCACGGGAATCGAACCCACTATCCTGACGTCGCAAGCCTCATACTCTACCAACTCGACCAATAAAGGCAAAAGCGATCCTAGATAAGCATTTCTATTCTGAGATGCTTTATGAATAAGGGCCCGAGCTCCACTGACAGGAAGTGGGCAGACATGTTTCCATTGTCTTCCTTTACGGAGGACAGGGCCTGTCCCGGAGTAAGAGTGGGGAATCAGGTCCCCTTCTCTCCATGTCTTCGTAATCATTATTATCTAAAATATCAAACTGCTCCTAGATCATCACTCATACTCTGAGAAGAT
Organism: Salmo salar; assembly: GCF_965601325.2. Lineage (NCBI taxonomy): Eukaryota > Metazoa > Chordata > Actinopteri > Salmoniformes > Salmonidae > Salmo > Salmo salar. The sequence continues at coordinate 107,935,615 of NC_138303.1, read as the reverse complement.
AAATAGCCCCATGGTCTTACTGAATGAGGTTGACATCATCCAGAAAGAACTTGATGCGTAGGAATAGGTTAAACTGGATGTCTGGTTTCTTCTTCTTGGGTTCTTCCTTCCACCCCTCAGGAGCAACTTTGGACAGCTTGGCATCGGGATCAATGAAGAAGAACTCATTGTCTAGATAAAAGAGACACAGAGGGAGGGGGAGGGAGGGAGGGAGGGAGGGAGGGAGGGAGGGAGAGGAGGAGGGAGATGGAGAGGAGGAGGAGATGGAGGGTGAGGGGAGAGAGTAGGAGGAGGGAGGGCGCAGGGAGGGAGGAGAGAGGGAGAGGAGGAAGTAGAGGGAGGGAGCGATGCAGCAGGGAGGGAGGTGAGAGGAGAAAGGGGGGCAAGGAGGAGTGGGGAGAGCGAGAGAGCGATAACATAGGAATAAGTCAGCATGAGCTGGACACTTACACAGACACACTGAAAATAACTAAGAAAACTTGCAGTCAGAAAGTAGGCAGGAAAATCAACAAGTGTCTGGATGTTGGTTTATAACAGACAGCAGGAGGGCAGGAGAGCAAGAGAGCACACATCCAGCAGGACAGCAGGAGAGCACACATCCAGCAGGAGAGCACACATCCAGCAGGACAGCAGGAGAGCACACATCCAGCAGGAGGGCAGGAGAGCACACATCCAGCAGGAGAGCACACATCCAGCAGGAGAGCAGGAGAGCACACATCCAGCAGGAGAGCAGGAGAGCACACATCCAGCAGGAGAGCACACATCCAGCAGGAGAGCAGGAGAGCACACATCCAGCAGGAGAGCAAGAGAGCACACATCCAGCAGGAGAGCAAGAGAGCACACATCCAGCAGGAGAGCAAGAGAGCACACATCCAGCAGGAGAGCAGGAGAGCACACATCCAGCAGGAGAGCAGGAGAGCACACATCCAGCAGGAGAGCAGGAGAGCACACATCCAGCAGGACAGCAGGAGAGCACACATCCAGCAGGAGAGCAGGAGAGCACACATCCAGCAGGACAGCAGGAGAGCACACATCCAGCAGGACAGCAGGAGAGCACACATCCAGCAGGACAGCAGGAGAGCACACATCCAGCAGGAGAGCAGGAGAGCACACATCCAGCAGGAGAGCAGGAGAGCACACATCCAGCAGGACAGCAGGAGAGCACACATCCAGCAGGACAGCAGGAGAGCACACATCCAGCAGGACAGCAGGAGAGCACACATCCAGCAGGAGAGCAAGAGAGCACACATCCAGCAGGAGAGCAAGAGAGCACACATCCAGCAGGAGAGCAGGAGAGCACACATCCAGCAGGAGAGCAGGAGAGCACACATCCAGCAGGAGAGCAGGAGAGCACACATCCAGCAGGACAGCAGGAGAGCACACATCCAGCAGGACAGCAGGAGAGCACACATCCAGCAGGAGAGCAAGAGAGCACACATCCAGCAGGAGAGCAAGAGAGCACACATCCAGCAGGAGAGCAGGAGAGCACACATCCAGCAGGAGAGCAGGAGAGCACACATCCAGCAGGAGGGCAGGAGAGCACACATCCAGCAGGACAGCAGGAGAGCACACATCCAGCAGGACAGCAGGAGAGCACACATCCAGCAGGACAGCAGGAGGGCAGGAGAGCACACATCCAGCAGGACAGCAGGAGAGCACACATCCAGCAGGAGAGCAGGAGAGCACACATCCAGCAGGACAGCAGGAGAGCACACATCCAGCAGGACAGCAGGAGAGCACACATCCAGCAGGACAGCAGGAGAGCACACATCCAGCAGGACAGCAGGAGAGCACACATCCAGCAGGAACAGATTGGTCATATTGAGTGGGCATGTTGAGTGGGCTGGTTCGAAATTGATACGCACAAAATCGCAATTTCTAAAAGGTTCTACTAATCTATAATGATACTTTGGCTGACCCCTCTACCAAGATGGGCCGGCCCGGTTTTCTGATAGCGCAGCCTACGGCCACATAAACTCACATTCACAAGTCAAACGCAGAATCAGCAAAGAGAGCTGCTCTGACTCATCAGTTAGACAGCCAAGATCATGAAAAACGGTAAGGTTGCCTAGAAATGTAGAAAGAGCCCATTCTACGTTGTCATCTCACTCAAAACTTAGTTTTTTTTGAGGGGGGGGGGCTTAAAAGTACGATTTGTTCAAACAGTAAAGTGCATTATCCTCCATGATTCCTGTAATGAAAGTGTCTTCCCAGCCCATGCCTTCGTCTGCTGCTGTAATGAGCGAGCCTCTCTACTCTCCCCGCATGCGCTCGAGAGAAAAATGCGTTCTGATCATATAACATTTCAAAATGCAACTGCAGGAAAAGTTGCCGCCGCATGCAGGGATGTGAGCTGGTGTGGTTAAAATGTCATGGCCGAATTCTTGTCCGAGTCAGCCCCTGACACACACACACACACACACACACACACACACACACACACACACACACCACACACACACACACACACACACACACACACACCACACACACACACACACAGGATGAACCCTCCACCCATACCATACCTGTGAGGCAGGCCAGGCCGAAGAGGTGGTGCTCCACCAGTCCAACGTGAGCCACCACCATGTCCAACACATCCTTACACACAGCCTTGATGTCACAGCTCAGCTCCAGCTTCTGGCCGGTCAGCAGAACCACCCCCACCTTCCTCTGGACCTCATCCAGCTTCCCACGCTTGTTCTGGGGGAGAGAGATGACACGGGACAGGAGAGAGATCATTTAGGGTGAGATATGGGACAGGAGAGGGCCAGTACATTGCCCTGCACCAGGAGAGGGCCAGTACATTGCCCTGCACCAGGAGAGGGCCAGTACATTGCCCTGCACCAGGAGAGGGCCAGTACATTGCCCTGCACCAGGAGAGGGCCAGTACATTGCCCTGCACCAGGAGAGGGCCAGTACATTGCCCTGCACCAGGAGAGGGCCAGTACATTGCCCTGCACCAGGAGAGGGCCAGTACATTGCCCTGCACCAGGAGAGGGCCAGTACATTGCCCTGCACCAGGAGAGGGCCAGTACATTGCCCTGCACCAGGAGAGGGCCAGTACATTGCCCTGCACCAGGAGAGGGCCAGTACATTGCCCTGCACCAGGAGAGGGCCAGTACATTGCCCTGCACCAGGAGAGGGCCAGTACATTGCCCTGCACCAGGAGAGGGCCAGTACATTGCCCTGCACCAGGAGAGGGCCAGTACATTGCCCTGCACCAGGAGAGGGACAGTACATTGCCCTGCACCAGGAGAGGGACAGTACATTGCCCTGCACCAGAAGAGGGACAGTACATTGCACTGACCACCAGACCTGGGATCTCTCCTCTCCAGAGCAGGATATTTATTTGTATTTTTATAGTTTGGGAGAGTTTGATTGAGCATGCCTGGAGGTTCTAGGTAGGCAGGGTTTCATTGGTTCCATTGTAGCCAGGCCAGCTCTATCAAGCAGAGATAAATGATTCAAAATGAAAGCCTTCTGTTTGAACCCAGAGCTAAAGGAGAGGTTAGGATGTATTCCACTACACTGACAGAACCCTCACTCCCACAACCACCGGGCTAGAAATCAGTCTGCTCTGTTTGGACCCATCAGAAACGCCTTGAGGAGTCTCACCATTATTGAAGAGGGAACCGTCAAGGCAACACATGGCTCGCTGGTCATCTTCACAAATTCAGGACCAAAGAAATTCTGCAATAGGGACGAGAGACAGAGTAAGAAGAGGTTACACACACAGACTGCACCATGTAGGCCTACTTGTTCTCCCCATCTAAAAATCACACCAGCAGCCGTTTCACAAAGAGACAGCTTTGGTTTAGATCTACTGTAGGCCTGAGATGTAGGTAGCCTACCTTAGGTCTGCTATGCGGTAGCCTACCTTAGGTCTGCTATGCGGTAGCCTACCTTAGGTCTGCTATGCGGTAGCCTACCTTAGGTCTGCTATGCGGTAGCCTACCTTAGGTCTGCTATGCGGTAGCCTACCTTAGGTCTGCTATGCGGTAGCCTACCTTAGGTCTGCTATGCGGTAGCCTACCTTAGGTCTGCTATGCGGTAGCCTACCTTAGGTCTGCTATGCGGTAGCCTACCTTAGGTCTGCTATGCGGTAGCCTACCTTAGGTCTGCTATGCGGTAGGCTACCTTAGGTCTGCTATGCGGTAGCCTACCTTAGGTCTGCTATGCGGTAGCCTACCTTAGGTCTGCTATGCGGTAGCCTACCTTAGGTCTGCTATGCGGTAGCCTACCTTAGGTCTGCTATGCGGTAGCCTACCTTAGGTCTGCTATGCGGTAGCCTACCTTAGGTCTGCTATGCGGTAGCCTACCTTAGGTCTGCTATGCGGTAGCCTACCTTAGGTCTGCTATGCGGTAGCCTACCTTAGGTCTGCTATGCGGTAGCCTACCTTAGGTCTGCTATGCGGTAGCCTACCTTAGGTCTGCTATGCGGTAGGCTACCTTAGGTCTGCTATGCGGTAGGCTACCTTAGGTCTGCTATGCGGTAGGCTACCTTAGGTCTGCTATGCGGTAGGCTACCTTAGGTCTGCTATGCGGTAGGCTACCTTAGGTCTGCTATGCGGTAGGCTACCTTAGGTCTGCGGTGGTGTGGTAGCGTTGCATTGAGAGGGTCCCGGAGATCCAGCATGGAGGTGCGTGCCAGGGGCTCATCCCCAGTGTAGAGGCTGGCTCGGGGGTCGTCCCCTGGGTAGAGGGAGGCCCTGGACAGCCTGTTAGCCAGGTGAGCCTGGAGCCTCTGAACCTCTTCCTCACGTCTCTGGAGCATCAGACCCTCGTCGGCTGCACCCTCATACCGCCTGGGGAAAAACAGATTGAAATGCACAACAGAACGGACACGATCGATTCCATACTATACATTGCAGACATTCATATGTGCGCAGCCCCTTCATACAGCCTGCATGGGGAGGACATAGAAATAAGATACATAGAACTGCCATGATTACTTACTCTACATGAACTAGACAAGCATATACGCGGAGTGTACAAAAATATTAAGAACACCTTCCTGATATTGAGTTGCTCTTCCGAATAGCCTTGTTTCGTCGGGGCCTGGACTCTACAGGGATGCTGGGTGGTGGACCATATTTGATACACACGGAAACTGTTGAGCGTGAAAGACCCAGCAGCTTTGCAGTTCTTGACACAAACCGGTGCGCCTGGCACCTACTACCATACCCCGTTCAAAGGCACCTAAATATTTAGTCTTGCCCATTCACCCTCTGAATGGCACACATACACAAGCCATGTTTCAATTGTCTCAGGGCTTAAAAATCCTTCTTTAACCGGTCTCCTCCCGCCTTCATCAACACTGATTGAAGTGGATTTAACAAGTGACATCAATAAGGGATCAGAGCTTTCACCTGGTGTTCCCCGGGCGCCGCAGTGTTCAACTCTCCTGGCTTCAGTGAGCCTAGACTTATGTGGGAATGTCTCTTCATTGAGATTGCTACAGATCAGATGTGTTTGACCACTGTGTTAGCCCACAGATGGTCAGTCATTCAAACAGTGCCATGCATGGTGATTGAGTCATCACTCTGTGCTCCCACGCTAGCCAGTCGCTAGTCACGAGTATCACCTTCTCTCATCATCACGCTGTGCTCCCACGCTAGCCACGAGTATCACCTTCTCTCATCATCATCATGCTGAGCTCCCACGCTAGCCAGTCGCTAGCCACGAGTATCACCTTCTTTCATTCTTCCACCACAAAAAGTTTACTTAAAAAGTTGTTCTAAAATCCCCCAAGCAACTAAAACATGGAGAAAAGACATCTTGTTTCCATAGCAAATCTGCCTGCACACATACATAAAACTGGATAGTTTAACATACGCCATTAAAAACTTTATGGACATTAGGTTACTGGTCTTAGAGATGATAGATAAGAGAAACATATGAAACACACACACACAGGAAAGTATTCCGACCACTTGACTTTTTCCACATTTTGTTACGTTACAGCCTTATTCTGAAATGGATTAAATAAAAAATAATCCTCAGCAATCTACACATATTGACAAAGCGAAAACCGTTCCTTAATTTTTGCAAATGTTTTAAAAATAAAAAACCGAAACATCTTATTTACATAAGTATTCAGACCCTTTGCTATGAGACTCAACATTGAGCTCAGGTGGATCCTATTTCCATTGATCATCCTTGAGATGTTTCTACAACTTGATTGGAGTCCACTTGTGGTAAATTCAATTGATTGGACATGATTTGGAAAGGCACACTCCTGTCTACATAAGGTCCCACTGTTGTCAGAGCAAAAACCAAGCAATGAGGTCGAAGGAATTGTCCGTAGTGCTCCGAGACAGGATTGTGTCAAGGCACAGATCTGGGGAAGGCTACCAAAAAATGTCTGCAGCATTGAAGGTCCCCAAGAAAACAGTGGCCTCCATCATTCTTAAATGGAAGAAGTTTGGAACCACCAAGACTCTTCCTAGAGCTGGCCGCCCGGCCAAACTGAGCAATCGTGGGAGAAGGGCCTTGGTCAGGGAGGTGACAAAGAACTCTATGGTCACTCTGACAGAGCTTCAGAGTTCCTCTGTGGAGATGGGAGAACCTTCCAGAAGGACAACTACCTTTGCAGCACACCACCAATCAGGCCTTTATGGTAGAGTGGCCAGACGGAAGCCACTTCTCAGTAAAAAGGCACATGACAGCCCGCTTGGAGTTTGACCATGAGAAACAAGATTCTTTGGTCTGATGAAACCAAGATTGAACTCTTTGGCCTGAATGCCAAGCGTCACGTCTCGAGGAAACCTGGCACCATCCCTACGGTGAAGCATGGTGGTGGCAACATCATGCTATGGGGAGGTTTTTAAGCGGCAGGGGACTAGTCAGGATCGAGGGAAAGATGAATAGAACAAAGTACAGAGAGATCCTTGATGAAAACCTGCTCCAGAGCACTCAGGACCTCAGACTGAGGCGAAGGTTCACCTTCCAACAGGACAACGACCCTAAGCACACAGCCAAGAGAACGCAGGAGTGGCTTTGGGACAAGTCTTTGAATGTCCGTGAATGGCCCAGCCAGAGACTGGACTTGAACATCTCTGGAGAGAACTGAAAATAGGTGTGCAGCAACACTCCACATCCAACCTGACAGAGCTTGAGAGGATCTGCAGAGAATAATGTGAGAAACTCCCCAAATACAGGTGTGCCAAGCTTGTAGCGTCATACCCAAGAATACTTGAGGCTGTAATCACTGCCAAAGGTGCTTCAACAAAGTACTGAGTGAAGGGTCTGAATACTTACACTACCACTCAAAAGTTTGGACACACCTACTCATTCAAGGGTTTTTATTTTTACTATTTTCTACATTGTAGAATAATAGTGAAGACATCAAAACTATGAAATAACACATGGAATCATGTAATAAGCAAAAAACAGTGTAAAACATGTCAAAATATATTATATACAGAAGATAGCCCTATTTGGTAAAAGACCAAGTCCATATTATGGCAAGAACAGCTCAAATAAGCAAAGAGAAGCGACAGTCCATCCTTACTTTAAGTCAGTGAATACGGAAAATGTCAAGTACTTTGAAAGTTTCTTCAAGTGCAGGCGCAAAAACCATCAAGCGCTATGATGAAACTGGCTCTCATGAGGACCACCACAGGATAGGGAAGACCCAGTTATCTCTGCTGCAGAGGATAAGTTCATTAGAGTTAACTGCATCTCAGATTCTTCAGAGTTCAAGTAACAGACACATTTCAACATCAACTGTTCAGAGGAGACCACGTGAATCAGGCATTCATAGTCGAATTGCTGTAAGGAAACCACGAGTAAAATAAAATAAAGATCCTTGCTTGGGCCAAGAAACACGAGCAATGGATATTCAACCAGTGGAAATATGTCCTTTGGTCCAAATTTGAGATTTTTGTGAGAGGGTAGGTGAATGGATGATCTCCGCACGTGTGGTCCCCACCGTGAAGCATGGAGGAGGAGGTGTGATGGTGCTTTGCTGGTGACACTGTCAGTGATTTATTTTGAATTCCAGGCACACTTAACCAGCATGGCTACCACAGCATTCTGCAGCAAAACGCCATCACATCTGATTTGTGCTTAGTGAGACTATCATTTGTTTTTCAACAGGACAATGACCCAACACACATCCAGGCTGTGTAAGGGCTATTTGACCAAGGAGAGTGATGAGTGCTGCATCAGATGACCTGGATCACCCAACCGCAACCCAATTGAGATGGTTTGGAATGAGTTGGACCGCAGAGTGAAAGAAAAGCAGACAATAAATGCTCAGCATATGTGGGAACTCCTTCAAAGCTGTTGGAAAAGCATTCCTCATAAAGCTGGTTGAGAAAACGCCAAGAGTGTACAAAACTGTCATCAAGGCAAAGGGTGGCTACTTTGAAGAATATCAAATATATTTTGATTTGTTCAATACTTTTTTAGTTACTCTGAGTCCATATGTGTTATTTTATTATTCTACAATGTAGTAAAATAGTAAAAGTAAAGAAAAACCCTTGAATGAGTAGGTGTGTCTAAACTTTTGACTGGCACTGTATGTAAAATGTGATTTCAGGTTTGTAAAAATGTCTTTTTTTTGGTTGCTTTGTCATTATGGGGTATTGTCTGTAGAATGATGAGGAAAAACAACTATTTAATCAATTTTAGAATAAGGCAGTAATCAGGAAAAAGTCCAGGGGTTCTGAATACTTTCCAAATGCACTGCGTCACTAAAATCTAAAGCGCCAGAACAGCTGTTCGGTGAGTGTGTGTCGTTCCACTCCATGGCCCTGTGCCCAAACTGTCTGCCTACACACAGGATCAATTATGAAATCATACTGGCACTGATTAACCTACCACACCCCACCACACTACAGCCAGCCTGCAGCCGACCGTGTGTGTCACACTGATATCACACACAGAGAGATAGGGCTCTGGTCTAAAGTAGTGCACTATATAGGGAATAGGGTTCCATAGGGCTCTGGTCTAAAGTAGTGCACTATATAGGGCTCTGGTTGAAAGTCCTATGGAACCCTATTCCCTATATTGTGCACTACTTTGGACCAGAGCTCTATATAGGGAAAAGTGTACCATTCCTGAGACACACCTAGACTAGGTAGCCTAGCGGTTATAGTGTTGGGCCAGTAACCGAAAGGTAACGACAAGGTAAAAATCTGTCGTTCTGCCCCTGAACAAGGAAGTTAACCCACTGTTCCCCGGTAGGCCGTCATTGTAAATAAGAATTTGTTCTTAACTGACTTGCCTAGTTAAATCAAGGTAAAAAACTGAAATAAAAGACTAGACCATAGAGCCAGGTTATACATTAACCAGCAGAGGGTGCAGGAGGGCCATAGATAAAACATCATACAGCTAATGGGTAAGACTGCTTCAGGAAGTAAAAAAAAAAACATGACCCTTTAGGAGGCACACCTTACCCTGGAACAGCTGTGAATAACTGAAAACGGGATGATATACATTTCCAGATTTTTATTTAACCTTTATCCTGATAAATAACTCAACTCGGACTGACGTGTTTCCATACCTCTCCGTTTCCCCTGTCTTGTGCACCGTGAGCGGTTTGAGAATAGCTGCACCCTGAGATAGACACCTGTTAATGTTCAGCTAAAGGTATGTATCCTGGGCCACGGTATATACACTACACTACCAGGAGTATGTGGACACCTGCTCGTCAAACATCTCATTCCAAAATCATGGCCATTAATATGGAGTTGGTCTCCCCTTTGCTGTTATAACAGCCTCCAGTCTTCTGGGAAGGCTTTCTACTAGATGTTGGAACATTGCTACTAGGACTTGCTTCCTTCCAGCCACAAGAGCATTAGTGAGGTCGGGCACTGATGTTGGGCGATTAGGCCTGGCACGCAGTCGGCGTTCCAATTCATCCCAAAGGTGTTCGATGGGGTTGAGGTCAGGGCTCTGTGCAGGCCAGTCAAGTTCTTCCACACCAATCGACAAACCATTTCTGTATGGACCTAGCTTTGTGCACAGGGCATTGTCATACTGAAAACAGGAAAGGGCCTTCCCCAAAACAGTTGCCACAAAGTTGGAAGCACAGAATTGTCTACAATGTCATTGTATGCTGTAGCATTAAGATTTTCCTTCACTGGAACTAAGGGGCCTGGCCCGAATCACAAAAAACAGCCTCACACCATTATTCCTCCACCAAACTTTACAGTTGACACTATGCATTGGGGCAGGTAGCGTACTCCTGGCATCAACCGAACCCTGATTCCTCCATCGGACTGCCAGATGGTGAAGCGTGATTCATCACTCCAGCCAACGCTTGAAATTGTGCATGGTGATCTTAGGCTTGTGTGCAGTAGCTCAGCCATGGAAACCCATTTCATGAAGCTCCCGACAAACAGTTCTTGTGCTGACGTTGCTTCCAGAGGCAGTTTGGAACACAGTAGTGAGTGTTGCAACCGAGGACAGACGATTTTAATGCGCTTCAGCACTCGGCGGTCCTGTTCTGTGAGCTTGTGTGGCCTACCACTTCACGGCTGAGCTGTTGTTGCTCCTAGATGTTTCTACTTCACAATAACAGCACTTACAGTTGACCAGAAATTTGATAAACTGACTTGTTGGAAAGGTGGCATCCTATGACGGTGCCACATTTAAAGTCAGAGCTCTTCAGTAAGGCCATTCTACTGCCAATGTTTTGTCTATGGAGGTTACATGGCTGTGTGCTCGATTTTATACACCTGTCAGCAACAGGTGTGGCTGAAATAGACATATCCACTAATTTGAAGGGGTGTCCACATACTGCTGGATATATAATCTAAATGCTATAGAGCAGGGTGTGCACACACACAAACACAAACACACGTTTCTATAGCAGGACTCAGACATTTGACTGGACACTAGGAATGTGAGACGGGAGAGAGTGCAGTCGGGTGAAGGGTTGTTTTCATTAAGGCACACCATAGCACAACCTTTTTTTTTGTTTTAAACATTGTGTAATGAAAAACGAAAAAGGAGCCTTTGCTATTGGACATGTTCAGATGGTACCTCCCTGTTTCGGACTGTTTTCTTCCATTGCGTATCCTAATGAACAAAGCACAGGTGAATCTTCTTCTGGGAACGGACATACCTGCATCTCAGGTGTAATTCTTAGCAGGGATGTACCTGTGTCTGTGTGCGTTGTGGCTGGTGAGAGACATGCCGTGATGGTCTGAGAGAGCCAACTGGGAGCTGTAACGTCTCGCTTCCTCTGGTTTCTTAACTGAAACAGAAGAAATAAAATATATCAAGTTACATCACATGATCTACAGCACGCGCCAACGGGCAGCAGGCTCCGAGGGGCAGCAGGCTCCGAGGGGAGTTGGTCGGGTAGTGACGGTGAAAGTGGAACAGACGAATCAGAGGTATCACACATTCGGTTAACAGCAGCTTCGTGTGTCAGTGAGGTTGCTGGGAGTGCAGTTAAGCTGTATATAATTTCCTTTCCAAGATGAGGGGGACGTGAAGTGGATAGCAGTACAGAAGTAAAAATACTTTAAAGTACTACTTTTGTCATTTTTGGGGGTATCTGTATTTTAATTTATATTTTTGACAACATTTACTTCACTACATTCCTAAAGAAAATGATGTACTTTTTACACCATACATTTTCTCTGACATCCAAAAGTACTTCTCACATTTTAAATGCTTAGCAGGACTGAAAATGGTTCAATTCACGCACTTATCAAGAGAACATCCCTGGTCATCCCTACTGCCTCTGATCTGGCAACTCTAAACACAAATGCTTGGTTTGTAAATTATGTTGGAGTGTGCCCGTGGTGATCTGTAACTGTAAAAACACAAACAATTCTACCATCTGGTTTCCTTAATATAAGGAATTTGAAATAATTTACTTTTCATTTTACATTTTTGCAATTACATTTCATTTTGATACTTAAGTCTATTTAAAACCAAATACTTTTAGACTTTTACTGAAGTAGTATTTTACTGGGTGACTTTCACTTGAGTAATTTCCTATTAAAAAGGTATCTTTACTTTCACTCAAGTAAGACAATTGGGTACTTTTTCCACCACTGGTGGATAGTCAGCTCTGGCTTTAAGATACATGACTCATAACGAATCTACATTCAACGGCACATTTTCCTCTTTCGCTGTGGAATTTGAAACACCTTGTGTGTAACGAACATGCAGTTTTTGTATTCTAAAGATTAAAAAGGACTGGCTTGAATGATATGCTACCTTGTCTGTAGTCAGTGTCGGAGGATGCAACAGAGGGGCTCTCACTGGACGAGCTGTAGTCACTGTGGTACCTCCGATGGGAGTGGAGAGGATCTGAAAGATAGACATTAAAATCAGAGTTATTATAATGAAAGCTACGATCCCTTATTGATGGCACATGTTAAATCCACTTCAAAATCAGTGTAGATGAAGAGACAGGTTAAAGAAGGATTTTTAAGCCTTGAGACAATTGAGACATGGATTGTGCATGTGTGCCATTCAGAGGGTGAATGGGCAAGACAAAAGATTTAATGGGGCAAGCCGAAAGTGCCTTTGAACGGGGTATGGTAGTAGGTACCAGGCGCACCAGTTTGAGTGTGTCAAGAACTGCAAAGCTGCTGGGTTTTCATGCTCAACAGTTTCCAGTGTATCAAGAATGATCCACTACCCAAAGGACATCCAGCCAATTTGACAACTGTGGGAAGCACTGGAGTCAATTTGCTTCCTGATAGAACGCTTTTGAGAACTTGTAGAGTCCATGCCCTGACAAATGAAGGCTGTTTTGAGGGCAAAAATAGGGTGGTGTTCCTAATGTTTTGTAGACTCAGTGAATTTTCATGAGAGAACAGTCACTGCATCATAGTCAAGTTTTGCTTTCACAGCTCCAACACATCTGTAGACACAGCATCACTGTTATGGCTATACAATCATCCAAAGTAGGTTTTTCATTTTGACACAGAAAAACTAGTTTGATCCAAGATGCCATATTTTATGTCACGACCAAATACATTTTAATTAATTAATTTTAAGAGGATTTGACTGATTAGCAGTGAAGACGTTCTAACTCAGGGGAAATGGAGTCCACACGTGGTGGTGAGAATGAGGCTCTGGTTAAAAGTAGTACACTATGTAGGGAATAGGGTTCCATAGGGCTCTGGTTAAAAGTAGTACACTATGTAGGGAATAGGTTTCCATAGGGCTCTGGTCTAAAGTAGTGCACTATATATGGAATAGGGTTCCATAGGGCTCTGGTCTAAAGTAGTGCACTATATAGGGAATAGGGTTCTATAGGGCTCTGGTCTAAAGTAGTGCACTATATAGGGAATAGGTTTCCATAGGGCTCTGGTCTAAAGTAGTACACTATGTAGGGAATAGGTTTCCATAGGGCTCTGGTCTAAAGTAGTGCACTATATATGGAATAGGGTTCCATAGGGCTCTGGTCTAAAGTAGCGCACTATATAGGGAATAGGGTTCTATAGGCTCTGGTCTAAAGTAGTGCACTATATATAGGGAATAGGGTTCTATAGGTCTCTGGTCTAAAGTAGTGCACTATATAGGGAATAGGGTTCTATAGGGCTCTGGTCTAAAGTAGTGCACTATATAGGGAATAGGGTTCCATCTGGGACACAGCCTGAGAACTCAGAGCAGCGGTTCCTTTTCAACTGCTGGGGGAATTTGATTCTCCAAAATCGTTTGTGAACAAACACATTAAACCTGTTGAGACAACAGTAAGAAATACAAATAACTCATGCCAGGCAAGTAAACAAACATGGAAAGATGTCATGAAAAGTCTCTATAATCAGATAGAAAATATCATAAATAATAGGTGAAGCCAGCTAGCTTTACGCTGCAAAGTGTTGTGAATATTCCTCTAGTTTTAACAGCCTCAGGCAGGGAAAGAGGCAGGGCTGTGTGTGAGGAGCACTGACTAGATGGATTAGAGGCAGGGTTGGCTGGCTGTGTGAGAGGAGATCTGACTAGATGGATTAGAGGCAGGGTTGGCTGGCTGTGTGAGAGGAGATCTGACTAGATGGATTAGAGGCAGGGTTGGCTGGCTGTGTGAGAGGAGATCTGCCTAGATGGATTAGAGGCAGGGTTGGCTGGCTGTGTGAGAGGAGATCTGACTAGATGGATTAGAGGCAGGGTTGGCTGGCTGTGTGAGAGGAGATCTGACTAGATGGATTAGAGGCAGGGTTGGCTGGCTGTGTGAGGAGATCTGACTAGATGGATTAGAGGCAGGGTTGGCTGGCTGTGTGAGGAGATCTGACTAGATGGATTAGAGGCAGGGTTGGCTGGCTGTGTGAGGAGATCTGACTAGATGGATTAGAGGCAGGGTTGGCTGGCTGTGTGAGAGGAGATCTGACTAGATGGATTAGAGTCAGGGTTGGCTGGCTGTGTGAGAGGAGATCTGACTAGATGGATTAGAGTCAGGGTTGGCTGGCTGTGTGAGAGGAGATCTGACTAGATGGATTAGAGGCAGGGTTGGCTGGCTGTGTGAGAGGAGATCTGACTAGATGGATTAGAGGCAGGGTTGGCTGGCTGTGTGAGGAGATCTGACTAGATGGATTAGAGGCAGGGTTGGCTGGCTGTGTGAGGAGATCTGACTAGATGGATTAGAGGCAGGGTTGGCTGGCTGTGTGAGGAGATCTGACTAGATGGATTAGAGGCAGGGTTGGCTGGCTGTGTGAGAGGAGATCTGACTAGATGGATTAGAGGCAGGGTTGGCTGGCTGTGTGAGAGGAGATCTGACTAGATGGATTAGAGGCAGGGTTGGCTGGCTGAGTGAGGAGATCTGACTAGATGGATTAGAGGCAGGGTTGGCTGGCTGTGTGAGAGGAGATCTGACTAGATGGATTAGAGGCAGGGTTGGCTGGCTGTGTGAGAGGAGATCTGACTAGATTGATTAGAGGCAGGGTTGGCTGGCTGTGTGAGAGGAGATCTGACTAGATGGATTAGAGGCAGGGTTGGCTGGCTGTGTGAGAGGAGATCTGACTAGATGGATTAGAGGCAGGGTTGGCTGGCTGTGTGAGAGGAGATCTGACTAGATGGATTAGAGGCAGGGTTGGCTGGCTGTGTGAGAGGATATCTGACTAGATGGATTAGAGGCAGGGTTGGCTGGCTGTGTGAGAGGAGTTCTGACTAGATGGATTAGAGGCAGGGTTGGCTGGCTGTGTGAGAGGAGATCTGACTAGATGGATTAGAGGCAGGGTTGGCTGGCTGTGTGAGAGGAGATCTGACTAGATGGATTAGAGGCAGGGTTGGCTGGCTGTGTGAGAGGAGATCTGACTAGATGGATTAGAGGCAGGGTTGGCTGGCTGTGTGAGAGGAGATCTGACTAGATGGATTAGAGGCAGGGTTGGCTGGCTGTGTGAGAGGAGATCTGACTAGATGGATTAGAGGCAGGGTTGGCTGGCTGTGTGAGAGGAGATCTGACTAGATGGATTAGAGGCAGGGTTGGCTGGCTGTGTGAGAGGAGATATGACTAGATGGATTAGAGGCAGGGTTGGCTGGGTGTGTGAGAGGAGATCTGACTAGATGGATTAGAGGCAGGGTTGGCTGGCTGTGTGAGGAGATCTGACTAGATGGATTAGAGGCAGGGTTGGCTGGCTGTGTGAGGAGATCTGACTAGATGGATTAGAGGCAGGGTTGGCTGGCTGTGTGAGGAGATCTGACTAGATGGATTAGAGGCAGGGTTGGCTGGCTGTGTGAGAGGAGATCTGACTAGATGGATTAGAGTCAGGGTTGGCTGGCTGTGTGAGAGGAGATCTGACTAGATGGATTAGAGTCAGGGTTGGCTGGGTGTGTGAGAGGAGATCTGACTAGACTCCATGGGTGAGTCAGAACTCTTCAATGAGACAATGCTAAAATATCAATCCATTGGTGAGTCAGTGCCATATTTTCCATTTGTGACAAAATCAAAATGAAAGAAAAGTGATCTTGCAAATTCATCAGGCTACGGGTGTAAAAGAGGCTTTTTAGTAGTGCTGTCTTTATTTTATTACTTAATGTTAATACCGTCTTTGGTGCGCTTATCAATGCACAACCACAAGTTTAAAATGCATTCTGTCATTCCAAAATGCGGACTGTGATATATTTGAACATTACTATTTTATAAACACAAATAAATATTTGATTAATAAAATATTTAACCTCCAAGTGGTACGCTACAAAGCAGGTTCAATGAGTTAGCCATCTAACTTTGATAAAGAACCAGAAATCACCATTAGCTTTCTTAATCAATCAGAAAAACAAACTTAGATGCGTTTTTGGTTGAGTCATTTGAAGCGCATCTTTAAAAAAAAAATTGATAGATAGATAGATAGATCTATCAGAATATTTAGGTAAGTTAGCTAGCTAACTGATTGAACCTGCTTTGTTGTATAACTCTCTACTGTGGTAAAACCCATGACGTCAGTCCAACATACCTTCAAGTGTTTACAAAACCAGAAAGTCCTGCTCACTCCATGCTACTGTACATACTTTAAAAACGCAACATTCTTCAGAGATTTCTCATGTGGGGGTAAAAAAAACAACACTTCTCAGTCGAGTAGGTTTCTGGCCTATTTGGTGTCTTATGTAAACAATGAGCTGAGCAGAGCAGAACAGTAAGACACTTAGAGCAACAGGGATATTGCTGCTGAGTGAGTAGGCCACGATCTACCGGTTCACCTATTGACGAAAAAAATAGTTCCTTCCACTGCGACTCCAGATCTCAGAGAATAAAGCAGATTCACACTGACCCTGACTTACGTCTGTCCCATTGGGAATAAAGATGATTAAGTAAGTAAGTAAAAGTTGTAAATAAATCTGACATTGGCTGTGAAGACCTTTCTAAATGCTACAGGGCGGGGTCAAGTGGTGATGGTTTTTTGTAGGCCTACAGCCAATCAAATGATTGAAGGGACATCTCCCTTTCATGGACACAATTGTAAGCTGAATATATTTTCAGCGTGTGTGTGTGTGTGTGTGTGTGTGTGTGTGTGTGTGTGTGTGTGTGTGTGTGTGTGCGCGTACATACATTTCCGACAGTAAAGGTACGTCAAATGGAGATTGTCATTCTGCCCACCAGCAGCAGCTCTGAGGCCATAGCCTAGTGAGTGACGCACTGACTGAGCCAAATGACTCATGAGACAGTGGAAACTTCAATCAAAAGATGTGTGTGTGTGTGTGTGTGTGTGTGTGTGTGTGTGTGTGTGTGTGTGTGGGGAGGCTGGTTTAGTCTACAGCAGTACCAACACGTCTGACCCCATCCCGTTTACACACGTCTGACCCCATCCCGTTTACACACGTCTGACCCCATCCCGTTTACACACGTCTGACCCCATCCCGTTTACACACGTCTGTCCCCATCCCGTTTACACACGTCTGTCCCCATCCCGTTTACACACGTCTGTCCCCATCCCGTTTACACACGTCTGTCCCCATCCCGTTTACACACGTCTGTCCCCATCCCGTTTACACACGTCTGTCCCCATCCCGTTTACACACGTCTGTCCCCATCCCGTTTACACACGTCTGTCCCCATCCCGTTTACACACGTCTGTCCCCATCCCGTTTACACACGTCTGTCCCCATCCCGTTTACACACGTCTGTCCCCATCCCGTTTACACACGTCTGTCCCCATCCCGTTTACACACGTCTGTCCCCATCCCGTTTACACACGTCTGTCCCCATCCCGTTTACACACGTCTGTCCCCATCCCGTTTACACACGTCTGTCCCCATCCCGTTTACACACGTCTGTCCCCATCCCGTTTACACACGTCTGTCCCCATCCCGTTTACACACGTCTGTCCCCATCCCGTTTACACACGTCTGTCCCCATCCCGTTTACACACGTCTGTCCCCATCCCGTTTACACACGTCTGTCCCCATCCCGTTTACACACGTCTGTCCCCATCCCGTTTACACACGTCTGTCCCCATCCCGTTTACACACGTCTGTCCCCATCCCGTTTACACACGTCTGTCCCCATCCCGTTTACACACGTCTGTCCCCATCCCGTTTACACACGTCTGTCCCCATCCCGTTTACACACGTCTGTCCCCATCCCGTTAACACACGTCTGTCCCCATCCCGTTAACACACGTCTGTCCCCATCCCGTTAACACACGTCTGTCCCCATCCCGTTAACACACGTCTGTCCCCATCCCGTTAACACACGTCTGTCCCCATCCTGTTAACACACGTCTGTCCCCATCCTGTTAACACACGTCTGACCCCATCCTGTTTAACATGACTTGTCTTTATTTGCGGCCCCGTTGCTCCACCAACACTGATAAGGTTCAGTGCCGTGACCACTCTCTTAACCTGTTGGGGCTAGGGGGCAGTATTGACACAGCCGGATAAAAACGTACCCGATTTAATCTGGTTACTACTCCTGCCCAGTAACTAGAATATGCATATAATTATTGGCTTTGGATAGAAAACACCCTAAAGTTTCTAAAACTGTTTGAATGGTGTCTGTGAGTATAACAGAACTCATATGGCAGGCCAAAACCTGAGAAGATTCCATGCAGGAAGTGGCCTGTCTGACAAGATGTGTTTCATCTAGGCTCTTTTTATTGAAGACTGAGGATCTTTGCTGTAACGTGACACTTCCTACAGCTCCCATAGGCTCTCAGGAAAAAGCTGAACGTTATCGAGGCAGGCTCTGGCTGAAACACTTTATCGCGTTTGGCAAGTGGCCGCTCAGAGTACTGTGGGCTTAGGCGCGTGCCCGAGTCGACCGAATGCTTTATTTTTTTTCGTCTGTTTACCTAAATGCAGATTCCCGGTCGGAATATTATCGCTTTTTTATGAGAAAAATGGCATAAAAATGTATTTTAAACAGCGGTTGACATGCTTCGAAGTACGGTAATGGAATATTTAGAATTTTTTTGTCACGAATTGCGCCATGCTCGTAACCCTTATTTACCCTTTCGGATAGTGTCTTGAACGCACGAACAAAACGCCGCTGTTTGGATATAACGATGGATTATTTTGGACCAAACCAACATTTGTTATTGAAGTAGAAGTCCTGGGAGTGCATTCTGACGAAGACAGCAAAGGTAATAACATTTTTCTTATAGTAAATCTGACTTTGATGAGTGCTAAACTTGCTGGGTGTCTAAATAGCTAGCCCTGTGATGCCGGGCTATCTACTGAGAATATTGCAAAATGTGCTTTCACCGAAAAGCTATTTTAAAATCGGACATATCGAGTGCATAGAGGAGTTCTGTATCTATAATTCTTAAAATAATTGTTATGCTTTTTGTGAACGTTTATCGTGAGTAATTGAGTAAATTCACCGGCAGTGTTCGGTGGGAATGCTAGTCACATGCTAGTCACATGCTAATGTAAAAGCAGGTTTTTGATATAAATATGAACTTGATTGAATGTATGTATTGTATAACATAATGTCCTAGGGTTGTCATCTGATGAAGATCAAAGGTTAGTGCTACATTTAGCTGTGGTTTGGGTTTATGTGACATTATATGCTAGCTTGAAAAATGGGTGTCTGGTTATTTCTGGCTGGGTACGCTGCTGACATAATCTAATGTTTTGCTTTCGTTGTAAAGCCTTTTTGAAATCGGACAGTGTGGTTAGATTAACGAGAGTCTTATCTTTAAAATGGTGTAAAATAGTCATATGTTTGAAAAATTGAAGGTTTTGCATTTCTAAGGTTTTTGAATAACGCGCCACGGGATTGCACTGGCTGTTACGTAGGTGGGACGATTTGGTGCCACCTAGCCCAGAGAGGTTAACGGTTGTGGTACTGAAAAGGGAAGGGGATCATTAGTAGTCTCCATCACGTCGATGAAGAGATAACTTGTTGTATCATACAGACTCAGTGTAACGCAGGTTGTGAAGGTGCCGTCCGTCCATCTGAATACACCCTTGTACATGGTTTTGTTATTTTAATCCTTCACTATGACCTCTGTTCTGAGAGCTGGTGGGAGCGGGCCATTTGAAATGCTTTGCCGTCCGACATACACCTTCAGTTCAGAGGCTATACACTCTTCACCCTGTTTACCTCCCATTCAGCTGAGTTTCCTAGTCTAAACTAGAGCAAAACGTGCATTTACTTGCCTGATCTCAGCTATCTGCCTAGACACGTCTGTGTGGTAATATAGCCCAGCCGCGGTAATACAGCCCTGCCGCGGTAATACAGCCCTGCCGCGGTAATACAGCCCTGCCGCGGTAATACAGCCCTGCCGCGGTAATACAGCCCTGCCGCGGTAATATAGCCCAGCCGCGGTAATATAGCCCAGCCGCGGTAATATAGCCCTGCCGCGGTAATATAGCCCAACCGCGCTAATATAGCCCAACCGCGCTAATATAGCCCAACCGCGCGCCCCGCGGTATCTAACTATAAAGAAGAGAGGGTGTGGACAGTGGTTTAAAGGGATGGCCTCCTGATAATGATTTTCAAATGGGAGCTCTATTACTTTTAACCAACCATTAACCTTGAATTTAATTCAGACAACAACAAAAAAGTCTGTTTTCACCATTAGACTAACAGCTCTGCTGAGAGAGAGCGAGAGGAGCAGACCAGCAGTAAAGGTGACATGATTCTTCATGCAGTCAGAGTAGCCAGAAAGACTCCCAGAGTACAAGACACACATCTGTATTCTACACAGGTGCTTCCTGCTGCCTCCTCTCACAGTCTGCTGTCAACAAATCAAAACAGAGCCACTGACTCTTCTCTGGGAGAGAAACGGTAACGTGGTAAGGCCATCCAGCCCTGTACTGCTGTAGCCATCGTCACACAGACTGTGGGAGGGTGGCAGTCAAGGCCAAGACAGAGGATAAAGAGCCGAGGAGGGCCAGGCTCAAACACACAGACACACCCCCAGCTAATCTGGAATGAACATCTCAGCACATTCCCCACGCCAACACACTCCGCAGAGGGAAGGGAGGAAGGAGAACAGGGCAGAGTGGGAAAGAGAGAGACTGTGTGTGTGTGTGTGTGTGTGTGTGTGTGTGTGTGTGTGTGTGTGTGTGTGTGTGTGTGTGTGTGTGTGTGTGTGTGAAGATGAATAGTTTACTTTGAAGATCTAATCCTCCCAGTGAATCATTTGATAATTGATTCATTAATTTTTTGTCTTTCTATTTTATAACTGTTTGGATTTTCTGCTTCCAAGGCAATAATCACTAGGAGAAAGAGAAGGAAAGGCCCCACTATGTTAATCTGAGTCACACTAGGGGAAAGAGAAGGAAAGGCCCCACTATGTTAATCTGAGTCACACTAGGGGAAAGAGAAGGAAAGGCCCCACTATGTTAATCTGAGTCACACTAGGGGAAAGAGAAGGAAAGGCCCCACTATGTTTATCTATGTCACACTAGGGGAAAGAGAAGGAAAGGCCCCACTATGTTTATCTGAGTCACACTAGGGGAAAGAGAAGGAAAGGCCCCACTATGTTTATCTGAGTCACACTAGGGGAAAGAGAAGGAAAGGCCCCACTATGTTAATCTGAGTCACACTAGGGGAAAGAGAAGGAAAGGCCCCACTATGTTTATCTGAGTCACACTAGGGGAAAGAGAAGGAAAGGCCCCACTATGTTAATCTGAGTCACACTAGGGGAAAGAGAAGGAAAGGCCCCACTATGTTTATCTGAGTCACACTAGGGGAAAGAGAAGGAAAGGCCCCACTATGTTTATCTGAGTCACACTAGGGGAAAGAGAAGGAAAGGCCCCACTATGTTAATCTGAGTCACACTAGGGGAAAGAGAAGGAAAGGCCCCACTATGTTTATCTGAGTCACACTAGGGGAAAGAGAAGGAAAGGCCCCACTATGTTAATCTGAGTCACACTAGGGGAAAGAGAAGGAAAGGCCCCACTATGTTTATCTGAGTCACACTAGGGGAAAGAGAAGGAAAGGCCCCACTATGTTAATCTGAGTCACACTAGGGGAAAGAGAAGGAAAGGCCCCACTATGTTTATCTGAGTCACACTAGGGGAAAGAGAAGGAAAGGCCCCACTATGTTTATCTGAGTCACACTAGGGGAAAGAGAAGGAAAGGCCCCACTATGTTAATCTGAGTCACACTAGGGGAAAGAGAAGGAAAGGCCCCACTATGTTAATCTGAGTCACACTAGGGGAAAGAGAAGGAAAGGCTCCACTATGTTTATCTGAGTCACACTAGGGGAAAGAGAAGGAAAGGCTTCGCTGTGTTTATCTATGTCACACTAGGGAAGAGACTAGGGAAATTCCACTGCAATTTGTGTCATAAATGTTATCGACACAAAAAGATTCCACAGTGTTTCCATCAGAGTGGTAGTGATTCAAATATATGGTATGACTTTATTCATTATAACTGGTTGTTTTTCCTCTCAGCCTGTCAATCAAGCCAGAATGATTCAACATTCTGAACACTCTTAGAGCCTCTTCACAGGAACTACACCTTCCCTAAAAATACTGTCTGCTAAACATATTACTGGAATGTAAACTAGCGGACTTGCTACGTCTCAACCAGTACCTCCAGAGGCAGCGCTCGATACCCGCGCTGATAGTTACACCCCCCCCCCCCCCCGGAAGCACGGCGGTGTAAACAGAATTGTCTCATCAAGCCAACATCGCTACAGAATAAATGGTCATAGTAGAGCCATGTTTTTGAAACAGCTGAATGTATACACTTGTTTTGAGTTTTTACCTGAAATTGCAGTAACAGCCTGTTGTTACATTCTGAGATTGTCGCAGTAGCATCTGGTTGCACTGAGCCACGTAAAACTATGGAAGTAAAAGTGGTGATTGGGGGGGATTGTTTTCCTGGGGTCCCAGAGCTGAGGTAGTAGGCTGACCTAACTAACTGCAGCTGTAGTATATAATGTAGTAATACATTATATGGGCTATGATGGAACCAGATTACTTTTCTAAATCTGATCATACGGTTTATAAATAAACTCCTGGCCCTAGGGACGATCAAAACAAACCCTTTACACAGACAATGAGACAACTGCGATCGGACAAAAACAAAAAAAAAGAGGGCTGAACTGGCTGTATGCAGGGTTGCATCGTGAAGGCCTTTGCATCTGTAATTTAAAAATACTCACAGTATGTCATCACTATGGTATTGATTGATTCATTTCAGTTGATCGTCTTGGATTAAAAAGGTGTAGGTAGCCTAACCACCTGAAGTTTGAATATAAACCAAATTCTATCAGTCACATTTTCTCAGAAGACAAATAAAATGGGCCTATTTTAGGTTATAAAGACATAGCTTTCCCCTGGACCAGATGGGATCAGTAGGCTGCTCTAGGCTACCTGCAGCTGTGGTTGTTATCAGTAGGCTGCTCTAGGCTACCTGTGGTTGTCATCAGTAGTTTGCTCTAGGCTACCTGTGGTTGTTATCAGTAGGCTGCTCTAGGCTACCTGTGGTTGTCATCAGTAGGCTGCTCTAGGCTACCTGTGGTTGTCATCAGTAGGCTGCTCTAGGCTACCTGTGGTTGTCATCAGTAGGCTGCTCTAGGCTACCTGCACCTGTGGTTGGTATCAGTAGGCTGCTCTAGGCTACCTGCACCTGTGGTTGGTATCAGTAGGCTGCTCTAGGCTACCTGCACCTGTGGTTGGTATCAGTAGGCTGCTCTAGGCTACCTGCACCTGTGGTTGTTATCAGTAGGCTGCTCTAGGCTACCTGCAGCTGTGGTTGTTATCAGTAGGCTGCTCTAGGCTACCTGCAGCTGTGGTTGTTATCAGAAGGGCTACCTGCAGCTGTGGCAAATCATGAGGCATTTTATAAAAATAAAAATAAATACAATGGTGGTGGTATGGGCTTCCATATAAAATAGCTAATTGCAGTGAATTCACGTATACCCACATTCAATCGCAACTTGCTTTTGCCACAATTGAAGGCTTTTGTCTTGAAGCCAAAACCAAAGTTCTAAAACCCCCCCCCGATGACTCCTTGCTGTCCCCAGTCCACCTGGTCATGCTGCTGCTCCACTTTCAACTGTTCTGCCTGCGGCTATGGAACCATGACCTGTTCACTGGACGTGCTACCTTGTCCCAGACCTGCTGTTTTGGACTCTCTCTACAGTACCTGCTGTCTGTAACTCTGAATGATCGGCTATGAAAAGCCAACTGACATTTACTCCTGATGTGCTGACCTGTTGTACCCTCCTACCACCACTGATTATTATTATCTGACCCTGCTGGTCTCTTCAGAGACGTTCGAACGGGTTCAAGTCCGGGCTTTGGCTGGGACACTCAAGGACATTCAGAGACTAGTCCCGAAGCCACTCCTGCATCGTCTTAGCTCTATGCTTAGGGTCCTTCTGTTGGAAGGTGAACCTTCACCCCAGTCTGAGGTCCCAATTGCTCTAGAGCAGGTTTTCATCAAGGATCTCTTTACTTTGCTCCGTTCATATTTTCCTTGCTCCTGACTAGTCTCCCAGTCCCTGCTGCAGAAAAACCTTCCCACAGCATGATACTGCCACCACCATTCTTCACCGTAGGGATGGTGCCACGTTTCCTTCAGATGTGATGCTTGGCATTCAGGCCAAAGAGTTCAATCATGGTTTCATCAGACCAGAGAATCTTGTTTCTCATGGTCAGAGTCTTTAGGTGCCTTTTGGCAAACTTCAAGCGGGCTGTCATGTGCCTTTTACTGAGGAGCAGCTTCTGTCTGGCCACTTTACCATAAAGGCCTGATTGGTGGAGTGCTGCAGAGATGGTTGTCTTTCTGGAAGGTTCTCCCAACTCTGGAGCTCTGTCAGAGTGACCATTGGGTTCTCGGTCACCTCCCTGATCAAGGCCCTTCTCTCCCGATTGCTCAGTTTGGCCGAGTGGTCAGCTCTAGGAAGAGTCTTGGTAGTTCCAAACTGCATCCATTTAAGAATGGAGGCCACTGTGTTCTTGGGGACCTTCAATGCTGCAGTAATTTTTTGGTGCCATTCCCCAGAACTGTGCCTCGACAAAATCCTGTCTCGGTGCTTTACGGACAATTGCGTCGACCTCATGGCTTGGGTTTTGCTCTGACATGCACTGTCAACTGTGGGACCTTATATAGACAGGTGTATGCGCGCCTTTCCAAATCATGGCCAGGTGGACTCCAATCAAGTTGTAGAAACATCAAGGATGATCAATGGAAACAGGATGCACCTGAGCTCAATTTTTAGTCTCATAGCAAAGGGTCTGAATACTTGTGTAGATTGCTGAGGATTTAGCATTTTAATTTAATCAATTTTAGAATAAGGCTGTAACGTAACAAAATGTGGAAAAAGTAAAGTGGTCTGAGTACTTTCCGAAGGCACTGTATATTTTACTTGCTATATTGTATTTACTTCGCCACCATGGCCTTTTTTGCCTTTACCTTCCTTATCTCGCCTCATTTGCTCACTTTGTATATAGACTTATTTTTCTACTATATTATTGACTGTATGTTTGTTTTACTCCATGTGTAACTCTGTGTTGTTGTATGTGTCAAACTGCTTTGCTTTATCTTGGCCAGGTCGCAATTGTAAATGAGAACTTGTTCTCAACTTGCCTACCTGGTTAAATCAAGGTGAAATAAAAAAAATTAAAAGGATAGAGATCAGTCCTTTCGGAAGCCCAGATAATTTACTCATAAATCCCATCATTGGATGGGGTTCGGTAGTTGGGTTTAGAGGTCGACCGATTAATCGGAATGGCCGATTAATTAGGGCCGATTTCAAGTTCTCATAACAATCGGTAATCAGTATTTTTGGCCACCGATTTGCCGATTTAAAAAAAATATATATATATATATTTTTTAACTAGGCAAGTCAGTTAAGAACACATTCTTATTTTCAATGACGGCCTAGGAACGGTGGGTTAACTGCCTTGTTCAGCGCTCTAACCACCTGCTTTACATTGTACTCCACGAGGAGCCTGCCTGTTACGCGAATGCAGTAAGAAGCCAAGGTAAGTTGCTAGCTAGCATTAAACTTATCTTATAAAAAACAATCAATCATAATCAATACTTAACTACACATGGTTGATGATATTACTAGTTTATCTAGCCTGTCCTGTGTTGCATATAATCGATGCGGTGCGCATTCGCGAAAAAGGACTGTCGTTGCTCCAACGTGTACCTAACCATAAACATCAATGTCTTTCTTAAAATTAATACACAAATATATATTTTTAAACCTGCATATTTAGTTAATATTGCCTGCTAACATGAATTTCTTTTAACTAGGGAAAATGTGTCACTTCTGCAACAGTCAGGGTATATGCAGCAGTTTGGGCCACCTGGCTCATTGCGAACTGTGTGAAGACTATTTCTTCCTAACAAAGACAGCCAACTTCGCCAAACGGGGGATGATTTAACAAAAGCGCATTTGCGAAAAAAGCACAATCGTTGCACGACTGTACCTAACCATAAACATCAATGCCTTTCTTAAAATCAATACACAGAAGTATATATTTTTAAACCTGCATATTTAGCGAAAAGAAATCCAGGTTAGCAGGCAATATTAACCAGGTGAAATTGTGTCAGTTCTCTTGCGTTCATTGCATGCAACAGAAAGGGCCACCTGGCTCGTTGCGAACTAATTTGCCAGAATTTTATGTAATTATGACATAAAATTGAAGGTTGTGCAATGTAACAGGAATATTTAGACTTAGGGATGCCATCCGTTAGATAAAATATTGAACGGTTCCGTATTTCACTGAAAAAAGAAAAAGTTTTGTTTTCGAGATGATAGTTTCCGGATTCAACCATATTAATGACCTAAGACTTGTATTTCTGTGTTTATTATATTATAATTAAGTCTTTGATTTGATATTTGATAGAGCAGTCTGACTGAGCGGTGGTAGGCACCAGCAGGCTCGTAAGCATTCATTCAAACAGCACTTTCGTGCGTTTTGCCAGCAGCCCTTTGCAATTCTTCAAGCATTGCGCTGTTTATGACTTCAAGCCTATCAACTCCCAAAATTAGGCTGGTGTAACCGATGTGAAATGGCTAGCTGGTTAGCCGGGTGCGCGCTAATAGCGTTTCAAACGTCACTCGCTCAGACTTGGGAGTAGTTGTTCCTCTTGCTCTGCATGGGTAACGCTACTTCGAGGGTGGCTGTTGTCGATGTGTTCCTGGTTTGAGCCCAGGTAGGAGCAAGGAGAGGGACGGAAGCTATACTGTTACACTGGCAATACTAAAGTGCCTATATTATATTAGGGACATATCAATGAAGACCACCTCTTCCAGGGCAATAGGAGACACCATATTTCTCTTTACTCAGGGGGCAGAAGAATCATGTCTAAACCAATTTAGGATGGGGCGAAACGCTAGTGCCTGGAAATACAATTTAAAGTTTGGTACGTGATAGTCCTTCTACGTCTTTCACTCTTAGTACATTTTTGTTATTTTATCCGGGATCGTTAACCTTGCCATATACATGTTGAATCCACACTAGGAATCTTATCATTTTTTACATTTTACATTTTAGTCATTTAGCAGACGCTCTTATCCAGAGCGACTTACAGTAGTGAGTGCATACATTTCATTTCATGCATTTTCTTTTTGTACTGGCCCCCCGTGGGAATCGAACCCACAACCCTGGCTTTGCACATACCATGCTGGCGTTGCAAACCAACTGAGCCACAGGGAAGATAAAAAATTACAAGTGAATGCTGTGGTTTAGAGTCCCCGGGAACACCAGCTCCATCGGTTTCACATATTTGGTTGTATGTTTTGTCGTCATTTGACAACAAAATGTTTTTATAGCTTTAAATTTAGACTGTCAGTTATTGCATCAAGAAATTAGTCTATACATTTGAGTGGTTATATTTCTCCAGCCCCCATCCCTGAGCTACTGTTGCCCATATTTGATCTATCCCATAGTCATAACACCTGACAAATCAAGGGCTTGATGGTTTGTTAACAACTAGTAGTCAAATCAGGTGTGCTATTGTTGGGATAGATCCAAATGTGTGTGTTCTGCCATTTCAGTTGATGAAGAAATCAAACCTATCACATTCATAGATGCAGCTCTGGATGCCAGGACTGACAAGACAGTTCAACACAATGACATGATAAATGGGGCGGCAGGTAGCCTAGTGGTTGGATGCCAGGACTGACAGACAGTTCAACACAATGACATGATAAATGTTCTACAAATTGTGAAGCTATAACTTACAGTTCAGTGTACTCAAATGACAACACAAAAAGGTTGTGCTGCTACTCCATTGTATAACTAGCTATACTTTGTTAGAAATGGAGGTTTGATAGTTGCACTAGGCTCATTAGACTTGACACATAAGGCATTGAACAGTATAACCGATAAGCTTCAAGTATGAATGGGTGTGTCAGCGACTGAAGTGACCATTGAACTGCAAAAAATATCCCAGATTGTAGCTAGCTGTTGACAGTCCTTTGGGCTAACGTTAACTACCTAACTCAGAACGGATCAAGAGTGCAAAGTCAAGAAACGTTATAGTTAGCCCACATCAAACGACATTTGAAACGATTATATCAACAGCTGTGTCAACTCGTGATGTTGACATATCTAAATACTAACCATCTAATCCATTCATGCCATCACATCAGCAACATCATGACGGCAAACAACTTGACCATCAAGTAAACAGAGAACCACGGGGTAAACTTTCGTTTCTTACAATACAAGAAATGTTAGCTAGTTCGTCAACTGTGGCTCGTTAAAGCCTAACATTACAGTAGTTCGCAAAAAAAAAAATACAATGTTTGGCTTTCTTTATTGTCATGCAAATACGACAAAACTCTTCCGAATTCAGTTATTATGGTTTAACAGCAATGTTTACTTCACCGTAAACTCGGTTTTAGCTGATGAAGCAAATTCACACTAGGTATATTACTGTAGGTAGCATGCTATGCTAATGCTAGCGCAATACAACTGAGCTGAGTGAAGTTAACATGGTTGCTAGCTGTTATATCGAGC
The DNA here is from genome assembly GCF_965601325.2 of Salmo salar. Classification (NCBI taxonomy): domain Eukaryota; kingdom Metazoa; phylum Chordata; class Actinopteri; order Salmoniformes; family Salmonidae; genus Salmo; species Salmo salar. The sequence goes on along the minus strand of NC_138303.1, from coordinate 107,906,809 downwards.
TCTTTCTCGTCAACAGAGCGCTGCATTTCACAGACGAACACGTTGTTTACTTATCCCAATAGCCAAAAGGGGGAACCATGGGAAGCATTGAACTACAGAAATTCTGCCATGGCACTGTATACATTTTGACAATAGGTACCTGCCGGTTAAAGCAACTGGGATATAATTCCATTTAATGAGGTCGGATTTAATTTATTTGAGCGTTCTGTTAAAGTTTCTGGCAATGGTTTTATCTAAGGAAGGAAATATATCTACTCAAGCATTTAAAATGGGAAAGGATTGTGATTCCATGAGTAGAGATGGAGTCCTCCATCAGGGTCTTGAAAGGCAGTAAGACAGATTTGGTTAGATTTATTTAATAACTTGAGATGAAGCTGAATGCATCTATGATATTCAAAGCGTTTGGTAGCGATTGAGATGCATTATAGTAAAATATTGTCTGCATATGAGATGAAGAGATCAGTAGATTTTTAGGGAAATTGGTATTATTTCCTTCGATTGGCGAATTGCCAATCGGATAATAAAATGGATAATAAAATAGAAGTTGAAATTAGATCGCCTTGTCTGCTGCTTCTAGTGACTCTGAACAGAGCAGAGATTGCCTGTTATGGCTGAGGGTATATAACAATTCCAAAGATTTTAATGAGATAGTTCACAAGCATTTCGCTTAACCCGCATTTCGCTTAACCCGCAATAACATCAGCCAAATGTGTATCCAACCAATAAAACTTGCTAAAAGGAAAAATCAGTCAATTGAAATGAATTAATTCGGCCCGAAATCTATGGATTTCACATGACCGGGAATACAGATATGCATCTGTTGGTCACAGACACCTTTAGAAAAGGTAGAGGCATGGATCAGAAAACCAGGCAGTATCTGGTGTGACCACCATTTGCCTCATGCAGCGCGACATCTCCTTTACATTAGGTGGATCAGGCTGTTGATTGTGGCATGTGGAATGTTGTCCCAATCCTCTTCAATGGCTGTGCGAAGTAGCTGGATATTAGCGGTAACTGGAACACACCGTCGTACACGTCAATCCAAAGCATCCAAATCATGCTCAATGGGTGACATGTCTGGTCAGTATGCAGGCCATGGATGAACTGGGACATTTTCTACTTCCCGGAATTGTGTACAGATCCTTGCGACATGGGGCTGTGCATTATCATTATGAAACGTGACGGCGGCGGCTGAATGGCAAGGCAATGGGCCTCAGGAGCTCATCATGGTATCTCTGTGCATTCAAATTGCCATCGACAAAATGCAATTATGTTTGTTGTCCGTATGTTATGCCTGCCCATACCTTAACCACACCACCACGGGGCACTCTGTTAACAACGTTGACGTCTGCCATCTGACCAGTGGCCATCGAACGTGAGCATTTGCCCACAAGTCAGTTACGACGCCAAACTGCAGTCAGGTCAAGACCCTGGTGAGGATGACGAGCACGCAGATGAGCTTCTGAGATGATCCCGCAGGTGAAGAAGCCGGATGTGGAGGTCCTGGGCTGGCATTTGCGCGTGGTCTGCAGTTTTAAGGCCGGATGGACGTACTGCCAAATTCTCTAAAATGACGTTGGAGTCGGCTTATGGTAGAGAAATTAACATTAAATTCTCTGGTAACAGTTCTGTTGGACATTCCTGCAGTCAGCATGCCAACTGCACGTTCCCTCAAAACTTGAGACATCTGTGGCATTGTGTTGACAAAACTGAACATTTTAGAATGGCCTTTAAATTGTCCCCAGTACAAGGTGCACCTGTGTAATAATCATGCTGTTTAATCAGCTGCATGATATGGATTATCTTGGCAAAGGAGAAATGCTCACTAACAGGGATGTAAACATATTTGTGCATTTGAGAGGAAAGCTTTATGTGCGTATGGAACATTTCTGGGACCTTTTATTTCAGCTCATGAAACACAGGACCAACACTTTACATGTTGCATATATATTTTTGTTCAGTATAATAAGGTGACGAGGCATCATATTGTGTTGGCTTTCTGCCATGTTTGAGAAGTCCAAGCTCTTTGGAGGAGTTCTTTGGATAATTTCCTTGCGTTTTTTTCTCCTCTCCGTTCTCAGCCCGTCTGCTCCTCCCCCATCTCCTTCCGGGCAGACCGGCCCGTTGCCCTAGCAACTCCAGACTCCACACAGACAGTGTGTACACATGCTGCTCCAGAGCCTGTACTGTTCTTCCTTCATACAAGCATGAGTCAAAACTTTGTTCACTTGCACAATATCGGTCATCCACAAAATGTTCACATTCGCTTGTAAATGTCCAAACTCACCAAAAATGAAATTCAATATGTATATGTACCTTTATGAGCTGGATTGCCTGTCTTTGCAATTTGTTTATTTTCCTTTGTGCTCATTAGCATTTAGCTAGCAGCCTCCATGGAAATTCTCTACAAAGTGCTAATTTTGTTAGCGTTCTGGTAGACGGCCAATGGGTATTTTTGCGTTTTTTGGCACCCCCTTGTGTACTAAGCCGGTAATACTGTAAATCCTGGGATGAGAGAAGGACTGTAGGATGATATGAACATCTGGATCCCGCCCAACCATAACAATTACCATGGGAAAAAAAATGGCTTTAGTCTAACTCGATGGATGGCAAATTCTGCTCTCTGTCTTATCAATAAACTAAGTCCTGTCTTGACTTCGGAAAGAGCTACCTGGTCTGGAACGAGCATTTGTTGAGAACACTAACGCAGTTAACAACATTTCCAACTCTGACATCTTTAATTGTGATTTATTCAACCCAGATGCAAATGCAGTTGCATTAGTTTTAATAAAACATTTGGGGGGGATAATCTTTATTGATCATTATGAATTTATTTCAAAATTTAAAATCACAGAAATGTAGGATTTTGTAGTAATGAAACGTTGAAACGCCATCTTGTGGATGTTTTAGTACATTCTAAGATTTGAAGTTGGCAAAACCGGTTTTTAGAAATTGCATGGTGGTCAGACAAGCTCATACAGTGCCTTCGGAAACTATTCAGACCCCTTGAATTTTTCCACATTTTGTTATGCTACAGCCTTATTCTAAAATGGATTAAATACAAATAAAATCCTCATGAATCTACACACAATACCCCATAATGACAAAGTGAAAATAGGTTTAGACATTTTTGCAAATGTATTACAAATAAATTTAAAAAATGAAATAGCACATTTACACAAGTATTAAGACCCTTTGCTATTAGACTCGAAAAATTTAGCTCAGGTGCATCTTGTTTCCATTGATCATCCTTGAGATGTTTCTACAACTTGGAGTCCACCTGTGGTAGATTCAATTGATTGGACATGATTTGGAAAGGCATACACCAGTCTACATAAGATCTATATAAGCAAAAACCAAGCCATGAGGTCGAAGGAATTCTCCGTTGTGCTCCGAGACAGGATTGTGTTGAGGCACAGATCTGGGGAAGGGTACCCAAAAATTACTGCAACATTGAAAGTCCAAGAACACAGTGGCCTCCATCATTCTTAAATGGAAGAAGTTTGGAACCAGCAAGAATCTTCTTAAAAAACTGGCCACCCGGCCAAACTGAGCAATCAGGGGAGAAGGGCCTTGGTCAGGGAGAGGACCAAGAACCCAGCCAGAGCCCGGACTTGAACCTGATCAAACATCTCTGAAGACGCTCCCCATCCAACCTGACAGAGCTTGAGAGGATTTGCAGAGAAGAATGTGAGAAACTCCCCAAATGCAGGTGTGCCAAGCTTGTAGCGTCATACCTAAGAAGGCTCGAGGCTGTAATTGCTGCCAAAAGTGCTTCAACAAAGTACTGAGTAAAGGGTCTGAATAATTATATACATGTATTTCATTAAAAAAACAAAAAACATTTGGGATATTTTGTGTAGATTGATGAGGAACATTTTAAAAAAAATCAATTTTAGAATAAGGCTGTAACCTAACAAAATACGGAAAAAGTCAAGTGGTCTGAATACTTTCAGAAGGCACTTTATTTTTATGAATGAAAAGACAATAGATTGTGTAGATAGTTTGAATTCAATTTGTGAGAATGACTTATGCCTGTTTGAGTAGAAAGTGTACACTTCTGCTTTAGGATTATGTGCTCACCGGGCATCAATGAGGTTGTAATCAGAGTATATGCTGGAGAGCTTTGGTTGTGTGTGGATTGTAGTCTCGCATGTCCAAAATGACATTCATGTCAGTCACAATAACCAAATGGGAATTAAGTTAATGCTAATGATATGCTGTTCAGAGAAAAACAAATAGGATATTATGAATTTGGAGCACACACACACACACACGAATAAAATGTCATTTTCTTTCTATTTTGGATACATTAAGGGAAGTGATTCTCCCTTCTTGGTCTTCGCCTTTACTCAAGATGGTGATTGAGTTTCTTATGTATCATTATGAATACACTTAGTTTTGTTTGGGGCTGATGAAAAAGCAGACAGTTTGTACAAATGGTTCTCTATTCAATGTGTATCCTTTTGGAACAGGTGTGTTTCTTGGAGCATGGCTATATCAATATGGTTTCTTGCTAGGATATCAAAGACAGCTGGAAGGTTTAATAGGACTATTAAGGCCTTTCAAATTCCAAGAGAGAATAGCTAGCGTTGACATTGTTAAAAAATATGTTATTAATAATATTCTCAAAGAAGTCTTGAGCTGCTTTGGCAGAAGAGAACGTGTGTGTTGTATTCTGGAAGGTGAAGAAGAGTTTTGCCGGGTGGATGAAGTCCTATCTCAGATTTAGCCTACATAGCTTGGATCTCACTTCATTGTAGGTTTCCCTGTTTTAGCAGTCAGTACTCTGGGTAGATGCTGATCTTACATTTACATTTTAGTCATTTAGCAGACGCTCTTATCCAGAGCGACTTACAGTAGTGAATACATACATTTCATACATTTTTTTCTCCTTACTGGTCCCCCGTGGGAATCGAACCCACAACCCTGGCGTTGCAAACACCATGCTCTACCAACTGAGCTACACGGGACTACATCTTCTTCTCTACATTAGGTCAGAGCCCTCCCCGATTCCGCTGCAAGGCGAACAATTTGTCCTTTGACTTCTGTGGATTCGTACAATCATACAGCAAGACCCATTCCGGAGTGGACCAGTGCAGTTTTAATTAGCATCATGGGACCCAGCTTCTCCTGTCTGACCAGTTCATAGAAAAGATTGCTCATAAAAGAAGTTGTGTTGCCCGTTTCCACGACAGTTTCACTTCCTATGATGCCCACATTGAATTTAAGTGAATAACTTAAGGTGATTCTATTTTCTCGATTAAGAGATTGATTTCCCCCTCTAAATGCGCTCACGCTGTTTCCAGGTCATGGAGTTGTACCTCTGTCTCATTGGCTGCCTTCTACAGAATTTCCACTTTAGTTGAATAGGCATACACTTTCAAAAAGGGAGCAATGCGAATGATTCATTTACCAGTTTTAATTGCAAGTTAAGAGGCAGAGGTAATCCTCAAACAATCTCTCGGATACTTGTTATACAATGAATGTGTCACACCTTAATATGGTGTTTACAATTGACAATTTTAGAAAACAAGTCTGTTTATTCATCGTCATTTTGCAAAAGAAAACCACGATAAGACCACACGTTTCAACGCATGCGACCGGACCCAAAACCCTGCGAGTTGTTTGTCATTTTTTAACAGTTTGTGCTTACTGGCTAGTGGCTACTGGGATATTTATGGTCAATTTGAGCTGCAGACAAAGAATTTCACATTTGAATTCACATGACATCCTTTGCCTTTTTGTTGTGACTTGCAAAGTCGAATTCTCTTTCACCACCCTGCTCCTCAGACTCTCCTTCATATCTCCTAGTGGGAATAGGGCCTTAGGTGAGTTGGAAAACAAGCTCTGAAGAAAGTCCTTGCTGTTGAATGTGTGACAGCATAGAAGCTATGGCCTTCAGCTATGTTCAAACAGAGAAGAAGAGAGGACAACTCAGATTATTTACAGTCTGGAGGCTCCAAGGAGGAAGCAGAAGAGCCTCCCTCCCACTAGACCATATGCTAACTGGATAATGATAGTTTACTAGGAGAAGAGCCTCCCCCTCACTAGACCATATGCTAACTGGATAATGATAGCTTACTAGGAGAAGAGCCTCCCTCTCACTAGACCATATGCTAACTGGATAATGATAGCTTACTAGGAGAAGAGCCTCCCTCCCACTAGACCATATGCTAACTGGATAATGATAGCTTACTAGGAGAAGAGCCTCCCCCTCACTAGACCATATGCTAACTGGATAATGATAGCTTACTAGGAGAAGAGCCTCCCTCTCACTAGACCATATGCTAACTGGATAATGATAGTTTACTAGGAGAAGAGCCTCCCTCCCACTAGACCATATGCTAACTGGATAATGATAGCTTACTAGGAGAAGAGCCTCCCTCTCACTAGACCATATGCTAACTGGATAATGATAGTTTACTAGGAGAAGAGCCTCCCTCTCACTAGACCATATGCTAACTGGATAATGATAGCTTACTAGGAGAAGAGCCTCCCTCCCACTAGACCATATGCTAACTGGATAATGATAGCTTACTAGGAGAAGAGCCTCCCCCTCACTAGACCATATGCTAACTGGATAATGATAGCTTACTAGGAGAAGAGCCTCCCTCCCACTAGACCATATGCTAACTGGATAATGATAGCTTACTAGGAGAAGAGCCTCCCTCCCACTAGACCATATGCTAACTGGATAATGATAGTTTACTAGGAGAAGAGCCTCCCTCCCACTAGACCATATGCTAACTGGATAATGATAGTTTACTAGGAGAAGAGCCTCCCTCCCACTAGACCATATGCTAACTGGATAATGATAGCTTACTAGGAGAAGAGCCTCCCTCTCACTAGTCACTTTAATAATGCCACTTTAATAATGTCCATATCTTACATTACTCATATATGTATATACTGTATTTTATACCATCTATTGCACCTTGCCTATGCACACTCGGCCATCGCTCATCCATATATTTACATGTACATATTCTCATTCAGCCCTTTTAGATGTGTGTATGAGATAATTGTTGGGGAACTGTTAGATATTAGTGCACTGTCGGAACCAGAAGCACAAGCATTTCACTACACTCGCATTAACATCTGCTAACCATGTGTATGTGACAAAACAAATTTGATTTGATTTTAATATAAGCTAACTGAATAATGATAGCTTACTCGGAGAAGAGCCTCCCTCCCACTAGAACATATGCTAACTGGATAATGATATTAGAATTTCCGGTAACTGCAGTTTGTTTTACAGTGCAAAAACATTATACAAAGAAAGACATTTTTTGGTGTGATAGAAGCGTTCATTTTCCAGAATTGTGTTTTTTTTTCAGGGGGTTTTACCCCTTATTAGATAAATATTCTCTGCCCTGCAAAGCAATGCCATCCTCAGCAGCTACTGTTTGCCCCAGTTTCTGCTCCTGAGCCCAGGTATCTCTGACACAGATTTCAGCCTATGGGTCTTATCACGTTAGACGACCATATCATCTAGGTCTGTGAATCAAACACACGCTCGGTCACACTGCAAGGTGAGTAAGTGACAAAACAAGAGGACTTTGGGTAAACCATTTGAATTCAATCACTTTGACAGCACCCCTTTTGATTTGAATGAAACCTTTCATATTTGCCCATTGTAGAAGTGGTCAGAAAGTGACTTTTTAGACATGAAGGTGCTCAAAGTTGTTTCCATTATTTTATGTATATTCTTTTTACCATAAAATGTAAATTCTAAAAACTAGATTTTTTCATATTCGCATATATTGTAGCATAGACCCTATTTTACATTGTGTTGTACCCACCATAGGTTGAGAGACATGTTCTTGAATACATGGAATGACCACCGTTTCATAGTATTACTGTATTAAGGTGGTTAGCTATACCCAGAGGAAAAATATTTGATGGTCTTGTACATACAAGAGCTACTAGATTCAACAGCTACTGCTTCTGCATTCACAACAATTATTCTGAGCCAAAGTATTGCCTAGCAACCTTCAACCTCTTAAAAAGCCCTCCCCTTCCCTTTTGACTTAACCTAACTAAGTCTTGCGACAGCCGACAACTATTGAAGTCAACAAGCAGAAAAAAACTGATTTAGAAAAACTGTGGTAATTAGTTTAGTTAGGCCCCTCCCCCTCGTTCTCCAACCCATTCGGGAGCTCAGCCCATCCTATCCTAGCCCAGTCTAGCCAATCCCATCCCGGAGCCCAGCCCATCCTATCACATCTCAAGCCCAGCCAATCCTATCCCAGCCCATTCCAGAGCCCGGTCCAGCCAATCACGGCTCAGCTCCGCCCATTACAGAACCCAGCCCAGCCTATTTGAGAGCCACATGACACGCTGCCAAGCACCGGAAAGTCCAATAACATTTGGATTTCCCCTCATCCGCTACACATGACTCCAATTACTGACCTCAGGGAAGCTAGGAAACTATAGTCCTGATTGAAGCACCTTGGCCCTGAAGTGGAGAGAAGGGGGGTAGAGGAAAGAGAAGGGTGGTGGAGGGGAGAGGGTGGTGGTGGAGGAGGAGGAAAGAGAAGAGTGGTGGAGGAGAGAGGGTGGTGGTGGAGGAGGAGGAAAGAGAAGGGTGGTGGAGGGGAGAGGGTGGTGGTGGAGGAGGAAAGAGGAAAGAGAAGGGTGGTGGAGGAGGAGGAGGAGTAAAGAGAAGAGTGGTGGAGGGGAGAAGGTGGTGGAGGAGGAGGAGGAAAGAGAAGGGTGAAGGAGGGGAGAGGGTGGTGGAGGAGGAGGAGGAGGAAAGAGAAGGGTGGTGGAGGGGAGAGGGTGGTGGTGGAGGAGGAGGAAAGAGAAGAGTGGTGGAGGGGAGAGGGTGGTGGTGGAGGAGGAGGAAAGAGAAGGGTGGTGGAGGGGAGAGGGTGGTGGTGGAGGAGGAGGAAAGAGAAGGGTGGTGGAGGAGGAGGAGGAGGAGTAAAGAGAAGAGTGGTGGAGGGGAGAAGGTGGTGGAGGAGGAGGAGGAAAGAGAAGGGTGGTGGAGGGGAGAGGGTGGTGGAGGAGGAGGAGGAGGAAAGAGAAGGGTGGTGGAGGGGAGAGGGTGGTGGAGGAGGAGGAGGAGGAAAGAGAAGGGTGGTGGAGGGGAGAGGGTGGTGGAGGAGGAGGAGGAAAGAGAAGGGTGGTGGAGGGGAGAGGGTGGTGGAGGAGGAGGAAAGAGAAGGGTGGTGGAGGAAGAAAGGAGGGTGGTGTTGAACTGCAGCCGGAGGAACAAGCCACAGTTTAAGGCTCCATGTGTTGGTAAGGGGTGAGAAAGGTTAAAGAGGAGAGGGAGGATGGAAAGAGGAGGAGGCTGGTACACTGCAGCCAGAGGAGCAAGTCACAGATTAAGACTCCATGTACATGGAGGTAACCAGAGAGCATTAACCGCTGCTGTGCCATCATTTAAAAACAACCACAGAGGAAGGAGAAAAGAAACAGAGCAAGCTGCCATCCCAATTGGGACCCTATTCCATACAAAATGCGCTACTTTTGACCAGAGTAGTATGGGCCCTGGTCAAAAGTAGTACACATAAAAGGGAATATGATGCCAATTGGGATGCAACAGAGGAGGGGCAGGCAGGCCGGATAGGAAGGCCTGAGGTTTATTATAGGAGCTCGTTCATCCGTCCCTCCCTCCCTCCCTCCATCCATCCGCCCCTCCCTCCCTCCCTCCATCCATCCAGCCGTCCCTCCCTCCCTCCATCCATCCAGCCGTCCCTCCCTCCATCCATCCATCCAGCCGTCCCTCCCTCCCTCCCTCCCTCCATCCATCCAGCCGTCCCTCCCTCCCTCCCTCCATCCATCCATCCAGCCGTCCCTCCCTCCCTCCCTCCCTCCATCCATCCATCCATCCAGCCGTCCCTCCCTCCCTCCCTCTGTCCCTAAAGCCTCCATATGGCCACCAGACACCGCTGCATTAGAGAAGGACATAAACATTAACGTCCCATGTGACTTCATATCAGTAACACTTCTCAGAAATTAAATAAGAGCCATGGCACGTAGCTTACGGCTGTCATGGCTGGTTGCAGCACGCAAGCAGTGTCAAACATGCACCAGTGTGTCACACACAGACAGAGAGAAGAGCAGGAGAGAGGCAGACTTGGCTATAAGTGAGAGAGGGTTAAAGGGCTAGAATTATCCTGTCTCTTATTAAAAAGCAGGCATTTGGAAACCACAGCCACTCTGTCTCATGCACTCTGGGTGTTAATCCCAAACGGTACCCTATTCCCTTTATAGTGTACTACTTTGACCAGGGTCCATAGAGCTGGGGTAAAAATGAGTTCACTACAGCGAATAGGATGCCATTTGGGATGCACCTGGGATGCACCTGGACCAACACAGCTTCCCACATCCAGGCCATCTAGAACATCTCACTAACCAGTCAGCCTCTCTGCTCTGGTAACGTTATCTCACACATTCTTCACCTTTCTAAACGTCTCAACAGCTGATAGACTACTAGTTATCAATTTCATAGCAGCAGGTCCACAGAGGAGTCTGGTCTACATGGCAGTGCTGCGGACTCCACACCACACATACCCCCGTGAGATAGTGGTCCAAGCACTGTCTCAGTCACTCTCCTGTCTGTGCCCCTGACATTTGAATCTCTTCATCTACTTCCTTATCCTACCATTAAAACCAGGGGAAAAAAAAGGTCTCACCATCCATGGCCTGGCGGAGCACCTGCAGCTTCCTCTGCTTCTCCTTGATCCGGTCATAGGCTGAGGTCAGAGCTGAGCTGCTTGACAGGGGTGAGTGGTGGTGGGCCTTCGTCCTGGGCGTCTCCAACCCCCCAAAGTCTGAGTAGCGATTCTCCCTGTCTCGGTACACCCGGGAGGCTGACTTGTGCCTTCCCCCTGAGCGGGTACTGAGGGCACTGCTACCCCGCCTGGCATCCTCAAGGGCTCCAAAGCGGAGCATATCCGGGTCTATGTGGGCCAGGTCTACAGAAGACGCCCAGTTCTTCTTCTGTTGGGCTGTTGAGTCTCCTCTATAGGGCAGGGACCTCCTGTCCAGCTCTACCGGCCTGCCTCTCTGCTGGGGCTCGAGGTAGAGGGCCAGGTCTGCGGAGGACTCGGACCCAGGATGGTAGTCCGATGGCGGGTAGGGACCAGGCAGGGCCCCCTCACCTCTCAGGAGGTCCTGGATGGGGAGGGAACCCATGGAGCGACTCAGACCACGGTTCAGAGATGCCTGCTCCTGACTACGAGCCTTGTAACGCTCCAGTACCCTCGGGGCTGCACTCCTCCCTGAGGGGAAAGACAGAAGGTAGATCAGACAACAGGGAAATAACATACCGTATAGGGACTAATGAGAAAGTGTACCACAGGTGTTTGTGTTACACTACATGACCAAAAGTATGTGGACACCTCTTTGTCGAACATCTCATTCCAGATCATTGGTATTAATATGGAGTTGGTCTCCCCTTTGCTGCTATAACCACCTCAACTCTTCTGGGAAGGCTTTCCACTAGCATTGCTACGGTGACATTCAGCCACAAGAATTAGTGAGGTCGGAGGGGGGGGGGAGGTTATTAGGATCCCCATTAGCTGTTGCAAAAGCGGCAGCTACTCTTCCTGGGGTCCACACAAAACATGACATAATACAGAACGTCAACAGACAAGACCAGCTCAAGGACAGAACTACATACACTTAATGTTGGGCGATTAGGCCTGGCTCGCAGTCGGCGTTACAATTCATCCCAAATGTGTTTGATGGGGTTGAGGTCAGGGTTCTGTGCAGGCCAGTCAAGTTCTTCACAACGATCGCGACAAACCATTTCTATATGGACCTCGTTTTGTGCACGTGGGCATTGTCATACTTAAACAGGAAAGGGCGTTCTCAAAACTGTTGCCACAAATTTGGAAGCACAGAATCATCTAGAACGTCATTGTATGTTGTAGCGTTAAGATTACCCTTCACTCGAATTAAGGGGCCTAGCTCGAACCATGAAAAAAAATAGACCCAGACCATTATTCCTCCTCCACCAAACTTTACATTTGGCACTATGCATTGGGGCAGGTAGCGTTCTGATGGAATCCACCAAAGTCTGATTCGTCCGTCGGACTGCCAGATGGTGAAGCAGGATTCGTCACTTCAGAGAACACGTTTCTACTGCTCCAGATTTACACCGCTCCAGATGACGCTTAGCATTGCACATGGTGATCTTAGGCTTGTGTGCGGCTGCTCGGCCATGGAAACCCATTCCATGAAGCTCCCGACTAACAGTTACTGTGCTGATGTTGCTTCCAGAGGCAGTTTGCAATTCGGTAGTGAGTGTTGCAACCGCGGAGAGGCGATTTTTGCACCCTACGTGCTTCAGCGTAGCGCTTGTGTGGCCTACCACTTCACGGCTGAGCTGTTGACGCTCCTAGACATTTCACTTCACAATAACAGCACTTAGACCGGGGCAGCTCTAGCAGGACAGAAATTTGACGAACTGACTTGTTGGAAAGGTGGCATCCTATGACGGTGCCACGTTGAAAGTCACTGAGCTCTTCAGTAAGGCCATTCTCCTGCCAATGTTTTTCTACGGAGACTGCATGGCTGTGTGCTCAATTGTATGCACCTGTCAGCAACGCGTGTGGCTGAAACAGCAGAATCCACTAATTTGAAGGTGTCCACATACTTTCGTAAAACAGTGTCATGGGAAACTATTCAGACCCCTTGATCTTTTCCACATTTTGTTACGTTACAGACTTATTCTACAATGGACTTAATAAATATTTTCCATCAGCAATCTACACACAATACCCCATAATAACAAAGCGAAAACTTTTTTAAGTGTCCGCAAATGTATTACAAATACAAAACAGAAATACCTTATTTACATAAGTATTCAGACCCTTTGCTATGAGACTCAAATTTGAGCTCAGGTGCATCCTGTTTCCATTGATCACCCTTGAGATGTTTCTACTTCATTGCAGTCCACCTGTGGTAAATTCAACTGATTGGACATGATTTGGAAAGGCACACACACACCTGCCTACAGTTGGGCAAAAAAGTATTTAGTCAGCCACCAATTGTGCAAGTTCTCCCACTTAAAAAGATGAGAGAGGCCTGTAATTTTCATCATAGGTACACTTCAACTGTGACAGACAAAATGAGAAAGAAAAATCCAGAAAATCACATTGTAGGATTTTTAATGATTTTATTTGCAAATTATGGTGGAAAATAAGCATTTGGTCAATAACAAAAGTTTCTCTCAATACTTTGTTATATACCCTTTGTTGGCAATGACACAGGTCAAACGTTTTCTGTAAGTCTTCACAAGGTTTTCACACACTGTTGCTGGTATTTTGGCCCATTCCTCCATGCAGATCTCCTCTAGAGCAGTGATGTTTTGGGGCTGTCGCTGGGCAACACGGACTTTCAATTCCCTCCAAAGGTTTTCTATGGGGTTGAGATCTGGAGACTGGCTAGGCCACTCCAGGACCTTGAAATGCTTCTTACGAAGCCACTCCTTTGTTGCCCGGGCGGTGTGTTTGGGATCATTGTCATGCTGAAAGACCCAGCCACGTTTCATCTTCAATGCCCTTGCTGATGGAAGGAGGTTTTCACTCAAAATCTCACGATACATGGCCCCATTCATTCTTTCCTTTACACGGATCAGTCGTCCTGGTCCCTTTGCAGAAAAACAGCCCCAAAGCATGATGTTTCCACCCCCATGCTTCACAGTAGGTATGGTGTACTTTGGATGCAACTCAGCATTCTTTGTCCTCCAAACACGACGAGTTGAGTTTTTACCAAAAAGTTCTATTTTGGTTTCATCTGACCATATGACATTCTCCCAATCCTCTTCTGGATCATCCAAATGCTCTCTAGCAAACTTCAGATGGGCCTGGACATGTACTGGCTTAAGCAGGGGGACACGTCTGGCACTGCAGGATTTGAGTCCCTGGCGGCGTAGTGTGTTACTGATGGTAGGCTTTGTTACTTTGGTCCCAGCTCTCTGCAGGTCATTCACTAGGTCCCCCTGTGTGGTTCTGGGATTTTTGCTCACCGTTCTTGTGATCATTTTGACCCCACGGGGTGAGATCTTGCGTGGAGCCCCAGATCGAGGGAGATTAGTGGTCTTGTATGTCTTCCATTTCCTAATAATTGCTCCCACAGTTGATTTCTTCAAACCAAGCCGCTTACCTATTGCAGATTCAGTTTTCCCAGCCTGGTGCAGGTCTACAATTTGGTTTCTGGTGTCCTTTGACAGCTCTTTGGTCTTGGCCATAGTGGAGTTTGGAGTGTGACTGTTTGAGGTTGTGGACAGGTGTCTTTTATACTGATAACAAGTTCAAACAGGTGCCATTAATACAGGTAACGAGTGGAGGACAGAGGAGCCTCTTAAAGAAGAACTTACAGGTCTGCGAGAGCCAGAAATCCTGCTTGTTTGTAGGTGACCAAATACTTATTTTCCACCATAATTTGCAAATAAATTCATAAAGAAATCCTACAATGTGATTTTCTGGATTTTTTTTTCTCATTTTGTCTGTCGTAGTTGACGTGTACCTATGATGAAAATTACAGGCCTCTCATCTTTTTAAGTGGGAGAACTTGCACAATTGGTGGCTGACTAAATACTTTTTTGCCCCACTGTATATAAGGTCCCGTAGTTGACCGTGCACGTCAGAGCAAAAACCAAAACAAGCCATAAGGTCGAAGGAATTGTCCGTAGAGCTCAGACAGGATCGTGTATAGGCACAGATCTGGGAAAGGGCACCACAAAAAATGTCTGCAGCATAAAAGGTACCCAAGAACACAGTGGCCTCCATCATTCTTAAAAGGAAGAAATTTGGAACCGCCAAGACTCTTCCTAGAGCTGGCCGCCCGGCCAAATTGAGCAATCAGGGGAGAAGGGCCTTGGTCAAGGAGGTGACCAAGAACCCAACGGTCAATCTGACAGAGCTTCAGAGTTCCTCTGTGGAGGTGGGAGAACCTTTCAGAAGGACAACAATCTCTGCAGCCCTTCACCAAATCAGGCCTTTATTGTAGAGTGGCCAGACGGAAGCTACTCTTCAGAAAAAGGCACGACAGCCCGCTTGGAGTTTGCCAAAAGGCACCTAAAGGACTCTCAGACCATGAGAAACAAGATTCTCAGGTCTGATGAAACCAAGATTGAACTATTTTGCCTGAATGCCAAGCATCACGAACGGAGGAAATCCGCCACTATCCCTACAGTGAAGCATGGTGGTGGCAGCATCATGCTGTGGGGATGTTATTCAGCGGCAGGGACTGGGAGACTAGTCAGGATCGGGGCAAAGACGAACAGAGCAACGTACAGAGAGCTGCTTGATGAAAACCTGCTCCAGAATGCTCAGGACCTTAGATAGGGGTGAAGGTTCACCTTCCAACAGGACAACGACCCTAAGCACACAGCCAAGACAACACAGGAGTGCCTTCGGGACAAGTCTCTGAATGTCCTTGAGTGGCCCCGCCAGAGCCCGGACTTAAAACCGATCAAACATCTCTGGAGAGACCTGAAAATAGCTGTGCAGCAATGCTCCCCATCCAACCTGACAGAGCTTGAGAGGATCTGCAGAGAAGAATGTGAGAAACTCCCCAAATACAGGTGTGCCAAGCTTGTAGCGTCATACCCAAGAAGACTTGATACTGTAATTGCTGCCAAAGGTCCTTCAACAAAGTACTGAGTAAAGGGTCTGAATACTTATATAAAATGATAGTTTTTTTTTTTATTTGTAATACATTTGCAAAAACTTCAAAAAACATGTTTTTGCTTTGTCATTGTATTGTATTTAATACATTTTAGAATAAGGCTGCAACATAAAATGTGGAAAAAGTCAAGGCACTGTATATAGTGTATAACTATCTTGGTGTCAGATCTGTGTTATCTTGCCAATTCTGTGACAACCATAAGGAGTTGACAAAACTGCACAAATAGATCTGGGGACGCTTCCGACTGAAGAACGAGAGAGACGGAGTAGCTAATGTTGGTGAGAGGGGGAGGGGACTCAGACCTATAAAACATGTAGTGCCTTGTTTTAATCTACAAAGCATATGGCTCCATCTCTACAGTAAAACATCAAAGACAGAATGAATTATTTCCAGGAACACTAGCTATGGGGCAGACAGAAACTTTTCCAGGAACACTGTTGCTATAGAGGCAGACAGACCAGGACAAGATTGATTGGGGAAAAAAATACTAAATAACAGGAAATAGAAGCTTTGTTTTGAGGCTCCATTGGCCTTTTATTATTGTTACAACATTCAGAGAATTGTTTCCAGGAGGTTTATCTAGAACTATTAGTGGTGGTGGGCATGGGTAAACTGCCCCAGCACAGTCAGCGCTGTGGTACTAAAGCAGAATGAAAACAATCACGTCGCCCAGCATGAAAAACAAAGCAATGACAGCATTTTCTCCACAGTCACTTTAACTCTAACCACTGACATGTCTGATCTGCAGAAAGAAAGACACAAGTGACAGACTCTCTGCATGTATTTTTACACCAAATTCATTTGGAGCGTTTTTTTTTCTTCTGCAATTTGGCATGTTTTCCCCCTTAGTTCGGTTTGTTTGGAATGGTCTGAACACTATCTGTGCTTGAGAGTGCACTAAACAACGCACCACTCAAAAAAGGGTGGTCTCGGTAAGATTCAATTTATACCGTGGTGCAGTCAACTTTGTATATAAACCCTGGATTGCTAATGCTATGTACTGGCCATTGAGAGGCTTTGACGCCACCGGTCGGCCATATTGGAACCCTTAGTAGGAACAGTCTTCCATAAGAATTAATGGAATCCATTAAATGTTTGAAGGACAAAATGACATGTTGCGTTTATATTTGTAAAGTGTTGGTCCTATGTTTCATGAGCTGAAATAAAAGATCCCAGAAATTTACCATGAGCACAAACATATTTTTCTCAAATTTTGTGCACAAATTTGTTTAAATCCCTGTTTAATCATCTCCTTTGCCAAGATGATCCATCCACCTGACATGTTGCATATCAAGAAGCTGATTAAACAGCATGATTGTTACAGGTGCACCTTGTGCTGGGGAAAATAAGAGGCCACTAAAATGTGCAGTTTTGTCACAACACAATGCCAAAGATGTCTCAAGTTGAAGGAGCGTGCTATTGGCATGCTGACTGCAGGAATGTCTGCCAGAGATGTAGCCAGAGAATTGAATGTTAATTTCTCTACCATAAGCCACACCTCCAATGTAATTTTAGAGAATTTGGCAGTACATCCAACCGGCCTCCCAACTGCAGACCATGTGTAACCACACCAGCCCAGGACCTCCATATCTGGCTTCTTCACCTGCGGCATCATCGGAGGGAGATAGGGGAGACCAGTGCTGGGTGCTAAGGAGTATTTCTGTCTGTAATAAAGCACTTGTGTGGAAAAACTCATTTTGATTGGCTGTGGGCCCACCCATGGCTGTCCCCCTCTGCCCAGTCATGTGAAATCCATATATTGGGGTCTAATTTATTATAATTGTTTTTCCTTATATAAACTGTAACTTATATTTTTGTTCAGTATATTTAAGTATTTTGTTGTAATGGGGACAGTAACATTAGTCACCTCTAAAAATTGAAGGAAACGGTTTTATATTACAATTTTTATGTTCTAGAGAATCACAGATGGATATAACGTGAGCATTTCTTTCCAAAAAACAAATAACTTGCAAGAACACGTGGTTTTGTTTAGGCATTTTAGTTCGTTTCACATTTAGCATTGTGAAAAACCAACTGGACCAAAAAAATTATAATAATCTAACACTAATATGTGAGAATAATGTTTTTTTGTGAACAAATGTTTCATTTTGGCATTATAATAAAAGGTTGGTAGAAACATGGAAAATTGTTGTGGAAATCTATTGCATCTCAAGTAGACTACAAAATCCACAATGGGCTGGCTGGCTAGCTAGAAAACGTAGCTACACACAATAATGCCAAACAATATGAGCATGTACCGTAGGTAGTTAGTCCAGTTTGTTTAGGTGATTTTTACAGCTATCAATTTAGTCTACAGTCTCACCATGTTTAACCTGCAGATCGATGTGCCTCACACAATGAAGTGTAACATTCGCGTCGCAACCAGATATACTTTTGAGATGGGAAACGTTGCCCATGCTACGTCAATGGGCTGCGCGGTGCATTCTGGGACAAGGCGCTCTCTTCTTAAAGGAGTGAATGGGAAGTCTTTTGGGAGCTAGCTCAAATACCCAACATTTGCACGAATTTCGCCAAGAAGAACATTACAAATATTTTCCGAGATGGGAGATAATTAACTTGCTATCTGTAGTATCGTACAGCTTTGGAATCGTGACATTACATACTTGAGAAAAATATGGACGTTTCTCAACATGTACACTGACTGAGAAGGAATTGCGTGACGATTAGCTTAGCAAACGCGTGACGCAGCATGACAACGTGAACGGTCAAAATCCCCCCCCCCCCCCCTGTGGAGAAGGTGGAAAATGAAGTTCCTCGGCGTACACATCAATGAACCTGAAAATGGTACACCCACACAGTGTGGTGAAGAAATTTGGCTTGGCACCTAAAACCCTCAAACTTTTACACATGCACAATTGAGAGCATGCTGTATCCCTGCCTGGTACGTCAACTGCGCCGCCCGAAACCGCAGGGCTCTCCAGAGGTTGTTGCGGTCTGCCAAATGCATCACCGGGGCAAACTACCTGGGGACACCTACAGCACCCAATGTCACAGCAAGGCCAAAAAGATCATCAAGGACACCAACCACCCGAGCCACTGCCTGTTCACCCCGCTATCATCCAGAAGGTGAGGTCAATACAGTTGCATCAAAGCTGGGACCAAGAGACTGAAAAACAGCTTCTATCTCAAGGCCATCAGACTGTTAAATAGCCATCACTAGCACAGAGGCTGGTGCCTATATACATAGACTTGAAATCACTGGCCACTTAAACAATGGAACACTAGTCACTTTAATAATGTTTACATATTTTGCATTACTCATCTCATATGTATATACACTGTATTCTATCCTACTGTATCTTAGTCTATGCCGCTCAAATACTTCTATGTTTTGCTTTAGCCTGCCTGGAGTGCCAGGTGGGAGGAGGTTGGTCTTGTGAGACTTTTATATTGGTTCCATTGTGCCAGGCATGCTCAATCAAGTCCAGCTAAAGTATTTAAATTAGTATTGAACCCAGACCAGCTTAGGAACTATAATCAATACCATGCAATGGTTACATAACCCTCCTCTCCCCTCCCATTTTTTTCATCGAAGGAAGTAGGCATCTTTAAAGTATTAATAGAAAGTCAGATGCCTTGGGGACTGAAGGAGTTGAATCTAAAAAGGGTAACACAGAAAGCCCCTGGATCTTCATACCTTAAGAAACACTTCAAACCCTTGGATTATACTTAAAAACCACACATATACACTTTTGATACTTTCTATTGTATACACACACCAATTCTATTAGCTAACTTCTAGCACATTTCAAGGCCGTCCATTTTCTCTCACCACTGACTTGTCTTCTGAGCACCTCCCTCTTGGCCATGGTTCAGGAAGCGTGGGAGTCAGTCAACATTAGGACAGTGGTAATGCACCGCCACCCATTAAAAGAAGGATCCATGAACTAAAACTAGTGTTCAGTTCACTGTCCCAACTTGTCTATGCCAGCCTACCAGGCTCTCTATAGTCAGTGTTATGTTCAGCCCGCCTACTGTAACACCCCCAGGGCTTTCTTTTTTTTTTTTCTTCCCATCAGCTAGAGGAGACCAAGCCTGTTAGAACCAGACCAAGGCCCGTCTCTCTGTTGAAATTGTGAATCACTTCCTCCCAGCAACACTGACATGACTCAGAAGGCCATTAGATCAGATATTCATCAATCAGGTGTATACTCAGTCTATATTCAGCCAGGTGAATCGACTGTAGGCCAACCGTAAGTATGTATGTACGTACAGTGCCTTCAGAAAGCATTCACACCCCTTGACGTTATCCACACTGTTGTGTTACACTCTGAACTCAACATTAAATCTATTTCATTTTCTTACCCTTCTACTGCACACAAGACAATAATGACAAAGTGAAAACATGCTCTTAGTAATTTTGGTAAATGTATTGAAAATGAACTACATAAATGTAATTTACATAAGTATTCACACCAATGTCAATGCTTTCTGTTTAAAGTTTCTAAGAGCTTTGGATTGGACAATATTTAAATTCTTCAACCTCTGTCAAGTTGGTTGTTGATCATTGCTAGACAGCCATTTGCAAGTCTTGCCATCGATTTTCAAGACGAATTAAGTCAAAACTAACTATGCCACTCAGGAACATTCAACGTCGTCTTGGTAAGCAACTCCAGTGTATTTTTGACCATGTATTTTATGTTATTGTCCTGCTGAAAGGTGAATTTGTCTCCAGTGTCTGTTGAAAAGCAGACTGAACCAGGTGTAATCTCTATGATTCTGCCTGTGCTTAGCTCCATTCCGTTTCATCCTAAAAAAAAAAATCTTAAAACTCCCTAGTCCTTGCCAATGACAAGCATACCCATAACATGATGCAGCCATGCTTGAAAATATGAAGAGTGGTACTCAGTGATGTGTTGTTGGATTTGCCCCAAACACAATGCTTTGTATTAGGACAAAGTTAATTTCTTTGCCACATTTTTTGCAGTTTTACTTTATTGAGTTATTACCAACAGGATGCAAGTTTTGGAATATTTTAATTCTGTACAGGCTTCCTTTTTTCACTCAGTCATTTAGTTTAGTATTGTGGAGGAACTACAATGTTAACTGAGGATGGTTTTTCTCCTATCACCGCCATTAAACTCTGGAATTGTTTTAAAGTCACCATTGGCCTCATGGTGAAAATCCCTGAGCAGTTTCCTTCCTCTCTGACAACTGAGTTAGAAAGGACACCTGTATCTTTGTAGTGACTGGGTGTATTGATACACCATCCAAAGCCTAATCAATAACTTCATAATGCTCAAAGGGATATTCAATGTTTTTTTTTACCCATTTACCAATAGGTGCCCTTCTTTGTGAAGCATTAGAAAACCTCCCTGGTCTTTGTGGTTGAATCTGTGTTTGAAATACACTGCTCGACGGATGGACATTACAGATAATTATATGTGTGGGGTACAGAGATGAGGTAGTCATTTAAAAATAAGGTTAAACACTATTATTGCACACAGAGTGAGTCCAATCAATGTGACTTGTCCTGAACTTATTTAGGCTTACCAAAACAAAAGGGGTTGAATAATTAGACTCAAGACATTTCAGCTTCTTATTTTAAATTAATTTGTAAACATTTCTAAAAACATAATTACACTTTGACATTATGGGCTATTATGTGTAGGCCAGTGACACAAAATCTCAATTGAATCCATTTTAAATTCAGGATGTTACAACAAAATGGAAAGTGGAGAAAGTCAAGGTGAGTACTTTCTGAAGGCACGGTGCCTGCCTTCCCGTAGTGGCGTCCTAAATGATTGACACCCTTGATGAAGATGAGAAATAATGGCTGCATAAAATTTAAAATATAAAAATGTAAAAAATTTAAATGAGGGAAATTATTAGCCAAAAGTTAAGTATTCGGTCCTATTTTCCTAGCACACAATGATTACATCAAGCTTGTAACTAACTTGTTGGATGTATTTGCAGTTTGTTTTGGTTGTGTCTCAGATAATTTTTTTGCCCAAAAGAAATGAAAGGTAAATAAGTGTCATTTTGGAGTCACTTTTACTGTAAAATAACAGTAGAATATGTTTCTAAACACTTCTACATTAATGTGGATGATACCATGATTACGAAATAATCCTGACAGAATCGTGAATAATGATGAGTGAAAGTTAGAGGACCAAAGACATGCTAAACTCTCACCATTACCAATAACAGGAGAGGTTTGCATGTTTTTGGGGGTATTATCTTTGACCATCTGTAACTTTCTCACTCATCATTATTCACGATTCAGTCAGGATTATCCATAATAAATGGTAGCATCCACATGAATGTAGAAAAGGGTTTAGAAACATTTTATTCTTATTTACAATAAAAATGACAATACATTATTTAATCATTCATGCCTACTGGGCACAACTGCAAATGATTCCAACAAGTTTGTGGAGTCCGAAGCTTGATTGAGGCATTGTGTGCTAGAAATATATGGACAAAATACTAAAAACTTGGACTACTTGATTTATAAAAATCTTTAGGGGTGTCAATAATTTGAACCCCTACCTTGTTGAGAAAAAGTATTCAAAACAAAATCTGAGCAATTGTATTAGTATAAAATGCACCCCCAAAAAGATGTGACATACAATATCGCTCAGTATTTGAATTCTTTATTTTATACAGTCATTATTTATCAAGGGTGTCAATCATTTCAGACCCCACAGTATGTATATGTGTGTGTGTGTGTACACAGATGTAGAGGATAAGGTTCTCTATTGTTACTAAAATCCTCTATGCAGGAGGTTGGGAGGTTGAGATTGTGAAGATCATGTTACCTGAGGGAAGGCCTTTGCCCCGAAGCCTCTCCCGAATCTCCTTGCTCCTCTCCGGAATAGACTCCCTATCACTCTGGGACAACAGGCCATCCAACTGATGGAGATATGGAGAAAGAAAGAGAGAAAAAGAGGGAGCGAGAGAGAGAGAGAGAGAGAGAGAGAGACAAATGGGCAAGAGAGCGCAAGAAAATGAGAAAGAGAGCAAATGAGAGAGAGTGAGCAGGAAGGAGAGAGTGAGAATAAAGGAAAGCAAGAAACAAAAAAGACAATGGTTGAGGTTATCACAAGGAGCTGGAGGAGGACATTAATAGTCTGAGGTGTCATAAAATGACTTGGGGTTGAAGTGGACCACATTCCTCACAACAGTAACATGGTATATTGGTTACGTTGTGCTGTAACCAAATCAGACAACGGCCTTTAAGCCTGTTGACCTTCCTCTGCTTGCACTTCAATAAGAAGATAGGGATTGTGACACAGGGAAAGACGGTATTGGATTGAGTCATACATTTTAGTCATTTAGCAGACGCTCTTATCCAGAGCAACTTCCGTTAGTGGATTCATCTTAAGATACTGGAGCTAAGGAGGCAACATATCACAATCGTAGCATTTCCCCTCAAAGTAGCTTTCAGCAAAGTCCGTGGTAGTAGAAAAAGACAAGCGCAGTGGTATTTCTTTAAGATACTCTTTAAAAGGAGGTAGGGTTTCAGACGTTTTCGGAAGTCTGGCTGGGACTCCGCTGTACTGACGTTAGGGGGAAGCTTGTTCTGTCATTGGGATGCCAGAACAGAGAAGAGTTTTGACTGGGCTGAGCGGGGAGCACAGTAGGTAAAGTAGAGTCCCTTCAAAACGTTATGTTTCAAGCTTTGCCATTTGGCAATGGGCTTCACTAAACAGTTAAGAGTTATCTATTGTAGATCAAAATATGACCATAGAGAATGAATGTGTTTTAGGCTTGGGCAATATACCAAATACCTGGGTATTTGGGATAAATACCGTCAAAATTAGTTCTTTTAAGTTTTTCCCCAATACATTGAAATATTTGTAGCTACTTTAAGTTAAAATACCTGCAGTCAACTTGTGTAATACTTTAGGAGAAATCTCTGTGGTGCAGCACACGAGGTGATGAAGTTACACATATACAATTCACTACTAAAATGTTTGCCATCTTGCTCCTCCGTGCTTCTCCCCTCCGCGTACACACATGCTGCTCTTCCTTCAGAAAAGCATGTATAAGAATTTTTTGAAGATAAATACACAACGCAGAGACCGAGTACGAGACGTCAAGAAGTCAAATCAAATTAACGATCAATGGAAATAGTGTTTTTTCTGTAAGAGAATTATTTATCAATGGGTCAGAGACATGGGAGGAATTTGTCTATACAGTGAGCCTGAAATAGGATACTTGTTATTTGGCCATTGGCCCAGTTGTACTGCAAGGACTTCTAATTGGTCAACCACAGGCTTGGGCTGGGTTATAAAACTATATCCTGTCCCTTTGTTCTGTGGAGACACAGGAGAGAATCACTGAGGACAGGGGAGAATGACCATCTACCTCCCCATATGATTTGTCTTCTTTAAATAACACAGACCCCAAAGCAAATCAGGGGGAGGAAAATGGGTTTATTCGAGAATAACATCAACTACTAACACATGCATCACAACTTTGTTCATTCGGACAATTTCTCTCATTCACTTTCGCCTATAAAATGTCCACACTCACCAAAACTGATACTCGGTAGCTACTAGCTATGCTTCTATAACTTTATGAGCCGAATTTGCCTGTCCTTGCAATTAGTTTATGTTCGTTAGCATTTAGCTAACAGCGTCCATCTGATGTCGCTATTACTTTTGCTAATTTTGTTAGCATTCTGGTAAGACTGCCAACAGGAAGGAATTATTTTGTATTTTTTGCGCCCCCTTGAGTGCTATCCAGGTAATACCATCAGAACGGTATGAAAATCTGGATACCGCCCAAGCCTACTGTATTTTGTTAAGAATAAGGGGTATTAAACCCACAGGTCCATTATAAATGTTACAACACTAGCCAACAGTGATGTGTTGTAGCTGTTTACCTGGGAGAGGCTGCCCAGCACCAGTCGGACCAGCTTTCTGATGTGTGTGAAGGAGGGTTCGCAGCTAGAATTTCTGATGTGTGTGCTGCAGGCGTCCATTACGGTGAGAACAGACATACGGCTCAGGGTGGTGTCGTCACACATGTTGAGGAGAATACTGTTCAGGTGCTCACCCAGCTTCATCGGCTGAGAAAGACATCACAGAGGGGTTAATGAACACTTACACGGGAGGAGAAGTATACATAAAACATCATTTCTGCAAATAGAAAAAACAAAACAAGATTGTTGATCCGTTTGTAACTTGTGAATATATCATCTATGGATTATGGATCTATGGATTATGAATGTTGCCGCTGTACCTGACTCTGTGGAACCTCATAGTCAGCTCCCCAAAACAAGGTCATTCCAAGGGAGTACATGTGCATCTGTGAAAAATGAGTGGTTCCAATCATTTAGACACAAAAAAAAAGTTAGCAGCTGTAGTTGAAAAAAACAAACTAGCTCTCATCTGACAATATTCTGACCCTTTGTTCTGTTCTGAAACTAAGCGACTAGATCCAAACCTTTTCCATTCCATACAATTGTGCAGGAAAGCTCCCCAGGAACAGAGTTAGGCTTGGTGAAGGAAAGAATAACTAGAGGAATGCAACATCATAGCCTTGAATGTCTTAGGAACAGTCAGAGTTCACCACCAGCTTAAAGAGTAAAACTACAATTTCTTGAGTTATTTAATGTGATTCACAAACCCCTCACAATTGCCATGTCCTCTCTGTAAGTATACAGAGCATGGAATTTATAGTGCAATTAAAAGAGAAAAGCATAGGACGTTGTAATATCATTTATATTTATTTCTATTAGAAATGAGAATAGAAACCTTATTGTAGCCTAACCTACACAGTTAATGGATAGTCACTTTTGACTGTGTACAGCGCTGTGTGTTGAGGTATGTGATTCTTGGCCAGAGATCGGAGTTATGTTGGAGTCAATTCAGGAAGTAAACAAATGGAATTGACCCCAACCCTAGCACGCTCTGTTATGCTTTTGATTGAGATTGTTTTTTTTATATACACAAAGCAACAACCCCACAAACAGATGTGTTGCTACTGCAACAATACAGTATCTTCTCTATGAGAACGAGAGAGCGCGAAGAGATACGACAGAGAGCGAGAGGCAGAGAGACAGGAAAGGTTTACATGATGTCTACTTTGACACTCATTAGCATTTACAAATCCGAGAGTAAAATATAAAAATAAAAAAAATCGATAAAAGTCACCTTTGTCAGAGCGATTTACGCGGTTATCAAAAAGTCACACCAGGATAAGCCTACACAAAACAGCTCTTATTTGAAATGTTTCTAAAATCCCCTATGGGGAAAAAACAAAAAATGGTGGAAAACAATTGGAACCATTTCCCTGTTTGACCACTGCACCTTCTAACATAATAATATACAGTATCATAAATACCTTCTCTATATCTGACAGAGAGGAGAGAGTGACTCCCTCCAGGACCTCTGGAGCTGTGAAGGCCCTCAGGTCCTGCTGCGTCACGTTCTCGTCTGTGAAGGAGATGCTGCCTGAGGGCATCAACAACAGGGACCAGGGAGAGATGATGAAGCCCAGGGCAGAGGGGTCTGGAGGGAGACATCATGGGATTAGAGGGGACCACAGCATCTTTATTCAATAGAACAGTCACAGCACATCATCGTGAATCTCAATCGTTAGGACTTCAGTTGCTTTAGCTGAGACTTTAATCAAAGCCTGCAGGTATGATGATTTAGTACGGTTATGGATGAAGACAGTCATGAAAACAAAATAACCGTCAATAATAAATAAATATTTTTTTTTAAAACAGTCAGCGTTTCCACTGCACTCATTCAACTGTGGCACTGAGCTAAGGCAAAATCACTGCCGCCATGCCAAAAAGATTTTAACATTTCTGTCAAGGCGCAGTTTGAAGACGCTAGAACAGTCCACGTTTACTTTTCCTCTGACAACAAAATGAGTTATGTACAGAGAAAAGTCAGATAACCCCATGGTACAATAGTTGAACCTATTTACCCAGTCTGCTCGTTGTGTCCTCAGAGAGAAACATTACTCTCGAGGAGCATTCAAGTAACGAGTGCCATAGGGAGGGAAACCTGGAGGGAAACCTGCATTCTGACAAGCAGTCAATGCACAACAATTCTTACAGCCGTTTTAAAATGCCCTTTGTTAAAAAGAGTTGTTCCCAGCATTCCATTCCTACTTTATTTGTCAATTCCTAAATATGCACTAACTGCACCATTTTAAACTGAGTTTTTAGTAGCGTCATGGTTAAAGCACATTACCACTCAGCAATTCACCATGAGTGCATTGAGGAGAGAGGGGCAAAATCTAACACAGGTCAATTGTAGGGTCACACGCCACCAAAACTCTATTATTTTTGAGGGAGTGACTTAAATTGCGATGAGACCGATGACATTTTTAGAGTAGTGGCAACCAGGGAAAGTGTTGGGAGGAAAAACAGTGACATGAAGTGAGAAGTACAGGCAGGTAGCATGTTACCCCAAATTACCCTAACAGGTAGGCCCACATTATTCTCACTGTTTATGCATGGTTTTTTGGGGGGCATAAAATTCATCAATAGAATACAAAGTAGTTAAAATGATTACATTTGGGATCTAGCTAATAATTAGCCCAGTAGGGTAAATGCAGATCGGCAACCCCATGCTTCAGCCTATTTATTTATAGCCAATATGTTGAAAGCTTTATTTTTTTACATAATTTTACCAATATGTTATTAGGCTGATTTCTGGGAGGTGGAAATTATTTAAATTTTATTTTAATTCATTTTGGAGTAGAAAGTCCTTCTACATAAAATTGATCCGGGGAAGGATCTGGGACCCCGGGGGGTTGAAAGGTGTGACAGAGAGAAATGGTCCCTCACAGAAATGGAGTAATTCTCCTTTCCTACAAAGCAACACTCAGGAGTTACACTGAACTAACCTCTTAATAAATATACAAAGGAATGTTAGAGCTGCACTGCAAAATTCCTTTCTTTGACGGACGGATATTTTGCTCCTCCGAGAGGAAGAGAATAAAAAAAAGAAAAAGGTTATGAAGTACAACATTTTTTCAAAGACTGGAATCCACAAAGTAAATAGGATGTTTCCTGTTGAATTATTTTTGACCGTCTTGCAAAGACCTCACTGGAAAAGCTGGATGCCATTGTAAGTAATTTTACTCAAGAAAATCTATGTACAACTCCAATCCCTATCCTTACCATCATAAACAGTTGAGTTAAAGCCACACTCATAATTGATCAAATTCAACAAAGTGACAAAAAAGGCAGCCCAACAACCCAAACACTCAACGCACTTGAAGGAGATCCCACAGTAAGACACCATATTCCCTATATACTTGACATTTTAGTCATTTAGCAGACGTTCTTATCCAAAGCAAATTACGGTAGTGAGTGCATACATTTTCACACTAGTCCCCCATGGGAATCGAACCCACAACCCTGATGTTGCAAGCCAACTGAGCCACAGGGGCCCTGGCTGAAAGAAGTGCACTATATATAGTTAGTGTACCATTTTGGATGCAGCCTTCAACTACTCCAGTCAGGCAGCACCATCAGAGAAGCTTTGTTATCAGGGTTTGGGACTCAGATCAATGATGAGGCAGAGGGCCAGGCCAGAGAGTAGATCGCTCTCTAAAAATAGCAGCAGGCAGCAAACTGTACAGTATCATGCTAGCCAGCTATCAGTTTTAAAAATCGCACAAACTAAACAAGCTTTGAGGGCACTGGGTATCACCACAAGACCTTTTCATTTTTAGATCATACTGTCTAGAATTGAAGTGATAAGCAGAAAAGCCACCTAAAATCACAAAAACCCAACATATTACTTAACCTAGTTAAACAACTTCATTCACACAAACATGGCAGCTAACAAAATCTGTAGGTAACTAATAAAACAAACTACTATTTTACACAAAGTAGGCTATATATGGCCTCCCTGGAGGTGAAGGTTTAGTGTTTGGACAGACATGGCTGTGACAGAGCAACACTAAGGTTGTAAACAGAATGGTACCGTGTTCCCCACGTAGTACACTTCCTTTGGAAAAAAGGTAATTGTGACTGGTCAAAAGTAGAGCACGTCATAGTGAGCCATTTGGGATATAGACAGTGGGTATCATTTCTTTAGTTCGTCTCAGAGCAGGACACATTCCTGACTAGGAATAATATGGGGGCTGGGTTGAACTAAGGCCTCTACTTGTACCCTCTAGTCTAGTGGTAGTAACACCTGCAATCAATTGGTTTATTTCCACAAAAACAAAACTTGATGAATCTGTTAGTAAAAGTAGGGCACTGGTATACAAGAATACAGAGAACTACAAGCAAATAAAAATCGCAGTCAAACACACCCTTCAAAAAGTATTCACACCCCTTCACTTTTCTACATTTTGTTGTTACACCAGCCCGAATGTAAAATGTATTAAAATTAAGATTGTCACAGATCGACACACACACACACACACACACACACACACACTACCCCATAATGTCAAAGTGTAATTTTGCTTAACTCATTCCATGTTCAATAATAGTGGTTAACATGATTTGTTTAATAACTACCCCGTCTCTGTACCTCATACATACAGATAACTAAGGTCCCTCAGGAGAGCAGTGAATTTCAAGCAAACATTCAACCACAAAGACCAGGGAGGTTTTTCAATGCCTTACAAAGGGCACCGATTGGTAGATGGGGAAAAATAACAAAAAAACTAATAAAAACAGATGCTGAATATCCCTTTGAGCATGGTGAAGTTATTAATTAGGCTTTGGATGGTGTATCAATACACCCAGTCACGACAAAGATACAGGTGTCCTTCCTCACTTAGTTGCTGGTGAGGAAGGAAACTGCTCAGGGATTTGACCATGAGGTGACATTAAAAAACAGAGTTTAATGGCTGTGATAGGAGAAAACTGAGGATGGATCAACATTGTAGTTACGCCAACTAACATAAATGACAGAGTGAATTTTTTTTCTTCTCCAAAACATGCATCATGTTTGCAACAAGGCACTTAAATAATACTGCAAAGAATGAGGCAAGGAAATTAACTTCTTGTCCTGATAAAGTGTTATGTTTGGGGGAAATCCAATACATCAATGAGTACCACTTCATATTTTCAAGCATGGTGATGGCTGCATCATGTTATGGGTATGATCGTCAACCGCAAGGACTAGAGGTTTTTAGGATTAAAAGAGACGGAATATGCACAAAATCCTAGAGGAAAACCTGGTCCAGTCTGCTTTCCACCAGACACTGGGAGATGAATTCACCTTTCAGCAGGACAATCACGTAAAACACAAGGCCAAATCTACACTGGAGATGCTTACCAAGACGACATTGAATGTTCCTTAGTGACTTAATTACAGTTGACTTAAAGATCGATGGCAAGCCTTGAAAAAAGCTGTCTAGCAATGATCAACAAATAACTTGACAGAGCTTGAAGAATTTAAATACAAAATGGGCAAATGTTGTACAATTCAGGTGTGCAGCGCTCATAGAGACTTACAGGCTGACCACACCGCTCGCGTTGCGTGTACTCGCGTTGCAAAATAAATTTAGAAACCCATGTTATTCAATTATTGCACCAACACGCGTCTGCGTTACCAAGGGCTAAAATAGAAAATCAGTTCTATTTCTGACACAGATCGCGCTGCAAGTCCTGCCTCTCAAATCTCCTCATTGGTTTATAGAAGCAGGTACCCACGTGCCACCTCATTGGTTATACCCACGTGGGTGACTGAAAGACGAACGAGGTCAGTGGCAGTAATGCACCTAATTTATGAAAGTTGCCAATCGCAATATAAAGTCCAGAGAAGAAAAAGCCTAAAAGGAGGAGAGATGACTAGAAACGATTCGGTTGACCGTTTTATGTGTGGATTAATTGTCAGTGGAGGACCTTGTGCATTTCAGGTAAAATAACTCAAATGTTTATATTATATATATTTATATATAAAATGCTTTTCGACCTGTCCCCAAATTAATCTAATAATTGGTTCAGAGTTTGTTTTGATACTTTAACCTGCGTGCCGTGATCGCGTTTGGTGTGGGGACAAAATACATTTATGCACGATAGCACACGCGCGCGCAGCCGGTCAGGGTTCCGTGTCACAGCTGTAATTGCTGCCAAAGGTGCTTCTAGAAAAAGTATTGACTCAGGGGTGTGAATACTTATGTAAATTAGATATTTCTGTATTTCATTTAACACATTTGTCAAAAAAAATGTTTTCACTTTGTCATTATGTATTGTGTAGATGGGTAATTTTTTAAATTTAATCCATTTTTAATTCAGGCTGTAACAAAATGTGGAGTAAGTCAAGGGGTATGAATACTTTCTGAAGGCACTGTACATGCACGTACAAAAAATTAAAAGGACGCCCTTTCCATGACAGACTGACCAGGTGAATCCAGGTGAATCCAGGTGAAAGCCATGATCCCTTATTGAGGTCACTTGTTAAATCCACTTCAGTGTAGATGAAGGGGAGGAGACAGGTTAAAGAAGGATCTTTAAGAGGGTGATTGGGCAAGACAAAAGATTTGTGCCTTTGAACAGGGTATGGTAGTAGGTGCCAGGCGCACTGGTTTGTGTCAAGAACTGCAACACTGCTGGGTTTTTCACACGTAACAGTTTTGTGTGTATCAAGAATGGTCAACCACCCGAAGGTCATCCAGCCAACTTGGCACAACTGTTGGAAGCAGGCCAGAATCTGAGGGCAGGGGGGTGTGGGGTGTTACTCCATATTAGGAAGATGTTGCTAATGTTTGGTATGCTCATGTATGATTACATGTAGAAAATGAAGGTTTTTTTGGACATGGTTGACATGCACAGGATTCCGATTGGCTAATAAACATTGCATTGCATTCCCATCAACTAACCAAGGACACAGTAGAGCATGCAATCTCAATGCGGATAGTTGTTCGTTTTGGTGGTAGGGGAATGTTCTGGACCATTGTGTAGTAAGAAGTTACTTCAATTACATATGGTTCTCATTGCAAATCCTTCACTCAGCATTCTATAACCATGCACATGAAGTCACAATTTGGACGACATGGGTCCTGTTATGTCTGGCAAAAACCAAACACTGCATTCCGCAGTAAGAACCTCCAATCAATGGTCAAGCATGGTGGTGTTAGTATCATGGTGTGGGGATGCTTTGCTGCCTTGGGATCTGGACAACATGCCATCATTGAATGAACCATGAATTCTGCCCAGAAAAAAAAAAATCTGAGAATTATACAAGGAGAATGTCAGGCCATCTGTCTGTGAGCTAAAGCCCAGCTGGGTCATGCAACAAGACCATGATCCAAAAGACACAAGCAAGTCTACATCTGAAAAGCAACATTTTAAAAAAGTCCTGGAATGGCCTAGTCAAAGTCTAGACCTAAACCCGATTGAGATGTGGCAGGACCTGAAACAAGAAGTTAATGCTGGAAAATCCATAAATGTCACTGAGTTAAACCAGTTCTGCATGGAAGAGTGGGCCAAAGTATATCCAGAGTAGAGATAGGTATGAGTAGTCCACCACTCAAACTGACGTCAAAACTCAATCTTCTACCAGAAATCACATTTCTTTTCAAATACTGTAAAACTATTTACATTTGCTGTGACTTTTTTTGGGTTATTACATGATTCCATATGTGTTATTTCACAGTTTTGATGTTCTCACTATTATTCTGCAATGTAGAAAATAGTAAAAATAAAGAAAAACGCTTGAATGAGTAGTTGTGACCAAACTGGTACTGGTACTTTTGACTGGTACTGCACACACACACGTACGTATGTGGACACTCCTTCAAATGAGTCGAATCGGCCATTTCAGCCACACCCGTAAAACAAAGGCCCATACAGAAATGGTTTGTCAAGATCCGTGTGGAAGAACTTGACTAGCCTGCACAGAGCTCTGACCTCAACATCAGGCCCGATCTCACTAATGCTCATGGCTGAATGTCCCTGCAGCAATGTTCCAACATCTAGTAGAAAGCCTTCCCAGAAGAGTGGAGGCTGTTAGAGCAGCAAAGGGGGGACCAACCCCATGTTAATGCACATGATTTTGGAATGAAATGTTCGACACACACACACACACACACACACACACCTGTTAGCCTAAGGCTAAATGTGCAATTTTTTTCCCAGTACAGCCTTTGTTCTAAAAATAGCTTATTTTTTTTTATTTGAGTACCAGGGGGGAAAAAAATCATGCAAGTACTTGGAACAGTCAAAAAAGGTCAAATGCCCATCCCTATATGGGAGATACTGATCAACAACTACAGGAAGTGTTTGGTTGGAGTCATTGCAGCTAAAAGGTGGCATAACCAGTTATTGAGTGTAAGGAAACAAATTCCCTTTTCACACAGGGGCATTGGGTGTTGCATAACGGTTTACTAAATACATGGGGAGTATCCATATGTTGGACTCATTTGTTCACTCAGGTTCCCTTTAAAAATAGGTTTTGGTTGAAGATCTGATAACATTCAGTGACTAAAATATGCAAAAAGTAGAGAAAATAAGGGAAATACTTCTCCATGCATGAGGGGCCTAGACCAAGGCTACATTTCACATTCATTAACGAAGGACAGTAGCATTCTGAAATGGCATGCCCGACTATCCCCTCACCACCCTGAAGGTACAGGCCAATTACACAATAACCACACTGGGCAGGCCTGAGTCAAAGAGGGAGGAAGGAGACTGTCTGTCTCCTGTAGGAGGATTCCTGGAAATCAGGAACACAATCCTCCAACTGGGATTTCTTTGAAAACCTTAGTTTGGAAAAGTTACCGGAATTGTACAACCCTACTTCGAGGATCATATGACAGAAGCTGGGTATTGTCCTCTGACCCTAGTGACGCAGACAATCTACACAGAGTCTCCCATCTCTGTGTCTCTACAGTGACCGGTCTGATGATGATATCAAGGATCTTTGCATAGATGACCAGTATGTGGTCAAAAAGGCTGGCCGACCCACGGCCCGAGAGACCGACCCACGGCCCGAGAGACCGACCCACGGCCAGAGAGACCGACCCACGGCCAGAGAGACCGACCCACGGCCAGAGAGACCGACCCACGGCCAGAGAGACCGACCCACGGCCAGAGAGACCGACCAAAGGCAGCAGAGCCCTTTGAACCTCCATGTTGTCAATACAGACAACAGGCAGTGGAAAATAAAGCATCCTTTGTATGAAAGTCTGTTGGCCAGCACCACAACCCCCCCTAACCTTATCTGTTGAACACTGGGGTTGTGCAGGCTGAGGTACCAGCAGCTTGTATTGTGGAACATCTCACAAAGCTCAATAGGCAACTTGCTGGAGATGACAAATTAGTCAATCAATAGAAAAATATAATTAATCATATTTCTATAAGTCAAATCTGCCACATATTTCCTTGAACATCACACTACAAAATATAGGCTACATTGTTTTCATTGAAGGACTAACGAAGGATGAGAAGGGCAGAGAACCACCTAGAATGAAGTAAAGAAAACATGGTTCAGTGGAGATGTTGAGGAAACTTTACTCCCTTAACAGCTAATATGAAGAAGTCCAGTAAGTAAAGTCTTAATGGATTCACTTTTAAATATGTTCATAAATCAAAAATGGATCGAGAGCCTCAAATCACAGAACTCAATTAAACTAAAAAAAAAAATGTAAAAGGCTGAAATGCTCAAGAGCAGTTCCATTGTTAGGAATGCCAAACCATCATATGGAAGCGCTAACAGACTTAGCGCTAACAGAGTCTAAAATCCCACCCTACTCCTTATATAGTGTACTCTTTTTGACCAGGGCCAATAGTGCTCAGTGCACTATATGGGGAACCAACTGAGATGCATCCAGAGCTTAGAATGCCAAAGACAAATATTTCCACATTAAGTGAGGTAACGAGCTAACTTAGCTAGAGGCAGGATCGCTGTGGTTTGGAAGAAAGTGTGTGTTTATATTTTGACCGGGCATTAGAACT
The DNA here is from genome assembly GCF_965601325.2 of Salmo salar. Classification (NCBI taxonomy): domain Eukaryota; kingdom Metazoa; phylum Chordata; class Actinopteri; order Salmoniformes; family Salmonidae; genus Salmo; species Salmo salar. The sequence continues at coordinate 107,872,296 of NC_138303.1, read as the reverse complement.
ATGACATATTCTGTTTGACATCTGCTATGATTTATCTCACACCAAACAGTAGGCTTACTGGCTCACATATTATAAAACTAAAAATAATAAAATAAAACAAGTTTTAAGAGGAGTAGGTGGTTAAGTCCCTTGACTCGTGAGCCTACCAATCGGTTAAAGGAATAGTCACAAAACCTTTAGGTAGCTACATACTGCATCTTCATGACGTACTGAAACACATGTCATTTGTCCAGCATTTGTTGTCCTCTTTTGCAGGTTAGTGGCAGAAACACAAAAGTGACATGGGCACTCGGATATGCACGCAATCATACACAACGTCCAAATATTATTTTAAAAAATAAATAAAAAAATAAAATACACACACACACACACTCACACACACACACACACACACACACACACACACACACACACACACACACACACACACACACACACACACACCCCCCCCCCCCCCCCCGTTGAAGTCAGAAGTTTACATACACTTAGGTTGGAGTCATTAAAAGTCATGACCACAAATTTCTTGTTAACAAACTATAGTTTTGGCAAGTCGGTTAGGACAACTACTTTGTGCATGACAAGTCATTTTTCCAACAATTGTTTACAGACAGATTATTTCACTGTATGACAATTCCAGTGGGTCAGAAGTTTACATACACTAAGTTGACTGTGCCTTTAAACAGCTTGGAAAATTCCAGAAAATGATGTCATGTCTTTAGAAGCGTCTGATAAGCTACTTGACGCCATTTGAGTCAATTGGAGGTGTACCTGTGGATGTATTTCAAGGCCTACCTTCAAACTCAGTGGCTCTTTGCTTGACATCATGGGAAAATCAAAAGAAATCAGCCAAGAACTCAGAAAAAAATTGTAGACCTCCACAAGTCTAGTTCATCCTTGGGAGCAATTTCCAAACGCCTGAAGGTACCACGTTCATCTGTACAAACAATAGTACACAAGTATAAACACCATGGGACCACACAGCCGTCATACCGCTCAGGAAGGAGACGCGTTCTGTCTCCTAGAGATGAACGTACTTTGGTGCGAAAAGTGCAAGTCAATCCCAGAACAGTAGCAAAGGATCTTGTGAAGATGCTGGAGGAAACGGGTACAAAAGTATATATATCCACAGTAAAACGAGTCCTATATCGACATAACCTAAAAGGACGCTCAGCAAGGAAGAAGCCACTGCTCCAGAACTGCCATAAAAAAAGCCAGACTACAGTTTGCAACTGCACATGGGGACAAAGATCGTACTTTTTGGAGAAATGTCCTATGGTCTGTTGAAACAAAAATAGAACTGTTTGGTCATAATGACCATCATTATGTTTTGATTATTATTATTATTATTATTATTTGACCATGCTGGTCATTTATGAACATTTCAACATCTAGGCCATGTGCTGTTATAATCTCCACCCGGCACAGCCAGAAGAGGACTGGCCACCCCTCATAGCCTGGTTCCTCTCTAGGTTTCTTCCTAGGATTTGGCCTTTCTAGGGAGTTTTTCCTAGCCACTGTGCTTCTACACCGGCATTGCTTGCTGTTTGGGGTTTTAGACTGGGTTTCTGTACAGCACTTTGAGATATCAGCTGATGTAAGAAGGGCTATATAAATACATTTGATTTGATTTGGAGGAAAAAGGGGGAGGCTTGCAAGCTGAAGAACACCATCCCAACCGTGAAGCACAGGGGTGGCAGCATCATTTTGTGGGGGTGCTTTGCTGCAGGAGGGACTGGTGCACTTCACAAAATAGATGGCATCATGAGGAAGTAAAATTATGTGGATATATTGTAGCAACATCTTAAGACATCAGTCAGGAAGTTAAAGCTTGGTCGCAAATGGGTCTTCCAAATGGACAATGACCCCCAAGCATACTTCCAAAGTTGTGGCAAAATGGCTTAAGGACAACAAAGTCAAGGTATTGGAGTGGCCATCACAAAGCCCTGACCTCAAAAACAAATGTGTGGGCAGCACTGAAAAAGCATGTGCGAGCAAGGAGGCCTACAAACCTGACTCAGTTACACCAGCTCTGTCAGGAGGAATGGGCCAAAATTCACCCAACTTGTGGGAAGCTTGTGGAAGGCTACCAGAAATGTTTGACCCAAGTTAAACAATTTAAAGGCAATGCTACCAAATACTAATTGAGTGTATGTAAACTTCTGACCCACTGGGAATGTGATGAAAGAAATAAAAGCTGAAGTAAATCACTCTACTATTATTCTGACATTTCACATTCTTAAAATAAAGTGGTGATCCTAACTGACCTAAGACAGGGAATTTTAACTAGGATTAAATGTCAGGAATTGTGAAAAACTGAGTTTAAATGTATTTGGTAAGGTGTATGTAAACTTCCGACTTCAACTGTATGTATGTATGTATGTATGTATGTATGTATGTATGTATGCATGCATGTATGCATGTACACTAGTGCAGAGTGGCTTTACACTTGGCTAGGATGCCATCTCAACAATAACCAAGCCTTGCAGGAGTGTTTGAACCAAAAGACTGGCAGAAACAGTTTCTCAGTCATGGAGTTTTTTCCACTCTACCACTGCCATATATAAAAACGTGTTCTGGCCCGTACCGTACTTGAATCGACATGGCACAAGATTTGTAGCACTGCCTCTTGTGGTGTAGGAATGACAGTCCCTAACAGTAGTAAGACAGCTCTTCAGATACTGGGGGACTGTACCAAGCACGATTTCATGGTCTAATCCAAGCATCAGCTGAATGACTCTTTCATCAACTGATAGCCACCGTAGTTCACTGAGCTGAGAAGGGCCAACAAGAGCCCGAGGGAGAAGATTCAGAATGACCCTTGACATTATAGTCTAAGCTGCCTGTAGCTTGTTCTTAAATGAACAAATGGGAGCTTCTGTACCATGCAGTCAAAGTGAGGCTGCACGAACACTGCTGCAAGTGTTTTCAAGGTCCCTTTCTGTCTAGAAATGTGGCCTTTTTGACTAGAAACTTCACTTTCTGGTTGACCTTGGCAATTACTCCCCTGTCGGGAACCTGTCTTGTTCACATCCTAACTATCTAACCGCTGTGTCACCAACCATGACTAACACCTGATGATCTACCTAGCCTAATCTTAAAGCCAAATAAAGGGGACCCCGTTTTCCCCAAATGAAGAGACAGCTTGTTGTCTGAGCCAGTTACTGACACTCGTCAGTTCTGCATTAAGCTGGCTCTCAACCAAACTGTTGTATTTTAGCTTATTTATTTATCAAATAAAGGTACATTTTCAAAAACAAATGCAACAGATATTCAGAGTCTGAGGGACAACCAGGAAAAGCTGAATGAAGAGGAGGTAGGAGACGATAGAGGAGAGGACAGATGGTAGAGGAGAAAGATGGGGACAACCAGGAAAAGCTGAATGAAGAGGAGACGGCAGAGAAGACGAGAGAGGAGAGACAGTAGGAGACAGCAGAGACATGGTAGAGGAGTGGTCAAAGTAACACAGGATCAGAGGGGTGTGTGGAATCAAAGCATGATGCAACGCTGCAGAAAGCGAGAATGAATGCCGAAACGTATTTCCTTTGTTGGCGCTGTAAGAGGCAAAAAAGGGTACTTATTAATCGCGTTTGTGGACATGGAATCTTAATTCAATGTTTTGGGAATCAGTAATCAACACAATTTCAGAAAGTTAACAGATTTATATCCCTCATGCCTAGCTTGTTTTTGTTTGGGACTAGATCCATGAAATCAATATATTGATCCGTCTCCGCTTGCGGCAAAGAAATGTCTAACATTCTTGAAATCAGATCGTCCCCCCTACTTTAACACTCCGGATAAATGAAATGTATACACTGAACAAAAATATAAACGCAACATGTAAAGTGTTGGTCCCATGATCTGAAATAAAATCCCAGAAATGTTCTATATGTGCAAAACGCTTATTCCTCTCAAATTTTTGTGATTTTTTTTGTTTACATCCCTGTTAGTGAGCATTTCTCATTTGCCAAGATGATCCACCCACCTGACAGGTGTGGCATATCAAGAAGCTGATTCAACAGTATGATCATTGCACAGGCGCACCTTGTGCTGGGGGACAATAAAATGCCACTAAAATGTGCAGTTTTTTCACAACACAATGCCACAGACGTCTCAAGTTGAAGGAGCGTGCTATTGGCATGCTGACTGCAGGAAAGTCCACCAGAGATGTAGCCAGAGATTTGAATGTTCACTTCTCTACCATAAGCCACCAACGTAGTTTTGAGAGAATTTGGCAGTACGTCTAACTGGCCTCACAACCGTAACCACGTCAGCCCAGGACCTCCACATCCGGCTTCTTCACCTGCGGGATCGTCAGACCAGCCACCCGGACTGCTGATGAAACTGTCAGAAACTGTCTCAGGTAAGCTCATCTGTGTGCTTGTCGTCCTCACCAGGGTGTTGACCTGACTGCAGTTTGGCGTTGTAACCGACGTCAGTTGGCAAATGCTGACTTTCGATGGCCACTGGCATGCTGGAGAAGTGTGCTCTTCAAGGATGAATCCCAGCTTCAAGGGATGGCGTTGCGTGGGTAAGCGGTTTGCCGATGTCAACGTTGTGAAGAGAGTGCCACATGATGGCGGTGGGGTCATGGTATGGGCAGGCATAAGCTACGGACAACAAACACAATTCCATTTTATTGATGGCGATTTGAATGCACAGAGATACCGTGACGAGATCTTGAGGACCATTGTTGTGCCATTCATCCACGCCACCATCACCTCATGTTTCAGCATGATAATACACAGCCCCATGTCGCAAGGATCTGTACACAATTCCTGGAAGCTGAAAATGTCCCAGTTCTTCCATGGCCTGCATACTCACCAGACATGTCACCCATTGAGCATGTTTGGGATGCTCTGGATCGACATGCATGACAGCATCATCAGTTCCCGCCAATATCCAGCAACTTCGCACAGCCATTGAAGAGGAGTGGGACAACGTTCCAAAATCAACAGCCTGATCAACTCTATGCGAAGGAGATGTGTCACCCTGCATGAGGCAAATAAATGGTGGTCACACAAGATACTGACTGATTTTCTGATCCATGCCCCTACCTTTTTACTAAGGTATCTGTGAACAACAGATGTATATCTTTATTGCCAGTCATGTGAAATCCATAGTTTATGGCCCAATTAATTTAATTACTTCCTTATATGAACTCATTAAAAATCTTTGAAATTATTGCGTTTATATTTCTGTTCATTGAAGCTAGATCCCTTTGGACAAGATTTTACTTAACATCAAAAATGAGACATCTAGCATTCCCACTTCCAAATCATAATAATAATAATAAAAGTAATGAGTGAAATGTTTATTAATAAAAAAAATTGTTGATGTTTGTCTGATTGTATGCATTGCTTTTTTGTGAGTACGTGTGTATGCAACAAAGGGGGAGTGTGAATTTATTAATTGTATTATGCATTGTGATGAAATTGTACTTACATATGTAATAGTTCATTCAGATTGTATTTAGACCCCTGGACTCCCCCCCATTTTGTTAAGTTGCAGCCTTTTTCCAAAATGCATTTAAAAAAATCCTCAATCTACACACAATACCCCATAATGACAAAGTGAAAACATAACAGAAATACCTTATTTACATAAGTATTCAGACTCTTTGCTATGAGACTCGAAATTGAGCTCAGGTGCATCCTGCTTCCATTCATCATCCTTGAGATGTTTCTACAACTTCATTGGAGTCCACCTGTGGTAAATTCAATTGATTGGACATGATTTGGAAAGGCACACACCTGTCTATGTAGGGTCCCACAGTTGACAGTGCATGTCAGAGCAAAAACCAAGCTATGAGGTCATAGGAGGTCATAGGAGTTGTCCGTAGAGCCCCGAGACAGGATTGTGTCGAGGCACAGATCTGGGGAACGGTACAAAAACATTTCTGCAGCATAGAAGACTCCCAAGAACACAGTGGCCTCAATCATTCTTAAATGGAAGTTTGGAACCACCATGAATCCTCCTGGAACTGGCCACCCGGCCAAACTGAGTAATCGGGGGAGAAGGGCCTTGGTCAGGGAGGTGACCAAGAACCCGATGGTCACTGACAAAGCTCCAGAATTTCTCTATGGAGATGGGAGAACCTTCCATAAGGACAACCATCTCTGAAGCACTCCACCAATCAGACCTTTATGGCAGAGTGTACAGACGGTAGCTACTCCTCAGGAAAAGGCACGACAGCCCGCTTGGAGTTTGCCAAAAGGCACCTACAGGACTCTCAGACCATGAGAAACAAGATTGTCTGGTTTGACGAAACCAAGATTGAACCCTTTGGCCTGAATGCCAAGCGTCACGAATGGATGAAACCTGGCACCATCCCTACAGTGAAGCATGGTGGTGGCAGCATCATGCTGTGGGGATGTTTTTCAACGGCAGGCACTGGGAGACTAGTCCGGATCGAGGGAAAGATGAACAGAGTAAAGTACAGAGATCCTTGATGAAAACCTGCTCCAAAGCTCTCAGGACCTCAGACTGGGGTGAAGGTTTACCTTCCAAAGGGACAACAACCCTAAGCACACAGCCAAGACAACACAGGAGTGGCTTTGGGACAACTCTCTGAATGTCCTTGAGTGGCCCAGGCAAAGCCCGGACTTGAACCCATCTAACATCTCTGGAGAGACCTGAAAATAGCTGTGCAGCGACGCTCCCCTTCCAAACCTGACAGAGCTTGAGAGGATCTGCAGAGAAGAATGGGAGAAACTTTCCCAATACAGGTGTACCAAGCTGGTAGCGTCATACCCAAGAAGACTCTAGGCTGTAATTGCTGCCAAAGGTGCTTCAACAAAGTACTGATTAAAAGGTCTGAATACTGATGGAAATGTTATATCAAGTCCACCTGGTCGTGCTGCTGCTCCACTTTCAACTGTTCTGCCTGCAGCTCTGGAACCCTGACCTGTTCACCGGACATGCTACCTTGTCCCGGACCTGCGGTTTTTGACTCTCTCTACCGCACCTGCTGTCTCTAACACTGAACGCTCGGCTATGAAAAAGCTAACTGACATTTACTCCTGAGGTGCTGACCTGTTGTACCCTCGACAACCACTGCTTATATTTATCTGACCCTGCTGGTCATCTATGAACGTTTGAACATCTTGGCCATATTATAATCTCAACCCGGCACAGCCAGCAGAGGACTGGCCACCCCTCATAGCCTGGTTCCTCTCTAGGTTTCTTCCTAGGTTCTGTCCTTTTCTAGAAAAAGTCAAGAGGTCTTAATACTTTCTGAATGCACTGCATATAAAAAAATATATAGTTACCACAGCCATGGAGACATGGAGACATAGTAGAGAAGAATCATGAGTCATTTAAATAAACCATCATCCTGGGTCACTGTCTCAACAGGACCATAGACTTTCTGGGAAATGTGTAAATGAGATGAAAATTAGAGAGATAGAAAGAGAGGCGAAAGAAAACAGAGGGTATTTTGTGGGCTTTGTGTTTGTTGTGAGGAAAACAAAATGGAGACCGATACACAACAGTTAACATAACAAGGATGGTTATGCTGAGAAGGGAGAGAAAGAAAAAGAACAGCGAATGACAGAAAGATAAAAGGCTTCAACTCATCTGATCAGACCAGATAAACCAGGGTAACTGGATGACGCAAAGAACACACACACACACACACACACACACACACACACACACACACACACACACACACACACACACACACACACACACACACACACCTCTGAATCTCTCTGGTGTGCACTGGCAGAAGTGTCTGGACAACGAGCTCTCAGCAGTCTCACTCCCTAAGGTATACACAGTGAACTCTGGTTACCTAGCGATATGTCGCGGCTGCAGTAGCTTCACTGAATAATGTCAGACTCGCTTTATGCTCAACAGGCTGGTCTCAGGGGATACTGAAACTTTGATGAATCTTGTGATTACTGTAATCACATATTTATTTATAAAGCACTTCTTATATCAGCTGATGTCTCAAAGTGCTGTAGAGAAACCCAGGCTAAAACCCCAAAACAGCAAGCAATGCAGGTGTAGAAGCACGGTGGCTAGGAAAAACTCCCTTGAAAGGCTAGAACCTAGGAAGAAACCAGGCTCTGTCTGAGGGGTGGCCAGTCCTCTTCTGGCTGCTATATCAACGTACCTCTTCTGAACAGCTCTTGGAGGCTCTCGGCACTCTGACTGAGGACAGCCCAGACCTCTTCCTCCTGAAGGGGACCTCCTCGCACCTCCAGAGCTTCAGCCAGAGAGACATGCATCGTCCCTGGAAGGAGAAAATAGACACACACATTATTAAAAACATGCTAAGTGGGGACATTGGCTTACAGTATATTGCTTTATATAACAAAACCAAATAAAAATATAAAAAAAACATGGATTTGCATCATCCCTGAGGGACAGAAATAACTAATACATTTAAAACATACTTTAGCGGTTTGTTATAATTGGGGGGGGGGGGGGGGGGGGGGGTCATTCCAGGGAGTGGGGATCTCCTGTAAACAGATCTTATGTTATGGGATTCATTCTTCCACATGAGATTTAAAACCGCGAAGGGAGAGGAGAGAAAGAGGATAAAGAATGCAGTGTCACTACTCCCAACACCAGCACTGTAATACGGGCTAGTTCTCCCATCATATCGTGCTCTCCTCAGCTGACGTATCGCAACCGCCCGCTGGCGTATCGCAGCGGCCCGCTGGCGTATCGCAGCGGCCCGCTGACGTACTTATAAAAGCCAGGGAGTGTGAGGAATAACAACTCCCTCTAAGAACACAGGAGACTATTATATAAGAGAAGCACCCAAAAATGTACCAAAGACTCCAGCCACCCGAAACTTGGACTGTCCCCCATGCTACAGTCTGGCAGGCGGTACCGGTGCATCAAGGCTCAGACCAGACTCGCACAGCTTCTAGACTGTTAAAATGGTTAATAACTACTGCTCTACTACAGACTAGCCACACTGACTGTGCCCATCAACAGGTCTCTACCCACTCAGACAACCTGCGCTGCTGCTAAAATGATTGATTAAATAACCATTACCCTGCTGTCCATTGATTATTGAGTGTCATTACATTAGTTGTTATTTATTCTACTACTAGTCAATATTACTCCTGTTTACATGTAAACTCAGAAAAAAGACAGAAACGTCCTCTCACTGGTAAATGCGTACGTTTATTTTCAGCAAACTTAACATGTGTAAATATTTGTAAGAACATAAGATTCAACAGACAAACTGAACAAGTTCCACAGACATGTGACTAACAGAAATGTCATGTGTCCCTGAACAAAGGGGGGGCGGGGGGGGGTCAAAATCAAAAGTAACAGTCAGTGCTTCTACACCTGTTCAGGGTTTCAGGCTGGGTTTCTGTACAGCACTTTGTGACATCAGCTGATGTAAGAAGGGCTATATAAATAAATTTGATTGGAGTATCTGGTGTGGCCGCCAGCTGCATTAAGTACTGCAGTGCAACTCCTCCTCATGGACTGCACCAGATTTGCCAGTTCTTGCTGTGAGATGTTACCCCACTCTTCCACCAAGGCACCTGCAAGTTCCCGCACATTTCTGGGGGGGGAATGGCCCTAGCTCTCACCCTCCAATCCAACAGGTCCCAGATGTGCTCAATGGGATTGAGATTGAGAGTACAGGCCTCAGTGTAACGCTGATTCCGTCGACGATAACCACGAATCCGACCATCACCCCTGGTGAGACAACCGCAACTCGTCAGTGACGAGCACTTTTTGCCAGTTCTGTCAGTTCTTTGTGCCCATAGGCGAAGTTGTTGCCAGTGATGTCTGGTGAGTACCTGCCTTACAACAGGCCTACAAGCCCTCAGTCCAGCCTCTCTCAGCCTATTGCGGACAGTCTGAGCACTGATGGAGGGATTGTGCGTTCCTGGTGTAACTTGGACAGTTGTTGCCATCCTGTACCTGTCCCGCAGGTGTGATGTTCAGATGTACCGATCCTGTGCAGGTGTTGTTACACGTTGTCTGCCACTCCGAGGACGATCAGCTGTCCATCCTGTAGCGCTGTCTTAGGCGTCTCACAGTACGGATATGGCAATTTATTGCCCTGGCCAGATCTGCAGTCCTCATGCCTCCTTGCAACATGCCTAAGGCATGTTCATGCAGATGAGCAGGGACCCTGGGCATCTTTCTTTTGGTGTTTTGCAGAGTCAGTAGAAAGGCCTCTTTAGTGTCCGAAGTTTTCCTAACTGTGACCTTAATTGCCTACCGTCTGTAAGCTGTTAGTGTCTTAACGACTGCTCCACAGGTGCATGTTCATTAATTTATTATGGTTCATTGAACAAGCATGGGAAACGGTGTTTAACCCCTTTACAATGAAGATATTTGGATTTTTATAAATTCTTTGCAAGACAGGGTCCTGAAAAAGGGTTGTTTCTTTTTTTTCTGAGATTATATATTACCATTGGTATATTCCTGTCAGTATTTATTATATTCCTTCTACTAGTCACTTTTCAGCCCTGTTTGCATGTAAACTGATTTCACAAAACATTAGGATCAGGTTCCTAATATTAAGTTGCACTCCATTTTGCCCTCAATTCGTGGGGGCATGGACTCTACAAGGTGTCGAAAGCATTCCACAGGGATGCTGGCCCATGTTGACGCCAACGCTTCCCACTGTTGGTGTTAAGTTGGCTCGATGTTCTTTGGATGGTGGACCATTCTTGATACACAAACTGTTAAGCATGAAAATTTCAGCAGCGTGACACTTCTTGACACAAACCAGCATGCCTAGCACCTACTACCATTGTTCAAACAAAGGCACTTAAATATTTTGTCTTGCTCATTTTAATGGAACACACAAAATTAATCTCAATTATCTCAAGGCTTAAAAAAAGAAAATCCTTTAATTGAAGTGGATTTAACAAGTGACATCAATAAGAGAGCATAGCTTTAATCTGGTCAGTCTGTCATGTTCCTAATGTTTTGTACACTCCGTGTACATCCTACTACCAGTCACTTTATATGTATAAACCCACATCAACCACTCTAATACCCCTGCATGAGTGGTATAGCGTTTGGCTGGAGCAAGGAGTTTGAGTAGCCAGGCAAGGGAAAGAACTTTCAAGTTAAGAATGTCACTGTCCCTGTTTAACACCGGTTTTATCCTGTCCATGTGACAAATAAACTCTGAATCTATTAAAACATTAGCAGGGGTTAAAACAACAAAAATCCCATGACTGAAACTGAAGTCGATCTCAGATCGATTGTCTGGGGCAAAGTTAACCTCCCCTTTCATGTAAACTGTATTTGTAAACAAGAGCAATTGAGAGACAAAAAAACGTGGCAGCATGCTGAACGAGACGTTCGGTTGTATTTTTTTGTAAAGTTGTTTCCTTACAAAGTTGGATTTATATACACTTTTCGAACCTGTGACCGCTACCATCTGTCCCGGGATACTGCCAGACCAAAAAGCCTGAAGTTGTTTGCCGTAGCTAGCTATTAGCCTAGCTGGTAGCTATCAGTATCAAGCTAGCAGGGTTTCCCACGAACAGCTTGAACACAGTCCGCGACGTGGTTAGCCCTTATGGATGGGACTATCAGTATAAAGCTAGCGTGGTTAGCCCTTATGGATGGGACTATCAGTATCAAGCTACCATCCTAGCTGGGAGCTATCAGTATAAAGCTAGCGTGGTTAGCCCTTATGGACCGTGAAGGTGTCCCATGCTAATTGTGGCTGTATTCCCTGCTGCCTGTTGCTTTTTTTCCCTGTAATCTGATCTGGCTGGAACTGCGTTGTGTAGCTACCATGGTTAGCCGATGCTGCTACCAACAGTACGTGCAAAGACACTGCTTTAGTGTTCACCACTGTGAGGATTTAAAAAGGGCACATTTCAGCTTTTGCAATTTGTGTAAGCTCTTTTGTTCACTTAGTTGAGAATTCCGCGTAAGGCGAGAGACACTGAAGCCCAGCTAGCCAGCTTTCTCAAACGGAGGTCGCCATTGTACGTTTTCAACGCTGCAGGAGCTGTCTTTATTTTGCTTTATTCCTGGACAATGTGGACCGCCCAGTCTTTCAATGTAGCAACTGTTGCTCGCAGAGGACTACAGGGGCAAAGTGGCTATTCTTCGCAAACAAGTAGCAAACCAAGAGCTCCCACCCTCAGACCGTGAGGCTGTCAGACTCCGGTCCATTCATCATCCACGATGGATACTACTGCTGGCGGGGGCCCCGCAGCCCTTCGGTCCTCGAGGGGTTTCAAAAAAAAGATAATCACTCAACGTGAAAGAATGGCCGGACCTCCTCAGCCATTGCACCAACTGTCGTCATCTGCAGTTCTATTGTAAGAAACATATTGGTTCCCAGGGCAAAAACCTTGTGCTATCCTGGAGCACGAGTACGGGACATTACAAGGCTGCTTCCAACTGTTTTATGACAGATGCCGGGAACTGACGCTGTCGTAATCCATGTAATCAGAGTTTCCAAGATGACGCAGCAGTAAGACGTGTTTGTTTTTGTACCATGTAAATATTCAGTATTTCTTTTTTTGTTGCCAATCACCGTATTCTTATCGGCAGACTCAACAGCCTTGGTTTCTCTTATGACCGCCTCGCCTGGTTCACCAACTACTTCTCAGATTGAGTTCAGTGTGTCAAATCGGAGGGCCTGTTGTCCGGACCTCTGGCAGTCTCTATGGGGGTGCCACAGGGTTCAATTCTCGGGCCAACTCTCTTTTCTGTATATATCAATGTCGCTCTTGCTGCTGGTGAGTCTTTGATCCACCTCTACGCAGACGACACCATTCTGCATACATCTGGCCCTTCTTTGGACACTGTTAACTAACCTCCAAAACGAGCTTCAACGCCATACAACACCCCTTCCGAAGCCTCCAACTGCTCTTAAATGCTAGTAAAATGAAATGCATGCTCTTCAACCGATCGCTCCGCACGCCCGACTGGCATCACTACTCTGGATGGTTCGGACTTAGAATATGTGGACAACTATAAATACCTAGGTGTCTGGCTAGACTAAACTCTCCTTCCAGACTCGCATTAAGCATCTCCAATCCAAAGTTAAATCTAGAATCGGCGTCCTATTTCGCAACAAAGCCTCCTTCACTCATGCTGCCAAGTATACCCTCGTAAAACTGTCATTACAAAATAGCCTCCAACACTCTACTCAGCAAATTGGATGCAGTCTATCACAGTGTCATCCATTTTGTCCCCAAAGCCCCATATACTACCCTCCACTGCGACCTGTATGCTCTCGTTGGCTGGTCCTCGCTACATATTCGTTGCCAAACCCACTGGCTCCAGGTCGTCTATGGGTCTTTGCTGGGTAAGGGTCCACCTTATCTCAGCTCACTGGTCACCATAGCAACACCCACCCGTAGCACGAGCTCCAGCAGGTATATTTCACTGGTCATCCCCAAAGACAACACCTCATTTGGCCGCCTTTCCTTCCAGTTCTCTGTTGTCAATGACTGGAATGAATTGCAAAAGAAAAATCACTGAAATTGGAGACATATCTCCCTCATTAACATTAAGTGTCAGCTGTCAGAGCAGCTTACCGATCGCTGCAGCTGTACACAGCCCATCTGTAAATAGCCCATCTAACCAACTACCTACCTCATCCCCATATTTGTTTTTCTGCTCTTTAGCACACCAGTATTTCTACTTGCACATCCTCATCTGTACATATCACTTCAGTGTAAATTGCTAAATTGAAATAACTTCGCCACTATTGGCCTATTTATTGCCTTAACTCCTTATTTCATTTGCACACACTGTATACAGATTTTTCTATTGTTATTGACAGTATGTTTGTTTATCCCATGTGTAACTCTGTTGTTTTTGTTGCACTGCTTTGCTTTATCTTGGCCAGGTCGCAGTTGTAAATGAGAACTTGTTCTCAACTGGCCTACCTGGTTAAATAAAGGTGAAATAAAAAAAATGTAAAGAAAAATGTGGGGTCAAACGACATCAGGAGGGCTAGCTCAGAACTTATGAAAATGTATTTTAAAAGAACTGATTCTAGCAATGAAAGATTATTTTTTTAAGTGGCCAATTATCTCAGGTAAGGTACCATCGTTGAGCTGTGGATGTGAAAGATTCAGCAGGCTAGTGGCAATACACATCTGGACACACACACACACACCACACTGTAGCACTGTTGGAATCACTTTCATAGATTCGTTTGATGCCTTTTGGAAACAGAAGATGCTCTACAGGAGTCCATCCAAATCATCTTGGCTCCTCGAGTCTGTCCACAGATAGATAGATAGATATCTCTCTCACACACACACACAATAAATAAATGAGGAACATTTACTGTTATGGATGTGACACTGTGTAAAATGAGTGTTTATACTGTATATTAAAGATTCCTTCACCAAAAGTCATAATACCTTTGTCATCTAAAATGCATCTCAAAGAACCAAGAAATGCACAGTTTATTGAATAGTTATTGGTTAGGCTGTCAACATGCACCTGTGGGTCCTTTCTTCACCAACAATAAATACACAAAATGTATTTACAATTCTTTCCTTGAAATGAATTAGGAATTAGAGTGCTGCATACCACAACAATTACATAATTATCTGCACTTTCATAATAACACTAGCGATAAAACGTTATGGCAGGGTCCCAAAAGACAGAAAGCAAATGATGACACTGCATTCCAAATTTACAACGATTTAGTCATTTCATTCTATATTATTAAAAATGACAGATGTTTTATTAAAACTTATTTGAAAATGGTACCTCCTCTCCTGGTTGTCCACAAAAGGACACAGAGACTGAACAACTTCACCTGCAGCCACCCAGGCCTGGTCGTCATTGGCTGGCGAGATGTACACAAATCCTGTGTCGTCGTTTCTCCTCAAGAAGTGCATCTCAACAGCATCAGAGTCAGTCTTAAATCGATTACCAGTCACACAAACTGCCTGTGTATATACACCGAGTATACCACGGAATACACAATCCACGTCTCAAGGCATAAAACTCCTTTAACCGGTCTCCTCCCCGTCGCCTACATTTGATTTAAAGTGGATTTAACAAGTGACATCAATAAGGGATCGTAGCTTTAACCTGGATTCACCTGGTCAGTCTGTAATGGAAAGAGCCTAATGTTTTGTAGACTGAGTGTATACCTCTAACCCTAGACTCAGGGACTGATACGCAATTCATTCCCTTGTTTATTTGAGCTAGATGGACTCATTCTTCACTCATCATTGATCATCTCTACTACATCTCTCTATATTGGCGTATGTCATTATGTTGATGTCTTTCCTATGAAGGGTTAAACTTCATTTGTGTCATGTGAAATGGTGTAAAAAAAATTTAAAAAAAAAAAAAAACATTATAACCTACCAGTGGAATAGTGTTTGTATTTTAGTATACATTTGTTGTCAGATTGTAAATCACCTAAGGCTTGCCAGTTGCAGTTAACAAGCATGCACAGGGCAGACTACACAGACCAAGATTGTCACTGGGGGGTACCCGTAGTTACTCAGGAAGTTAAACTCAGTTTGACCAGTGAAGGTTTCTGGATAAAAAATAAAATATCAGACCTTTATTATGCCATGTGATCACATGCAATGCTCCAGTTAGCAGAACAAGGCATGATTGCAGTTCATATGAGAACGGGAGTATAGATAGATCACACACAGATAAAAATTGCCCGCTAGCTTGTCCAATATTGGTCAAATCCATTACGCTTAGAACAAGTACTGACAAAGAGAGAAAGGAAACCAATCACACACACACACACACACACACACACAAGCTCTTGATGAAAGTTAACTTTGCACAGAAAGTTTGCATTCAATCATACTCGAAATGAGTCGACAATAACAACCTCTCCTCAAAAAAACATTACGGATGTGGCACTGCCTGTCCAAATCAGTGTTCTTTCTATAATAGCACGGAATGGACAAACATTTCTTTATTGATTCATTAACCTTCCGACTGGGTCAGAAACACAGGGGGACAGATGGGAGTACCAAAACAAGTTGTGTGAGCCCATTGTCAAAAGCTATGAATTCTGGTTGACTGGAAATAGAGCCGTTCCATCCTATCTTGTAGTAAAAAAAAATAAAAAATCATAAATGTAGTCTTTACTTCAAAATACACACATTCAATGTAAATCTTTAAGTAGTTTAATAAGGAATTAAGGGATTTTGTTTTTCCATGAGCAGGTTGGCCTTAATATGGAATTGCTCATAAGTAATGCACTAAATAGGGAATAGGGTGTCAATTAGGACTCTCATAGACATGCCTCATTTACAGTAGTTTAACTGCAGAACTAATGTGTTCCACTAAAGACGTGGCTTAAAGCTCTGCTTGGGAAAAACCTATTTGAATTCATTTCATACAATCAAATGAGGCAAGACCTGAAAACAAGTCTAGACAATGTAGGGTCTACATTCAATCAGCTTCATATCATCGAGGCATGGACTTTATGATGTGCCAAGCGTCAAGTCTGTAGGAAACCTGGCACCATCCCTATGGCGGTGGCAGCATCATGCTGTGGGGTTGTTTTTCAGCAGCAGGGACTGGGAGACTAGTCAAGATCGAGGCAAAGATGAACAGAGAAAAGTACAGAGATCCTTGATGGAAATCTGCTCCAGAGCGCTCAGGACCTCAGACTGGGGTGAAGGTTCATCTTCCAACAGGACAACAACCCGAAGCACACAGCCAAGACAACACAGGAGTCGCGTCAGGACAAGTCTCTGAATGTCCTCGATTGGCCCAGCCAAAGCCCGGAATTGAACATCTCTAGAGAGACCTGAATGTAGCTGTGCAGCAACCCTCCCCACCCAACCTGACAGCACTTGAGGGGATCTGCAGAGAGAAATGGGAGAACCCTCCCCCCCCAAAATACAGGTGTGCCAAGCTTATAGCTTCCTACCCAAGAAGACTCGAGGCTGTATGTAATTGCTGCCAAAGGTGCTTCAACAAAAGTACTGGGTAAAGGGTTTGAATACTTATGTACTGTTGAAGTCAGAAGTTTACATACACTTATGTTGGAGTCATTAAAACTTGTTTTTCCACCACTCCACCACAAATTTCTTGTTAACAAACTATAGTTTTGGCAAGTCGGTTAGGACAACTGCTTTGTGCATGACACAAGTACTTTTTCCAACAATTGTTTACAGACAGATTATTTCACTTATAATTCACTGTATCACAATTGCAGTGGGTCAGAAGTTTACATACACTAAATTGACTGTGCCTTTAAACAGCTTGGAAAATTCCAGAAAATGATGTCATGGCTTTAGAAGCTTCTGATAGGCTAATTGACATAATTGGAGGTGTACCTGTGGATGTATTTCAAGGCCTACTTTCAGACTCAGTGCCTCTTTGCTTGACATCATGGGAAAATCAAAATCAGCCAAGACCTCCACAAGTCTGGTTCTTCCTTTGGAGAAATCCCAAACGCCTGAAGGTACCACGTTCATCTGTACAAACAATAGTACGCAAGTATAAACACCATGGGACCACGCAGCCATCATACCACTCAGGAAGGAGACGCGTTCTGTCTCCTAGAGATGAACTTACTTTGGTGCGAAAAGCGCAAATCAATCCCAGAACAGCAAAGGACCTTGTGAAGATGCTGGGGGAAACGGGTACAAAGTATCTATATCCACAGTAAAACGAGTCCTATATCAACATTACCTGAAAGAAGCCACTGCTCCAAAACCACCATAAAAAAAGCCAGACTACGGTTTGCAACTGCACATGGGGACAAAGATTGTACTTTTTGGAGAAATGTCCTCTGGTCTGATGAAACAAAAATAGAACTGTTTGGCCATAATGACCAGCGTTATGTTTGGAGGAAAAAGGGGGACGCTTGCAAGCCGAAGAACACCATCCCAACCGTGAAGCACGGGGGTGGCAGCATCATGTTGTGGGGGTGCTTTGCTGCAGGAGGGACTGGTGCACTTCACAAAATAGATGGTATCATGAGGGAGGAAAATGATGTGGATATATTGAAGCAACATCTCAAGACATCAGTCAGGAAGTTAAAGTTGGTTGCAACTGGGTCTTCCAAATGGATAATGACCCCAAGCATACTTCCAAAGTTGTGGCAAAATGGCGTAAGGACAACAAAGTCAGGGTATTGGAGTGGCCATCAAAGCCCTGACCTCAATCCTATAGACAATTTGTGGGCAGAACTGAAAAAGCCTGTGCGAGCAAGGAGGCCTACAAACCTGACTCAGTTCACCAGCTCTGTCAGGAGGAATGGGCCACAATTCCCCCAACTTATTGTCGGAAGCTTGTGGAAGGCTACACAAAACGTTTGACCCAAGTTAAACAATTTGAAGGCAATGCTACCAAATACTAATTGAGTGTATGTAAACTTCTGACCCACTGGAATGTGATGAATGAAAATAAATAAAATCACTATTATTCTGACATTTCATTCTTAAAATAAAGTGGTGATCCTAACGGACCTAAGACAGGGTATTTTTACTAGGATTAAATGTCAGGAATTGTGAAAAACTGAGTTTAAATGTATTTGGTTAAGGTGCATGTAAACTTCCGACTTCAACTGTGAATGTGATTTTATTTTTAATAAATTAGAAAATCTAAAAACCTGTTTTTGCTTTGTCATTATGGGGTATTGTCTAGATTGATCGTTTTTTGTTAGGATGCCAATTGCAGGCTCCCTCAACTTGAGACATATGTGGCATTGTGTTGTGACAAAAAAGGCCACTCGAAAATGTACAGTTGTCCCAAGCACAAGGTTCACCTGTGTAATAATCATGCTGTTTAAATAGCATCTTGATTTCCCACACCTGCAAGTGGATGGATTATATTGGCAAAGCAGAAATGCTCACTAACAGGCATGTAAACAAATACATGACCAAAAGTATGTGGACAGCTGCTTGTCGAACATCTCATTCCAAAATTATGGGCATTAATATAGAGTTTGTCCCCCCGTCGCTGCTATAACAGCCTTCCACGCTACAAGAGCATTAGTGAGGTTGGTCGATTAGGCCTGGCTCACAGTTGGCGTTCCAATTCATCCCAAAGGTGTAATGGGTCAGGTTGAGGTCAGGGCTCTGTGCAGGCCAGTCAAGTTCATCCACACCGATCTTGACAAACCATTTCTGTATAGATTTCGTTTTGTGTACAGGGACATTGTCATGCTGAAACGGTTAATGCCTTCCCCAAACTCTTGCCACAAAGTTGGAAGCACAGAATTGTCTAGAATGGCATCGTATGCTGTAGCATTAAGATTTCCCTTCACTGGAACTTAGGAGCCTGGCTCGAACCATGAACCAGCCCCAGACCATTATTCCTCCTCCACAAAACTATAGTTGGTGCTATGCATTTGGGCAGGTAGTGTTCTCTTGGCATCCACCAAACCCAGATTTGTCTGCCAGATGGTGAAGCGCGATTCATCACTCCAGATTCCAATGGCGGCGAGATTTACACCACTCCAGCCGACGCTTGGCATTGCGCACGGTTATCTCAGGCTTGTGTGCGGCTGCTCAGCCATGGAAACCTATTTCATGAAGCTCCCGACTAACAACTCTTGTGCTGACGTTTGGAACTTGGGGAGTTTTGCAAACAAGGACAGATGACTTCAATGCACTACGCGCTTCAGCACTCGATGGTCCCATTCTAAAGACCTACCACTTCCCGACTGAGCAGTTGTTGCTCCTAGACGTTTCCATTTCACAATAAAGAGCACTTAGCTGACCGCGGCAGCTCTAGCGTGGCAGAAATTTGACGAACTGACGTCTTGAAAACGTGGTATCCTATGACGGTGCCACGTTGAAAGTCACACTGAGCTCTTCCGTAAGGCCAATCTACTGCCAATGTTTGTCTATGGAAATTGCATTGCAATGAGCTCTATTTTATACACCCGTCAGCAATGTGGCTGAAATAGACAAATCCACTCATTTGAAGGGACGTCTACATACTTTAGTATATATAGTGTATGTGCACACAATTCGAGAGAAATAAGCTTTGTGCATATGGAACATTTGAGATTTTTTTATTGCAGTACATGAAACCAACACTTTACATGTTGCGTTTATATTTTTGGTCATTATATATGGGATTTAATACTGTGATTTTATTGCGATTTGATGTTCCAAACATTGCTCACCATACGTCTCCTGCAGAGAGACAAGACAGAGCCATGAGAAAAACTAGTTTTGATCAGTCATGGAAATAAAAGTGCTGAAAACAAATTTGCTCCCAAAATGGAGAACACTTTGTGCCGAGTTTGCAGTGCGGGAGTGGGGGGAATTCATTGTCTCTATAATTAACGGGCAACGGACAAGGCGAAGTGCATCATAGAGGACCCCACACAAAATCTTGCCCAATGTTAAGAATAGAAGCAGGGTAAGTTGTTCCATCAGCCATCAAGCTGCTGAACCAGTGGGACAGGGGACAGATGCAGGCCCAATACCACGGTGGGACAGTAGGCTGCAGGCCTTGAATACAGTATGTGAACCACGGTGGGACAGTAGGCTGCAGGCCTTGAATACAGTATGTGAACCATGGTGGGACAGTAGGCTGCAGGCTTTGAATACAGTATGTGAACCATGGTGGGACAGTAGGCTGCAGGCTTTGAATACAGTATGTGAACCACGGTGGGACAGTAGGCTGCAGGCCTTGAATACAGTATGTGAACCATGGTGGGACAGTAGGCTGCAGGCTTTGAATACAGTATGTGAACCATGGTGGGACAGTAGGCTGCAGGCTTTGAATACAGTATGTGAACCATGGTGGGACAGTAGGCTGCAGGCTTTGAATACAGTATGTGAACCATGGTGGGACAGTAGGCTGCAGGCTTTGAATACAGTATGTGAACCACGGTGGGACAGTAGGCTGCAGGCCTTGAATACAGTATGTGAACCATGGTGGGACAGTAGGCTGCAGGCCTTGAATACAGTATGTGAACCATGGTGGGACAGTAGGCTGCAGGCCTTGAATACAGTATGTGAACCATGGTGGGACAGTAGGCTGCAGGCTTTGAATACAGTATGTGAACCATGGTGGGACAGTAGGCTGCAGGCTTTGAATACAGTATGTGAACCATGGTGGGACAGTAGGCTGCAGGCCTTGAATACAGTATGTGAACCATGGTGGGACAGTAGGCTGCAGGCTTTGAATACAGTATGTGAACCACGGTGGGACAGTAGGCTGCAGGCCTTGAATACAGTATGTAAATATGTAAATGTGTGACTTTCATGTTCAGTACAGCATGTAATATTGTTGTGTATTTGTATGCTGACGCCACAAAAAAAAAAAAAGGTTTTATGTAAATGGCCGATGAAGTATATCTTACACTAGAGTTCAGTACACAGTAGAGCACTCTACAATATACTGTATTGTACTTTACTGTGCTGTCCAAACTTGTGAAACAGACATCTTTGATTGGTTCAGACTTGATCCGGTCCAGACCAACCAAATTTGGTCTTGTTTGAGGGCAGAGCTCATTAAAAAAAAATAGCAGCCTATAATAGTGTGTAAAATAATACCCAAATAAGCAAAAGGAGGATATTTCATATGTATACCTTTTGTGTACCCATTTAGGATACATCACCATGAAGAGAATGATATTAATTCATTTCTTATGCATCAGGGACCCATGATAAAATTCCGTTAGAGAAATTTAGTTACCAGGTGTAAATCCACTTCACTTACTGTAGTTCAATAACCAAAATAGATGTGTGTCACGTCACAGCTGAAACCATTCTTTCTGCATACATCGTTGACTCTTAAGTCAGAGCAGATATTTAAGAGTTTTTGGAAAACGTGGATATAAACGGAGGGAGGTTTTACCGAAATTCTTGTTACCAAACTTTGCATATGCACAGTTCTTCCAGTAAACGTTATTGTAAAATGTCCAGCGTACATTGTTAAAAGTAGTCCTTGTGCATAGAGTTATGGTTTGTTAAACGCAATTCCGGAATTGCGCCGTATAATTTACAGTATAATTTACAACAGATAGGTTTCCCCATTCAAGTTATTCTCTGATGTGTGGACCTCCAACCATCTTTATGGTACCATTTGAAAAGCTAAAAATGTCAATTTTATTACATTTATCAGCCAAAACATATCACCCACCCTGTATTCAAAAGAATGTTATGACTCAACCAATGGTGGACACAACAAACACCTCAGATGTAAAGTAGTTTACACTACAACATAATAAACATGTATTTGAGGAATTTACTAAACTTTTTTTTTTAAATTAAAAAAAAATCTGTAGGATTTCTTTTGCTGTGAAAAAATGTCAACATTTGTATTTTAAAACTTAAGAAATTATAAAAATAGTTTGCCAACCTTGTGTGTAAGCTTTTAAAAATGTTAGCCATCTCACCCGTTTATCCTTTCCAGTGATTGATGTTTCTATGTCTCACAGTATGGTGGTAGGGGATCAACTTTCAGCACCTTTACCTCTTGAATGTTTTGGCATTCAGGTCCAAAAAGTCACTTTCTACAAATTATACATCCAGCTCAATGCAAGTCACACTAATAAAGAAATAGTTGTTTGATGCCTTCTTTCCACTAAAACTTATTTCATCTTTGTCACTGTCCCCAACGGCACCCTATCCCCATAGTGCCATATAGGCCCTGGTCAAAAGTAGTGCGCTATATAGGGAATAGGGTTCCATAGGGCCATGGTCAAAAGTAGTGCACTATATAGGGAATAGGGTTTCATCGGGCCCTGGTCAAAAGTAGTGCACTATATAGAGAATAGGGTTCCATTTGGGAAGCACACAGTGTGATAAACCCCAGCTGCAAGGCTGGGGCGATAAAGTAGGTTTAAATCCTCTGAATCCCATTGCGATGTGATGCAAGTGAAGTATAGAAAGCGTCGGGTTTTAAAGGGATTACATTTAACTAAGCAAAAACCATTAGTACCTAAATAGGTGTGCGTCACATTTCAATTGAAATGTGGAGTCAGACCGTCTGTGGGGTTACTGCCTGTTGCTGTAATGCTGATGTAATAGGGCTACATCACTTATGGGTTGTAGTGTTTCCCCTATATATGTATAGATGAAAGCCCCAGGAAGAAGTCAGTCGCTGCTCACCACCACCAACCCCAAATAAAGCACTAAAACATAGATTCTGTCATGAATATTACATGCAGGGATGGATCGGTTTTGCAGAAACCTCTAAATCCTGAAGCTTATCTAACACAATCCACGATGGTCAACCGCAGAAATAAAGAATCAGCATCACAATCTACAAATCAACCAAAATGGGTGCAAATGAGGACACAATTATTCTAATGGATGGTAAGTGGATTAGTATGGTAGAGTTGATGAATAGGCATGTAGGGATAGTAATACATATTTATGCAAGAATGCAAGTTAAACTACTTTGGTCAATGGGATGGATCCAGGACCAAAGGGAAAGTGGGTTACAACCCATAACGATACTCATTAAAAAAAAAACGACAGAATTGGTGAGAGTGAGTAGCGTGGAGAAGACCTTGGCCCAATTGTTTAGCGCTCTTGTTATTTCAACAGAGACCTAACAGTGGAATGTTTTTATCCTGACAGAGGCTGCTATGGAGGGCAGGCCCTATTCTGAGAGAGGGAGAGAGAGAGAGAGAGAGAGAGCTGGCGGGCGAGAGAGAAAAAGAAAGTGCATGAGAGAAATTAAAAAGAGAGAAGGCAAGAAAGAAACTGCGAGAGAGTGAGAAAGAGTGCGAGAGAGTGAGAAAGAGCACAAGAATGAGAAGAGAGCAAGAGAGCAAAAGGGTGTGAGTGAGAGTCATTTTCTCTTTCCAAAAGGGGGTTGGTTTGTTCTATTCCAAGTTATTTCCCAGACTACATTTAGAGAGGAACAAACTAAGACTACTATGTCACAGTCACAAGAAGGTGCTATACATGGTCACAAGCTAGGTTGTATATTCTAAAATCCACAAAGAAAATATGCACCTTTTCCCACCAGTGGTGTTTCCAGTGGTGTTTCCACCAAACTGTTGCAGATCAAAATTAGTGTGTGATGACGTAGTGCACACAAAACATACTTTTTGCTTAAAAAGTGCAACGGACAGCATTTTAGAAACATGAAAATGTATTCAAATCTGGTCATATACACCCCCAGGATGAACTACACTTTTTTTGTTACATTTCTGACAAGCGCGCAATCAGTCATTTACACGTTTTTATAAATTCATATAGAATGTTTGGGAATGACGTACAGTACCGGCCAAAGCTGTCAAGAACACACCAAACTGGAAGTCTTCCGACTAGCTTGGAAAGACAGTACCGTGCAGTATCGAAGAGCCCTCACTGCTGCTCGATCATCCTATTTTTCCAACTTAATTGAGGAAAATAAGAACAATCCAAAATTTATTTTTGATACTGTCGCAAAGCTAACTAAAAAGCAGCATTCCCCAAGAGAGGATGGCTTTCACTTCAGCAGTGATACATTCATGAAATTCTGAGGAAAAGATCATGATCATTAGAAAGCAAATTACGAACTCCTCTTTTAATCTGCGTATTCCTCCAAAGCTCCATTGTCCTGAGTCTGCACAACTCTGCCAGGACCTAAGATCAAGGGAGACACTAAAGTTTTTTTGGACTGTATCTCTTGACACAATGATGAAAATAATCATGGCCTCTAAACCTTGAAGCTGCATACTGGACCCTATTCCAACTAAACTACTGAAAGAGCTGCTTCCTGTGCTTGGCCCTCCTATGTTGAACATAATAAACGGCTCTCTATCCACCGGATGTTTACCAAACTCACTAAAAGTGCCAGTAATAAAGCCTCTCTTGAAAAAGCCAAATCTTGATCCAGAAAATATAAAAAAAACTAAAAATCGGCCTATATTGAATCTTCCATTCCTCTCAAAAAGTTTAGAAAAAGCTGTTGCGCAGCAACTCACTGCCTTCCTGAAGACAAACAATCTATACGAAACGCTTCAGTCTGGTTTTAGACCCCATCGTAGCACTGAGACTGCACTTGTGAAGGTGGTAAATGACCTTTTAATGACGTCAGACCGACGCTCTGCATCTGTCCTCGTGCTCCTAGACCTTAGTGCTGCTTTTGATACCATCGATCACCACATTCTTTTGGAGAGATTGGAAACCCAAATTGGTCTACACGGACAAGTTCTGGCCTGGTTTAGATCTTATCTGTCGGAAAGATATCAGTTTGTCTCTGTGGATGGTTTCTCCTGACAAATCAACTGTAAATTTCGGTGTTCCTCAAGGTTCCGTTTTAGGACCCCTATTGTTTTCACTATATATTTTACCTCTTGGGGATGTCACTCGAAAACATAATGTTAAATTTCACTGCTATGCGGAAGACACACAGCTGTACACTTCAATGAAACATGGTGAAGCCCCAAAATTGCCCTCGCTAGAAGCCTGTGTTTCAGACATAAGGAAGTGGATGGCTGCAAACTTCCTACTTTTAAACTCGGACAAAACAGAGATGCTTGTTCTAGGTCCCAAGAAACAAAGAGATCTTCTGTTGAATCTGACAATTAATCTTGATGGTTGTACAGTCGTCTAAAATAAAACTGAAGGACCTCGGCGTTACTCTGGACCCTGATCTCTCTTTTGAAGAACATATCAAGACTGTTTCAAAGACAGCTTTTTTCCATATGTCACATTGCAAAAATCAGAAACTTTCTGTCCAAAAATGATGCAGAAAACGTAATCCATGCTTTTGTTACTTCTAGGTTGGACTACGGCAAAGCTCTACTTTTTGGCTACCCGGATAAAGCACTAAATAATCTTCAGTTAGCGCTAAATACGGCTGCTAGAATCCTGACTAGAACCAAAAAATTTGATCATATTACTCCAGTGCTAGCCTCCCTACACTGGCTTCCTGTTAAGGCAAGGGCTGATTTCAAGGTTTTACTGCTAACTTACAAAGCATTACATGGGCTTGCTCCTACCTATCTTTACGATTTGGTCCTTCCGTACATACCTACACGTACGCTACGGTCACAAGACGCAGGCCTCCTAATTGTCCCTAGAATTTCTAAGCAAACAGCTGGAGGCAGGGCTTTCTCCTATAGAGCTCAATTTTTATGGAATGGTCTGCCTACCCATGTGAGAGACGCAGACTCGGTCTCAACCTTTAAGTCTTTACTGAAGACTCATCTCTTCAGTTGGTCCTATGATTGAGTGTAGTCTGGCCCAGGAGTGTGAAGGTGAACAGAAAGGCTCTGGAGCAACGAACCGCCCTTGCTGTCTCTGCCTGGCCGGTTCCCCTCTCGCCACTGGGATTCTCTGCCTCTAACCCTATTACAGGGGCTGAGTCACTGGCTTATTGGTGTTCTTCCATGCCGTCCCTAGGAGGGGTGCGTCACTTGAGTGGGTTGAGTCACTGACGTGGTCTTCCTGTCTGGGTTGGCGCCCCGGCGGAGATCTTTGTGGGCTATACTCGGCCTTGTCTCAGGATGCTAAGTTGGTGGTTGAAGTTTTCCTTTTGGTGGTGTGGGGGCTGTGCTTTGGCAAAGTGGGTGGGGATATATCCTGCCTGTTTGGCCCTGTCCGGGGGTATCATCGGATGGGGCCACAGTGTCTCCTGACCCCTCCTGTCTCAGCCTCCAGTATTTATGCTGCAGTAGTTTATGTGTTGGGGGGCTAGGGTCAGTCTGTTATATCTGGAGTATTTCTCCTGTCTTATCCGGTGTCCTGTGTGAATTTAAGTATGTTCTCTCTAATTCTCTCTTTCTTGCTCTCTCGGAGGAGGACCTGAGCTCTAGGACCATGCCTCAGGACTACCTGGCATGATGACTCCTTGCTGTCCCCAGTCCACCTGGCCGTGCTGCTGCTCCAGTTTCAACTGTTCTGACTCCGGCTATGGAACCCTGACCTGTTCACCGGACGTGGTACCTGTCCCAGGCCTGCCGTTTTCAACTCTAGAGACAGCAGGAGTGGTAGAGATACTCTCAATGATCGGCTATGGAAAGCCAACTGACATTTACTCCTGAGGTGCTGACCTGTTGCACCCTCGACAACCACTGTGATTATTATTATTTGACCATGCTATTCATCTTATAAACATTTGAACATCTTGGCCATGTTCTGTTATAATCTCCACCCGGCACAGCCAGAAGAGGACTGGCCACACCTCATAGCCTGGTTCCACTCTAGGTTTCTTCCTAGGTTTTGGCCTTTCTAGGGAGTTTTTCCTAGCCACCGTGCTTCTACACCTGCATTGCTTGCAGTTTGAGATTTTAGGCTGGGTTTCTGTACAGCACTTTGAGATATCAGCTGATGCAAGAAGGGCTTTATAAATACATTTGATTTGAAGGCAAAGGGTGGCTACTTGGAAGAATCAAAAATATACACTGCTCAAAAAAATAAAGGGAACACAAACAACAATGTAACTCCAAGTCAATCACACTTCTGTGAAATCAAACTGTCCACTTAGGAAGCAACACTGATTGACAATACATTTCACATGCTGTTGTGCAAATTGAATAGACAACAGGTGGAAATTATAGGCAATTAGCAAGACACCCACAATAAAGGAGTGGTTATGCAGGTGGGGACCACAGACCACTTCTCAGTTCCTATGCTTCCTGGCTGATGTTTTGGTCACTTTTGAATGCTGGCGGTGCTTTCACTCTAGTGGTAGCATGAGACGGAGTCTACAACCCACACAAGTGGCTCAGGTAGTGCAGCTCATCCAGGATGGCACATCAATGCCAACTGTGGCAAGAAGGTTTGCTGTGTCTATCAGCGTAGTGTCCAGAGCATGGAGGCGCTACCAGGAGACAGGCCAGTACATCAGGAGACATGGAGGAGGCCGTAGGAGGGCAACAACACAGCAGCAGGACCGCTACCTCCGCCTTTGTGCAAGGAGGAGCAGGAGAAGCACTGCCAAAGCCCTGCAAAATGACCTCCAGCAGGCCACAAATGTGCATGTGTCTGCTCAAACGGTCAGAAACAGACTCCATGAGGGTGGTATGAGGGCCCGACGTCCACAGGTGGGGGTTGTGCTTACAGCCCAACACCGTGCAGGACGTTTGGCATTTGCCAGAGAACACCAAGATTAGCAAATTCGCCACTGGCGCCCTGTGCTCTTCACAGATGAAAGCAGGTTCACACTGAGCACGTGACAGAGTCTGAAGACGCCGTGGAGAACGTGCTGCTGCCTGCAACATCCTCCAGCATGACCGGTTTGGCGGTGGGTCAGTCATGGTGTGGGGTGGCATTTCTTTGGGGGGCCGCACAGCCCTCCATGTGCTCGCCAGAGGTAGCCTGACTGCCATTAGGTACCGAGATGAGATCCTTAGACCCCTTGTGAGACCATATGCTGGTGCGGTTGGCCCTGGGTTCCTCCTAATGCAAGACAATGCTAGACCTCATGTGGCTGGAGTGTGTCAGCAGTTCCTGCAAGAGGAAGGCATTGATTCTATGGACTGGCCCGCCCGTTCCCCAGACCTGAATCCAATTGAGCACATCTGGGACATCATGTCTCGCTCCATCCACAGACTGTCCAGGAGTTGGCGGATGCTTTAGTCCAGGTCTGGGAGGAGATCCCTCAGGAGACCATCCACCACCTCATCAGGAGCATGCCCAGGCGTTGTAGGGAGGTCATACATGCACGTGGAGGCCACACACACTACTGAGCCTCATTTTGACTTGTTTTAAGGACATTACATCAAAGTTGGATCAGCCTATAGTGTGATTTTCCACTTTAATTTTGAGTGGGACTCAAAATCCAGACCTCCATGGGTTGATAAATTGGATTTCCATTGATTATTTTTGTGTGATTTTGTTGTCAGCACATTCAACTATGTAAAGAAAAATGTATTTAATAAGATTATTTCTTTCATTCAGATCTAGGATGTGTTGTTTAAGTGTTCCCTTTATTTTTTTGAGCAGTATATTTTGATTTGTTTAATACTTTTTTGGTTACTACATGATTTCATATGTGTTATTTCATAGTTTTGATGTCTTCACTATTATTCTACAATGTAGAAAATAGTAAAAAAAAAAAAAGGAAAAAACCTTGAATGAGTAGGTGTGTCCAAACCTTTGACTGGTCCTGTATACTAAGGAATTTGTGAAAATTCTGTAGCAATATAGAGTGGGAAAACAGCTGTTCGTTTGGACAATTAATAGACACTGCAGTAAATAAAACCTAATAAAAACATCTGTCTTGTCCAGGACCAGAGTCTACACAGACCGGTGGGCTATATATAGCCAATCAGAGCTACATTAGGCCTATACCATTTGCCGCATGGGCCTGCCATCATTCACTTGCCAAAAGCCACACCTGAATGGATTTCTGCAAATACCACGAGAGTCCTTACAATTTGTAAGTCGCTCTGGATAAGAGCGTCTGCTAAATTACTTAAATGTAAATGTAAATTTGGGAAATGTACAGTCCTATTGATAAAACACCATGAAAAGATAGGGAACTGATGGACAGAGCCTATGCACATCAACAACAAGATCAACAACTAATGCTAGCCAGAGTGAGATGCGCTAAAATCTAACGAGGTAACACTAGATAAACGCCATCAAACTTTTCCAGCTAGTTGGCCGTCAACTGCACTGATAAATGATGGGGAACAGTAGCCTGCTCGTCGTCCTGCAGTTTGCCTGCCAATGCACGCTTGTCCCAACCCACGTTTTGACAACTGAAAGGGAACTTGCCTGCCTGACAAATACATTTGACTGACAACAGATATGCTAATTGTGGATAACAGTCATTCATGTTCAGAATAGCTAGCAAAGCAATTCACATTTCTTGCTAGCTAACCAAATGACACCTGCATCTCTAGCTGTAAGCAGTGAAAAACAATGAGGGGAATAAATCTGTGAAAAAATAAATAATTGTATTTTACATGTGCAACTGCGACCCAAACTGGCCATTGTTTTATTACAAAAAAAACATGTCCCTTTATAAATGTCCACAGGATGCTGTATATAGCGTTTTAAAATTAAAACAAAAAATTATATTTATTCAGCCTTTGCTGCTATGCTTGCAGATGTGCATAATATGCGACTAAACAAAAAGTATTAAATAACTTCAAAATATCAAAAATGCAGCTATAAGTTGTTGTAACATTTAAACTTCAAACATGTTTTTGCACAGCATGGATCACCAGTGCAGTTGAATGCAGCATTGCTGTACGGTGCACTCAAAATGTCCTGTAGTTAAGTAGCCAGCCTAGGCTACATGCTCTGCCGTTGCTGTAACGGGCCTACATGCTCTGCCGTTGCTGTAACGGGCCTACATGCTCTGCCGTTGCTGTAACGGGCCTACATGCTCTGCCGTTGCTGTAACGGGCCTACATGCTCTGCCGTTGCTGTAACGGGCCTACATGCTCTGC
This sequence comes from Salmo salar, assembly GCF_965601325.2. Lineage (NCBI taxonomy): Eukaryota > Metazoa > Chordata > Actinopteri > Salmoniformes > Salmonidae > Salmo > Salmo salar. The sequence continues at coordinate 107,842,061 of NC_138303.1, read as the reverse complement.
CGTTGCTGTAACGGGCCTACATGCTCTGCCGTTGCTGTAACGGGCCTACATGCTCTGCCGTTGCTGTAACGGGCCTACATGTTCTGCCGTTGCTGTAACGGGCCTACATGTTCTGCCGTTGCTGTAACGGGCCTACATGTTCTGCCGTTGCTGTAACGGGCCTACATGTTCTGCCGTTGCTGTAACGGGCCTACATGTTCTGCCGTTGCTGTAACGGGCCTACATGTTCTGCCGTTGCTGTAACGGGCCTACATGTTCTGCCGTTGCTGTAACGGGCCTACATGTTCTGCCGTTGCTGTAACGGGCCTACATGCTCTACCGTTGCTGTAACGGGCCTACATGCTCTACCGTTGCTGTAACAGGCCTACATGCTCTACCGTTGCTGTAACAGGCCTACATGCTCTACCGTTGCTGTAACAGGCCTACATGCTCTGCCGTTGCTGTAACAGGCCTACATGCTCTGCCGTTGCTGTAACATGCCTACATGCTCTACCGTTGCTGTAACAGGCCTACATGTTCTGCCGTCGCTGTAACAGGCCTACATGCTCTACCGTTGCTGTAACAGGCCTACATGCTCTACCGTCGCTGTAACAGGCCTACATGCTCTACCGTTGCTGTAACAGGCCTACATGCTCTACCGTTGCTGTAACAGGCCTACATGCTCTACCGTTGCTGTAACAGGCCTACATGCTCTACCGTTGCTGTAACAGGCCTACATGTCTCTACCGTTGCTGTAACAGGACCTACATGTTCTACCGTTGCTGTAACAGGCCTACATGCTCTACCGTTGCTGTAACAGGCCTACATGCTCTACCGTTGCTGTAACAGGCCTACATGTTCTGCCGTTGCTGTAACAGGCCTACATGCTCTGCCGTTGCTGTAACAGGCCTACATGCTCTACCGTTGCTGTAACAGGCCTACATGCTCGTTCTCTGCATGGTGTTTTGTTGCAGGTTTCGTTTTTTGGGTTATTCATTATGAAGCTTTAAAAACCAAAGCCAGACTGCAACATTTTAGTAGCTTAGCTAGGACTGTGGCGTGTGTCTGTAGAACTACACTTTCCCCTCCACTGTGCGTTGTAAACGGGACAAATCAATTTCAGAGCAATTGAAGTTAAAGCCTGATGTGCTGGCATTGGTAAATGTAATTTCATAAAGTAACTGGCTCAACTGTTGACTCGCTTGGTTGTCCTAGTCGGCCCACAGGCTTTGGGTTTGACAGGTAGACGCTAGCCTATTTGCCACCTTATGACTGACTTGTGATCATTGCCCTTGCTAGTTTGATTGTATTGACATTTCCTGCCTTAGTCGCCCATAAAACAGTGCATCCCGAACGGGTGGAGGCAGCAAACAATGAGAGCAAGATTTTTTTGACTACCAAGAAAATGTATTGGTGAATTATATTAATCAAGCATTGAACTGCATCCATCTATTCTGCCAAAATTGCCTTCGTGTACCGTCACGGCATTTATTAAATTGTGCTGTTTCCATCACAGCTGTCATGATTTATTGTTAACATGTTATGACTTTACTCGCATAAAAACTGTGGATGGAAACATCATTAGTGTCACAAGAAGAATATTAACTAAGACTACTATGGTCTACACGGTAACAGTCACAAGAAGAATATTAACTAAGACTACTATGGTCTACACGGTAACAGTCACAAGAAGAATATTAACTAAGACTACTATGGTCTACACGGTAACAGTCACAAGAAGAATATTAACTAAGACTACTATGGTCTACACGGTAACAGTCACAAGAAGAATATTAACTAAGACTACTATGGTCTACACGGTAACAGTCACAAGAAGAATATTAACTAAGACTACTATGGTCTACACGGTAACAGTCACAAGAAGAATATTAATTAAGACTACTATGGTCTACACGGTAACAGTCACAAGAAGAATATTAACTAAGACTACTATGGTCTACACGGTAACAGTCACAAGAAGAATATTAACTAAGACTACTATGGTCTACACGGTAACAGTCACAAGAAGGATCTTAACTTAAGAGTTCCTAGTCTTAGGTTGTCCCAAATGGCACCCTATTCCCTAAATCAAATTGTATTTGTCACATTCGCCAAATACAACAGGTGTAAACCTTTACAGTGAAATGCTTACCTCCAAGCTCTTAACCAACAATGCAGTTTTAAGAAGTATTAAAGTATTTACTAAAATAAACGGAAAAAATAAAAACAGACAATAGAAAAATAACGAATAATTAAAGAGCAACAGAGACGAGGCGTTATACAGAGGGTAGAGGTACAGAGTCAATCTGCGGGGACACAGGTTAGTCAAGGTAATATGTACATGTAGGTAGAGTTACTAGTGCACTATTTTTGAGAAGAGCGCTATGGACCCTGGTCAAAGGTAGTGCACTACATAAGGAATAGGCTGGCATGTGGGACGTAGCCCTATTCTGTGGTGCTGTAGTGTTTTTCCTCTCGCTGGTCTGACTGATGCAGTTACTCACCATGAAAAACAACCCACTCTGTAAAATTACATTTTCAAGTGGGTGAATAAGACTGAATCAGTCAGATAACATAAGTTGCCTCAGATTTTACTGCCATTTTTCTCTGCTTTTTAGGCCTACTAGAGATAAAAAAAAATTAAAAAAAAGGAGATAGCAAACACACACACACACCTTCCTTTACGAACTTCCCAGAAATCCCTCAAACTCGCAAGAGCAACGGCTTTCCTGGTCAAGTGTTAAGAGCAACGGCTTTCCTGGTCAAGTGTTAAGAGCAACGGCTTTCCTGGTCAAGTGTTAAGAGCAACGGCTTTCCTGGTCAAGTGTTAAGAGCAACGGCTTTCCTGGTCAAGTGTTAAGAGCAACGGCTTTCCTGGTCAAGTGAAAGAGCAACGGCTTTCCTGGTCAAGTGTTAAGAGCAACGGCTTTCCTGGTCAAGTGTTAAGAGCAACGGCTTTCCTGGTCAAGTGTTAAGAGCAACGGCTTTCCTGGTCAAGTGAAAGAGCAACGGCTTTCCTGGTCAAGTGAAAGAGCAACGGCTTTCCTGGTCAAGTGAAAGAGCAACGGCTTTCCTGGTCAAGTGAAAGAGCAACGGCTTTCCTGGTCAAGTGAAAGAGCAACGGCTTTCCTGGTCAAGTGAAAGAGCAACGGCTTTCCTGGTCAAGTGAAAGAGCAACGGCTTTCCTGGTCAAGTGAAAGAGCAACGGCTTTCCGGGTCAAGTGAAAGAGCAACGGCTTTCCGGGTCAAGTGAAAGAGCAACGGCTTTCCTGGTCAAGTGAAAGAGCAACGGCTTTCCTGGTCAAGTGAAAGAGCAACGGCTTTCCTGGTCAAGTGAAAGAGCAACGGCTTTCCTGGTCAAGTGAAAGAGCAACGGCTTTCCTGGTCAAGTGAAAGAGCAACGGCTTTCCTGGTCAAGTGAAAGAGCAACGGCTTTCCTGGTCAAGTGAAAGAGCAACGGCTTTCCTGGTCAAGTGAAAGAGCAACGGCTTTCCTGGTCAAGTGAAAGAGCAACGGCTTTCCTGGTCAAGTGAAAGAGCAACGGCTTTCCTGGTCAAGTGAAAGAGCAACGGCTTTCCTGGTCAAGTGAAAGAGCAACGGCTTTCCTGGTCAAGTGAAAGAGCAACGGCTTTCGCTCTGTCACTCATTCTCCTTTAAATGTGGGGGGGAAACATCCTGTCCTGTTGTTGATGTTTTGATGACAGGCAGCTAGACATAAAGCAGGACCATCATTACTAAGCCCTTCAGTCATCTCTCCCCCCCCTCTCCATCCCCCGCAGCACTCTATTGGTCTTCACCTCATCCGCCCATTCCTGCTCATCACAGCATTACCATGGAGACAGTGACATGCAGCTCATGGTTTTTACTAAACCTCACATCCCCCCCTCCCCCCCTTCACTGCTGATTCTGGGATTTCTGACATCCCTGACTTTAACGGGAACTTCTGAAACATCTGGGTAAAGTTCCCAGAAAGTTTTTGGAATTTTGCAACCTTACACAAGACTCAATGTTCCTATTCTTATGTTTTCATATTTCTTATTGTTGTTGCATTGTCAAGAAATGAGCCTGGATGTAAACATTTAGTTGGATGATATATATACACACACACACACAATGTGTACCATGTACATACAACATGTTGGTTTCCCCCATAGTTGTCCCATATGTTATATGGGACAAATATCCCAAAATTGAGTGTTGACTTTCCAAACATCTTATAGTTAAGGACAGGGGGAGGGGAGAACTGTATTAGGCTTTATGCAATGTTGTCAACCAAGGAACCAAGACTAGATAGGTGGATGATTCTCTATTTAAAAATCTGAAAGTTAAGTGAGATTCAAGGAACAGTGAAATTCTATATTGAGTCATGATGCATTAATCTAATTGAACACGTGTTAGATGATCTAGCTGTAGCCCACATGATGATTTCACAGCTTTTAGATGATACAGGCCTTATATGTAACCTACAATCTGACAGAACCGCCAAATGAACCTTAGTGGATTTCAACACTGGCTTCTAATGCAACTGTGAGCCTTTCATTTGGAATGATGATTAATATTATACATTAGACCTTTTAGATTCAAGTTGAAACATTGTATCACCATGTACACAGAGTAATGTTGCAGTAGGTTCAGCTGGCTACTTCAGAGTGCTGATACTGGTTTTTTTTTTGTTCCATCCTGTGGCATCTCGTGCTACAGCATTTCTCCTCGAGCGATACCTTCCTTTACAACGTTGTTGCAACACACATTCCACGCTACGTTCAAACCACATATGTGAAGTTTCCACTAAAACGCAGCAACTATGTAACCATTAAAAGACAAGTAACGAAAAGTAACAGACTAAATTATATATATATATATTTTTAAGGGGTGTTTCCGCACATTCCTGTGTGAAAAAAAGAAGGTTGGCTTTAACCCCATGATAACAAAGCTAGAACACCAGCACCGTGTCGGTTGTGTAGAGCGAGTGATCGGTTAGTACTACTCAGCCTCTTTGCACGTCCATAAACTTTTATGCTAAATAAACTTTATAAAAGAAAGCCCAACCTTTGGAAAATAAATACAATTAGTCAACTTACCGAGCAATGTATGACACTAAAGAGCTTGAAGGAAAAATGTTCGCAGTCCGACTTTCCTACAGAAGCGCAAACCGACGACACCGAACGTCATCGCATCCACAATAGAACATCTTAAAGTTGCCCGCTGCCGCGAGACTGTCGGAAAGGATGCAACAGGTTAATGTCCTTCGATCAACAACAACAACAACAAAATATCCGTTAAAGATCATGTGGTTAAAAGCAACAAAACCCTGCGTTGAAGAAAAAAATTATACTTTTAAACATTTGTTTCGGGTTTGCCTGTCAATCCCCAGTTTGTTAGGCGAAGCCCAGTAACCATTACTGCTTATGAGCGTTTTCTTTCCCCAGTCCCCAGTCTCCAGTCCCCTCCCTCCCTTCCCCAGTCCCCTCCCTTCGCCCGTCTCCTCTCCAGTCCCCTCCCTCCCTTCGCCCGTCCCCTCCCTCCCTCCCTTCGCCCGTCCCCTCCCTCCCTTCCCCCGTCCCCTCCCTCCCTCCCTCCCTTCGCCCGTCCCCTCCCTCCCTCCCTTCGCCCGTCCCCTCCCTCCCTCCCTCCCTTCGCCCGTCCCCTCCCTCCCTTCGCCCGTCTCGCTGTGGCGGACTGGGAGTAACCCACACGCCATATTCACACTGTTCATTGGCTCTTTGCAGGGGGACCGTCTTCGTCATATAAGCATCTGAGACGTCTCTATAGTTACCCTCAACAGGGAGGAAAATACTGTACAGTAAGTTAAGGCTACTAATGTTGATATAGGTGTACCAGTACTCTTTTGGTCAAGTATAAAATCTTTCCAAGGTTTTCCATATGTGGTTTTCTAGAGATAGCCATTCATGGTAGGTATTATTGGCCAGTGGTATACAGTATATTTGTACAAAAATCTACAATGGAGTAGGCCTGTGTATTCTATGGTCTGAGTAATTAACAATAGCTGGGCCCTTGAATCCAAGCATTTTGGCAGGTCAACAAATAGAAACAACTAAATAACAAACGTAAAGTAATAGTGCATTCAAACTCTCTCTTTCCACTGTCTAGCGTGGATATACTTGAGTTAGCCGACCACAGAGGCTGCTAGGAATGAGTTACAGTATACTTACAGTATCTATCCAAGCTCCCCCCTTCCTCCACACAAACGATGTTCTCACTTCTTTTTCTCTCTCTTGTTCTCTGTCTCTCACTCTCATACACTTTCTCTCACTTGTTTTCTCACTTTTTAACAAACAACTATCAATCGTTGTAGTCCTATTGACACAATACGAGTGCTTTTTTGGGGGGTCTATTTCGGCCGTAGTTACTCGTGAGGAAAGTAGCACGTCATTTCACCACTTTCAATGACTAACAAGAGAAGAATGAGGTTTCACACCACAAATGGCGGGGTATGAAGGGAAGAAATAGTCTCGACTCCGGTTCTGTTGTTTTTCTTAAGCCTCTATATTTCTCTTTCAGAACCATTATCCAGAGCAGCAGAAAGTAAGCTATTTCCAAGCAGACCACAAAATGTTTGTTTCAGGACATTTTTTTCCCCCCCACAAGATTTAAGTCAAGAGCACAGCAAATAGGCTAAGTGATTAAATACTGTACTGTACTGTGTTATGCTGTAATCCAACATAATCCACTTGTCCTTTAACTTTTTCTTTATCTCCACTGTAAACTATTTGTAACTATTGACCACAATATAGATGATGATTCATGTTTTGTATTTTAATGAGAGAACATCATACCCACAAAGGGATGGAAGCAGGCTAGGCTATTTTAAACCATTCGTTGTTAGAACCTGTGGACTGAACGGAAAGCATTTGCCAGCAGTGCCTATAGACCAAGCTCACTAAACCCCCTAATGACATGCATGATGGCAAATACAGGAGTAGGAGTGGGAGGAGAGAATATATCGTGTTACAGTCTATTGGTCTTTTTTTTTTTTGTAGTTATTTAACCTTTGTTTAACTGGGCAAGTCAATTAAGAACACATTCTTAATTACAATGACGACCTACACCGGGCCAAACCCGGACGACGCTGGGCCAATTGTGCGCCGCCCTATGGGACACCCGATCACGGCCGGGTGTGATGCAGCCTGGGTAATTGGTCATCTGGGATTCACAGATGTATCCTTTGACGACGCCATACATTTCAAGAAGTAGCACAAAACTTTTACGAACTTAAATGTAAACTTTCAAAAATATTGTCAGAAGCATAAACAATATTGTATTGTATGTACTGTATATGCCCTATATGTCAATCAAAATATCAACAACAACAGAAACATTTTTAACATTGCAGTTAAAAATAGCAGCTATGAGCACTGCCACATCAACTGTTTTGTTTGGAAATCTGATGCCATCCATCCAGTCAGTCAGGAAGTAATTCAGCATCAAGCACTTCCTCAGTTTGTACTGGGCTGGCCATTTTAAGCTCATTATTTGCCATCTAGTGGTTTTTTAAATCATTGCAAGCAGGATGTGATAACAGATTTAGTGCATGTTCTGCTCAATGAGGCCAACTTCCTTCACCCATTGGGGAGGGATATCTTTCAGGAATGTGTGAATTGTACAAACTCACAAACTCATATTAACTTATTACTATCAGATTTGTAAATGTGTGTGTTTGTTTATTTGATATTTCAAGGTTTATTGTCACATGTACAGGATACAGCAGGTGTAAAACAATACAGTGAAATGCTTAACTTGCGAGCTCTTTCCCAACAATAAAGGTAGGAATAGAGATAAGAAAAGAAATGTGAAATGTGAGAGTAGAAATAAATAAAAAAAACATGAGAATGGTCTGATATACAGGTCTAATATACAGGTCTGATATACAGGTCTGATATACAGGTCTGATATACAGGTCCGATATACAGGTCTGATATACAGGTCAGGTCTGATATACAGGTCTAATATACAGGTCTGATATACAGGTCTGATATACAGGTCCGATATACAGGTCCGATATACAGGTCTGATATACAGGTCAGGTCTGATATACAGGTCTGATATACAGGTCTGATATACATGTCTGATATGCAGGTCAGGTCTGATATACAGGTCTAATATACAGGTCTGATATACAGGTCTGATATACAGGTCTGATATACAGGTCTAATATACAGGTCTGATATACAGGTCCGATATACAGGTCTGATATACAGGTCAGGTCTGATATACAGGTCTGATATACAGGTCTGATATACAGGTCAGGTCTGATATACAGGTCTGATATACAGGTCTGATATACAGGTCTGATATACAGGTCAGGTCTGATATACAGGTTTGATATACAGGTCTGATATACAGGTCAGGTCTGATATATAGGTCTGATATACAGGTCTGATATACAGGTCTGATATACAGGTCTGATATACAGGTCCGATATACAGGTCTGATATACAGGTCTGATATACAGGTCAGGTCTGATATACAGGTCTAATATACAGGTCTGATATACAGGTCTGATATGCAGGTCTGATATAAAGGTCTGATATAAAGGTATATTATAAACTGGGTGGTTCGTGTGCTGAATGCTGATTGGCTGATAGCCATGGTATATCAGACCGTATACCACGGGTATGACAAAACATGTATTTTTACTGCTTTAATTAAGTTGGTAAGCAGTTTATAATAGCAATAAGGCACCTTGGGAGTTTGTGGTACATGCCCAATATACCACGGCTAACGACTGTGTCCAGGCACTCTGCGTTGCGTTGTGCATAAAGAACAGCCCTTAGCCAGGGTATATTGGCCATATGCCACACCTTATTGCTTAAATATGTAGGTCTAATATGCAGGTCTAATATACAGGTCTGATATTTTATTTTTTATTTAACTAGGCAAGTCAGTCAAGAACAAATTCTTATTTTCCAATGACGGCCTACCCCGGCCAAACCCGGACGATGCTGGGCCAATTGTGCGCTGCCCTATGAGAGTGATTTGAGTAAGCAATGTACATGTAAACAGGGGTAAAAATGTCTGATAGCAGGATCAATACCAATGGTAAAAAGAATCATTCTAATCAATCCATCAAGAATGGCATCATTGTGTGTGTTGCGTGCATGGTAATGTGTGTGTGTGTGTGTGTGTGTGTGTGTGTGTGTGTGTGTGTGTGTGTGTGTGTGTGTGTGTGTGTGTGTGTGTGTGTGTGTGTGTGTTGCGTGCATGGTAATGTGTGTGTGTGTGTGTGTGTGTGTGTGTGTGTGTGTGTGTGTGTGTGTGTGTGTGTGTGTGTGTGTGTGTGTGTGTGTGTGTGTGTGTGTGTGGAAGACTTCTCAGGTTAGCTCTGCCTTCCTGAGAATTTGGTCATGTCGTTTGTGTTAATGACATTATTTGTTATTTTTAAATGTATTTCAGATTCAGATCTACTTTATTATCCCACCAGGGGGAAATTAATTCAGTCATGAGCTTAAAAATACGTTACATAAAACATGAAAACACAGAAACTACACAATGTAATGAATTGAAAGTGCCATAGCTACAGATTTAAAGTGAAAGTGCAATGTGCTGTGTACTGGAGGGACCAACAAACTATATCTATTATACAGCCTAATGACTGTTGGAATAAAAGAGTCCCCATATCTATCTGTTTTCATTTTATTTTGAAGAAGTCTCTTTCCCCTTGTCTGGCTGCTGCTGCGACTGAAGTTTGAGTGAAGGGGATGAGTACTGTCCTGTAAAAGGCTTTCACGTTTTAGAAGGATGAGTTTTGAGTGAAGGGGATGAGTACTGTCCTGTAAAAGGCTTTCCCGTTTTAGAAGGATGAGTTTTGAGTGAAGGGGATGAGTACTGTCCTGTAAAAGGCTTTCATGTTTTAGAAGGATGATTTTTGAGTGAAGCGGGTGAGTACTGTCCTGTAAGAGGCTTTCATGTTTTAGAAGGATGAGTTTTGAGTGAAGGGGATGAGTACTGTCCTGTAAAAGGCTTTCACGTATTAGAAGGATGAGTTTTGAGTGAAGGGGATGAGTACTGTCCTGTAAAAGGCTTTCACGTTTTAGAAGGATGAGTTTTGAGTGAAGGGGATGAGTACTGTCCTGTAAAAGGCTTTCATGTTTTAGGAGGATGAGTTTACAGGTTGGAGGCTGATTCTTGATCTATACCAATTATCCTTCCCACCGTCTTAATCACGCGCTGAAGCTTGACTTGGTCTTGCACTTGTATGTTTCCAAACACGCATATCAAGTCCAATCAAATCAAATTTGACATACATGTGTTTAGCAGATGTTATTGTGGGTGTAGCAAAATGCTTGTGGTTCTAGTTCCAACAATGCAGCAATATCTAACAAGTAATATCTAACAATTTCACAACAAATACCTAATACATACAAATCTAAGTAATGGAATGGCATTAAGAATATACAGTTGAAGTCGGAAGTTTACATACCTTAGCCAAATACATTTAAACTCAGTTTTTCACAATTCCTGACATTTAATCCTAGTAAAAAATTCCCTGTCTTAGGTCAGTTAGGATCACCACTTTATTTTAAGAATGTGAAATGTCAGAATAATAGTAGAGTGATTGATTTATTTCAGCTTTTATTTCTTTCATCACATACACTCAATTAGTATTTGGTAGCATTGCCTTTAAATTGTTTAACTTGGGTCAAACATTTTGGGTGGCCTTCCACAAGCATCCCACAATAAGTTGGGTGAATTTTGGCCCATTCCTCCTGACAGAGTTGGTGTAACGGAGTCAGGTTTGTAGGCCTCCTTGCTCGCACACACTTTTTCAGTTCTGCCCACAAATTTTCTACAGGATTGAGGTCAGGGCTTTGTGATGGCCACTCCAATACCTTGACTTTGTTGTCCTTAAGCCATTTTGCCACAACTTTGGAAGTATGCTTGGGGTCATTGGACATCAGACCAGAGGACATTTCTCCAAAAAGTACAATCTTTGTCCCCATGTGCAGTTGCAAACCGTAGTCTGGCTTTTTTATGGCGGTTTTGGAGCAGTGGCTTCTTCCTTGCTGAGCCGCCTTTCAGGTTATGTCGATATAGGACTCGTTTTACTATGGATATAGATACTTTTGTACCTGGTCCCATGGTGTTTATACTTGCGTACTATTGTTTGTACAGATGAACATGGTACCTTCAGGCGTTTGGAAATTGCTCCCAAAAATTAACCAGACTTGTGGAGGTCTACAATTGTTTCTGAGGTCTTGGCTGATTTCTTTTGTTTTTCCCATGATGTCAAGCAAAGAGGCACTGAGTTTGAAGGTAGGCCTTGAAATTCATCCACAGGTACACCTCCAATTGACTCAAATTATGTCAATTAGCCTTTCAGAAGCTTCTAAAGCCATGACATCATTTTCTGGAATTGTCCAAGCTGTTTAAAGGCACAGTCAACTTAGTGTATGTAAACTTCAGACCCACTGGAATTGTGATAAAGAGAATTATAAGTGAAATAATCTGTCTGTAAACAATTGTTGGAAAAAGTACTTGTGTCATGCACAAAGTACATGTCCTAACCGACTTGCCAAAACTATAGTTTGTTAACAAGAATTTTGGGGAGTGGTTGAAAAAATGAGTTTTAATGACTCCAACCTAAGTGTATGTAAACTTCCGACTTCAATTGTATAAATATATGGAGGAGCATATCAGACCAATGGTCAGCACGCTCTGCAGGACAGATTTATAGAACATTTCTAAGATATGGCGGTCGACATTGTTGGATTCCTGGCCTGTCTCCCCCTGTCTGGTACAGGTACCTCCACCACACTCACCCCTCTCTGTTCCCCGTCTGCCCTGGCCTGTCTCCCCCTGTCTGGTACAGGTACCTCCACCACACTCACCCCTCTCTGTTCCCCGTCTGCCCTGGCCTGTCTCCCCCTGTCTGGTACAGGTACCTCCACCACACTCACCCCTCTCTGTTCCCCGTCTGCCCTGGCCTGTCTCCCCCTGTCTGGTACAGGTACCTCCACCACCCTCACCCCTCTCTGTTCCCCGTCTGCCCTGGCCTGTCTCCCCCTGTCTGGTACAGGTACCTCCACCACACTCACCCCTCTCTGTTCCCCGTCTGCCCTGGCCTGTCTCCCCCTGTCTGGTACAGGTACCTCCAGCACTCACGCACTGTTGGGGCGAGTGACTCTGGACTTATAATGGCTAACCCCAAGTCGTTATATATTTAATTTTGTTATTTTGCTATTTGCCTCATGACTCCTGCATGCTTTGTTGACTACGAACTTTCTTTACCCAACCGTGGGACAGACTATGTTTGTTCCCACACTCGGGTCTCTGACTCTCTATTGGTTACACAGACTTTTGGCCTCCCATCGTATTGTAACCATAACCAATCCAGATGGGTTGATCATTACTGAGACGTGGTTAAGGAAGAGTGTTTTGAATAGTGATGTTAACTTTTCTGGTTATAACCTTTTACGCAAGACAGATCTTCCAAAGGTGGGGGAGTGGTAATCTTTACCAAGGAACACCTTCAGTGCTCGGTTGTCTCCACCAAGTCTGTCCCCAAACAATTTGATTTGCTGGTTTTAAGCATTAAACTTTCAAATAGCTCTTTGTTGAATATTGCTGTGTGCTATTGTCCTCCATCAGCACCGGTCTGTACCCTACCTGCCCTAAGCTCTCTCCTGGCCCCTTACACTACGTCTGAATTTGTCCTGCTAGGTGACCTAAACTGGGACATGCTTAAACCACCTGAACAAGTCCTAAAGCAATGGGACTCCCTAAATCTTTCTCAGATTATTACCAATCCCACAAGGCATGACTCCAAACACCCAGAAAAGGCTACTCTCCTTGATGTTATCCTCACAAATAATCCTGATAGGTATCAGTCTGGTGTTTTCTGTAATGACCTTAGTGATCACTGTTTTACAGCCTGTGTTCGTAATGGCTGCTCAGTGAAACGACCTGTCCTGATTTGTTATAGACGCTTGTTAAAAAGCAAGCCTTCATGAACTGGCCTCTATAAAATGTTATAGAATCAGCTTGATCCCCTCAGTCGAAGACGCTCGGACCTTCTATTTTGATATTTTCAATGGAGCGAAAGGCTCAGCACACGCATACTCAGGCTGACAGGCTCTCATTCAGGCAAATGAGAAATAAGTGCACTCAGGCTATCCGGAAGACCAAAGTTAGTTACTTTAAGGAGCAATTCTCTCTCTGTGGGTCTAACCCCAAGAAGTTCTGGAAAACGGTTAAAGACCTGAAGAATAAACCCTCCTCCTCACAGCTGCCAATGTCCCTTAATGTTGATGATGTGGTTGTTACTGAGACGAACGTTGGCTGAGCTCTTTAATCACCACTTCATTAAGTCAGGATTCCTATTTGACTCAGCCATGCCTCCTTGCCCGTCCAACATTTCCTCATCTCCCACCCCTTCTAATGCGACTATCCCCGATGCTTCTCCCTCTTTTTCCCCTGCCCAGCTACAAAGTTTCTCCCTGCAGGCAGTCACTGAGTCCGAGGTGCTAAAGGAGCTCCTTAAACTTGACCCCAAAAAACATCTGGGTCAGCTGGTTTAGACCCTTTCTTCTTTAAGGTTACTGCCCCTATCATCACCAAGCATATCTCCAACCTTTTTAACCTCTCTCTCCTCTCTGGGGAGGTTCCCATTGCTTAGAAGGCAGCCACGGTTCGTTCTTTATTTAAAGGGGGAGATCAAGCTGATCCTAACTGTTATAGGCCTATTTCTATTTTGCCCTGTTTGTGTTGGAAAAACTTGTCAATAATCAACTGATCAGCTTTCTTGATGTCTATAGTATTCTCTCGGGTATGCAATCTGGTTTCCGTTCAGGTTATGGATGTGTCACTGCAACCTTAAAGGTCCTCAATGATGTCACCATTTCCCTTGATTCTAAGCAATGTTGTGCTGCTATTTTTATTGACTTGGCCAAAGCTTTTGGCACGGTAGACCATTCCATTCTTGTGGGCCGGCTAAGGAGTATTGATGTCTCTGAGGGGTCTTTGGCCTGGTTTGCTAACTACCTCTCTCAAAGAGTGCAGTGTATAAAATCAGAAAATCTGCTGTCTCAGCCACTGCCTGTCACCTAGGGAGTACCCCAGGGTCAATCCTAGGCCCCACGCTCTTCTCAATTTACATCAACAACATAGCTCAGGCAGTAGGAAGTGCTCTCATCCATTTATATGCAGATGATTCAGTCTTATACTCAGCTGGCCCCTCCCCGGATTTTGTGTTAAATGCTTTACAACAAAGCTTTCTTAGTGTCCAACAAGCTTTCTCTACCCTTAACCTTGTTCTGAACACCTCCAAAACAAAGGTTGTGGTTTGGTAAGAAGAATGCCCCTCTCCCCACAGGTGTGATTACTACCTCTGAGGGTTTAGAGCTTGATGTAGTCACCTCATACAAGTACTTGGGAGTATGGCTAGACGGTACACTGTCCTTCTCTCAGCACATATCAAAGCTGCAGGCTAAAGTTAAATCTAGACTTGGTTTCCTCTATTGTAATCGCTCCCTTTCTCCACAGCTGTCAAACTAACCCTGATTCAGATGACCATCCCACCCATGCTAGATTGCAGAGAAATAATTTATAGATCAGCAAGTAAGGGTGCTTTTGAGCGGCTAGATGTTCTTTACCATTCGGCCATCAGATTTGCCACCAATGCTCCTTATAGGACACATCACTGCACTCTATACTCCTCTGTAAACTGGTCATCTCTGTATACCCATCGCAAGACCCACTGGTTGATGTTTATTTATAAAACCCTCTTAGGCCTCACTCCCCCCTATCTGAGATATCTACTGCAGCCCTCATCCTCCACATACAACACCCGTTCTGCCAGTCACATTATTCTAAAGGTCCCTAAAGCACCTGGGTCGCTCCTCTTTTCAGTTTGCTGCAGCTAGCGACTGGAACAAGCTGCAACAAACACTCAAACTGGACAGTTTTATCTCAATCTCTTCATTCGAAGACTTAATCATGGACACTCTTACTGACAGTTGTGGCTGCTTTGCGTGATGTATTGTTGTTTCTACCTTCTTGCCCTTTGTGCTGTTGTCTGTGCCCAATAATGTTTGTACAATGTTTTGTGCTGCTAACATGTTGTGTTGCTACCATGCTGTGTTGCCATGTGTTGCTGCCTTGCAATGTTGTTTTTCTTAGCTCTCTCTTTATGTAGTGTTGTCTCATGTCTTGATGTGTTTTGTCCTATATTTATACATTATTATTATTTTTTTTTAATCCCAGACCCCATCCCCGCAGGAGGCCTTTTGCCTTTTGGTAGGCAGTCATTGTAAATAAGAATTAGTTCTTAACTGACTGGCCTAGTTAAATAAAGGTAAACAAGATATATATAAAAATACATTAAAACGGTTCAGTTTGCACAGGCACAATCATTGAATTTGAGCTGTGGAGTGTGTTTTACATTCATTATCTGTCGCCTACATTATGTTTGCATTCTTAAATGTTTATAGAATCAAAAAAGGAAAGCTGTGTGTGTGTGTGGGCTGATGAGTGAGGCCTACTGATATGGCCATGCTCAGAGGGAGGAAGGTGCAGGATCAGAGAGAAAGGAGAGAGAGAGAGAGAAGGAGAGAGAGAGAGAGAGAGAGAGAGAGAGAGAGGGAGGGAGAGAGAGAGAGAGAGGGAGAGAGAGAGAGACAGAGAGAGAGAGAGAGAGAGAGAGAGAGAGAGAGAGGGGGAGGGAGAGAGAGAGAGAGAGAGAGAGAGGGAGAGAGAGAGAGACAGAGAGAGAGAGAGAGAGAGAGAGAGAGAGAGAGAGAGAGAGAGAGGGTAGCTAGAGCCTTCTCTCCTCCCTCCCATCCAGGCCCTCCTATGTGCTCCGAGCATTGACGTCACATTTGCTCCTTTCGGTTGCCATAGCAACTTATTTCCCTAAACCCCTTGTTTTTTTTCTTCTTCTCCCTCCTCTTCTCTGGTAGGTCCACAATGGTTGTACAGCCAGCATCTTGCAACACAATGGTTGCAATACGGTGAACGGGGAGTGATTCAGCATTGCAATCGCGATTTTTTTCTAAGATATTCTTCATCCATCGCTGTGTTTTTTTTCTTTCTTTCTAGTTATCTCCATCTTCACGTTTATTATTCTGTGCATGTAAAGTCGTTAAATGTCTCCCGTCGGAATGTTTTGAACAGAACTGTCACCGGATCGTCGTCAGCTGGCACGGAATGGTAGGTCTGCGCGGTGCTGTGCGGGAGCTATGCGTGGAACAGTGATATTAATGCAGCGGGAACTGCTGAAGGGTGGGGTGATGAATATTGATTGATCTGCTACGAAGGTTAACCAATGCTTTCCGCTTTGGAACGCGATAGCGACAATAACAAACTTTTTGATTTGACTCTGTTGTCCTGTGTAGCTATATTATATACATCGGTGGGTAGTAGTGTGATGGAAGTGGTAAAAATGCGTTGATTTGATAGGATATCGTTTTGATGCAGGACAAAATGTTGTTTTCCGCTAGTGCATATATGCTTGATGTGTTTTCTTTATGTATCAGCCATGGATAATATAATGGAAACAATGTTGCAACATCAATTAATATGGCCATACAAAGGGGAATGAATGGTAGTCTATGATTTAGAGTTTAGAAGGCTATTTCAGCCATATTTTCTACGTGGTTTGATCATATTCAGTATTATTTTGACAACCTTTGTAGGTCAATACACCGTGCCTGATTGAAGTCACTCGACCTGTCCTAGTAATGTGGACATGAATTACAGTACACTGATAGAATGTCATGCGTGTACCTGACAGAGGAACACTAGGTGCACATAATTCTACTGATTGACATTGCTTCTTTAGATCTGATCAAGACCTACAATGAAGTTGAATTAGATGTGTATCAACTTGAACGGTAGACCATTCACCATTTTATACATGGCCATGTATTCCAACCCATTCTCTGATGTCATTTGCACCTTGTGCAATAGCCTATGTGTGGACAATAGAATGCCTTTGCATCAAGCCATCTCAATTATAAAGTGCACATTTACTAATTTGTATTGAAGAGTAAATTGATGAATCTAGAAAGATGATGAATGAATGGACCACCTGACATATTATTGCACAGTGATCATGAGATGTGTCAAGGCAGTGCCTTACTGTATACGATAAGCCTATAGAAAGATTGGAGACTGTGGAAAAACAAAAATGCTTCTATTTGGGAGAAGAGCTGTAGTCATCCTAATGCAGCAAAGACATTGAATACAATACATTATTGATACAGGACAACTGTAGTAGGTCACTAATGGAATGGTGCAATATGCTCACTTAGTGACGAAAATAAGAACATATTTTTTACATTTTATTTAAACAATGTGTTGTTTTTGTAAATTTGACACCTCAAGAGGCCTGAGAGATGGCTCGTACAGACTGCAAATATTCCTTTGATAAGTCGTTTGGAAACATAATCAGAAAAGGCATGGGTTTGAAACAATGACTTCAAGGCAAATATAATCTAGTGTTGGGGAATATCATAGCTTCCTGTACTGGGATCAATGTCTGGACCGCATCCTTCAGTCATGTTCTGGAAATATAAGAGGATGCTGAGATGTGAAGGAAGACTCAGGATTAGGCCTACCAGTACAGACAGCAGCCCGAAGAATATGAAACTTGAAGAAGATCAGAGAATATCAGGAATAAAAGTGAGAACCAGAAGCAAATAATCGATAGCTCTCCCAGCAGTGTTACATTTATCAAAGCATCGCCATTCACCTAATCATCTATTATTCATTATTCCTGTCCTACAGTCTGTCTGTCTGTCTGTCTGTCTGTCTGTCTGTCTGTCTCTCTCTCGCTGTCTGTCTCTCCACTCGCTCTGTCTGTCTGTCTGTCTGTCTGTCTGTCTGTCTGTCTGTCTGTCTGTCTGTTTTGTCTGTCTGTCTCTCTCTCTCTCACTGTCTGTCTGTCTGTCTGTCTGTCTGTCTGTCTGTCTGTCTGTCTGTCTGTCTGTCTGTCTGTCTGTCTGTCTGTCTGTCTGTCTGTCTGTCTGTCTGTCTGTCTGTCTGTCTGTGTCTCTCTCTCGCTGTCTGTCTCTCACTCGCTCTGTCTGTCTGTCTGTCTGTCTGTCTGTCTGTCTGTTTTGTCTGTCTGTCTCTCTCTCTCTCACTGTCTGTCTGTCTGTCTGTCTGTCTCTCTGCCCCGCCATATGATGGATGATGCCATTTGTCCTTCATTATGGCGACTAGGTACATCATGATATCCCTGGTAATGAGCATTTTGGGAGTAGTGGCATAGCGAAGACTTCAGGCAGGAAGCCCAATGCTGAACTATGTATGGCTGGCCTGGCAGGCTGGCATCGTAGTGAAGCCTGAGGCAGGAAGCCCAATGTCTAAACTAAGTATGGCTGGCCTGGCAGGCTGGCATCCTCCACTGAGCTCCAGTGAGTTAGATCGCATCATCAGAGATAATACTATTCACGGTCACCTCACTGAGGAATTAGAGATGGAGGGCAAACTCTTCAGCCAACAATGGTCCCATTCCAACAGAGATAGAGAGACAGAGAGGGAGCGAGAGAGAGGTTTCCTGCTAAACGTTATGTCTGAATCGATTCTGATTAGACTTGTCTTTGCATTGATCATCAATACTTGAATATCATGTCACATCATAGAGGAAGGAAGTGTATATCAAGGTTACAGGGAGTAATGAAAAACAATTATTTGCTGCTACAATTCAGCTAGTCAAATGTATCAGCATCATGTAAACAAGTCTGAACTGGAGAGGGATTTCACAGTTTCAGTGACATTTTTTCATTATGAAATAGGCCAGGTTGACACCCTGCTAGGTAACATCACAAGCTGTTGTTACTAGACAGGATGCCATCTTAGCTCTCATCACTATACTGGAGAGGGACTTTTCAGTGATGTGTTTTCTTTATGAAATAGGCCAGGTTGACACCCTGCTAGGTAACATCACAAGCTGTTGTTAGACAGGATGCCATCCCTTCCATCCCACCCCTGCAGCTAGCTCCCTGGATATAGTCTGAATACTGCAGCTAGCTCTCTGGACCTGGTCTGAATACTGCAGCTAGCTCCCTGGATCTGGTCTGAATACTGCAGCTAGCTCCCTGGATCTGGTCTGAATACTGCAGCTAGCTCCCTGGATCTGGTCTGAATACTGCAGCTAGCTCTCTGGACCTGGTCTGAATACTGCAGCTAGCTCTCTGGACCTGGTCTGAATACTGCAGCTAGCTCTCTGGATCTGGTCTGAATACTGCAGCTAGCTCTCTGGACCTGGTCTGAATACTGCAGCTAGCTCTCTGGATCTGGTCTGAATACTGCAGCTAGCTCTCTGGATCTGGTCTGAATACTGCAGCTAGCTCTCTGGATCTGGTCTGAATACTACAGCTAGCTCTCTGGATCTGGTCTGAATACTGCGGCTAGCTCCCTGGATCTGGTCTGAATACTACAGCTAGCTCTCTGGATCTGGTCTGAATACTACAGCTAGCTCTCTGGATCTGGTCTGAATACTGCAGCTAGCTCTCTGGATCTGGTCTGAATACTACAGCTAGCTCTCTGGATCTGGTCTGAATACTGCAGCTAGCTCTCTGGATCTGGTCTGAATACTGCAGCTAGCTCTCTGGATCTGGTCTGAATACTGCAGCTAGCTCTCTGGATCTGGTCTGAATACTGCAGCTAGCTCCCTGGATCTGGTCTGAATACTGCAGCTAGATCCCTGGATCTGGTCTGAATACTACAGTTTGCATAACACTGGCTCCTGATGTGGATGATGTCATACCACTTTATCCTGATGTGGGTAATGTCATACCACTAGATCACGATGTGGGTGAGGTAAAGTATTTGTGCACTGGCTGGCACACTGTACTTTCATCTGTGTTATTGTGGCTATTTAATACAGATAAAAAAAATGTAACCTTTATTTAACTAGGCAAGTCAGTTAAGAACAAATTCTTATTTACAATGATGGCCTACCCCGGCCAAACCCGGACGACGCTGGGCCAATTGTGCGCCACCCTATGGGACTCCCAATCACGGCTGGATGTGATGCAGCCTGGATTCGAACCAGGGACTGCAGTGACGCCTCTTGCACTGAGATGTGCCTTAGACCGCTGCGCCACACGGGAGTCTATGAGATCTAAGTTATCTCTTCTGCCGACTGTGTTATCACCACTAAGGTTTAGAGTTCAACTCCTAAACCTTGGTAATAACATTGTAATTACAGTAACAACATTGCTGTTACATAATCATTTGGTAATAGCTCTGTAATTGCATAGCAATGGAGTTCAGCGACAACTTGTGCAATACCATGTCCTCGCCACAATACACTAAAGATAGCCACGGTATGTCGACAACCCTAGCAGTACGCCCTGGCCAGTAGACAGCTACAGTTAGTCGGTTACATAAATGAATTTGATGGAAATACTGCATGGGATTTTTCAGTTGTCTCTATGCACCCTCCCTCCCTGCTGACTAAGGCTAAGCCAGTCAGCCATACGGCAGTAGTGTGCATCCCAAATGACGCCATATTTCCTATATAGTGCACTACTTTTGACAAGGGCCTATAGTGCACTATGTAGGGAATAAAATGCCATTTGGGATGCAACTGTAGTCTCTGCCCAGTCACTCCCATGATAAACAGCATCATACAGTAGTATCTGTAATGGGAACAAACTACTTCAGGGGTCAAACAGCAAAACTAATCCAAGGGTCAAACAGCAAAACTAATCCAAGGGTCAAACAGCAAGGCAGGGACCATCAAAGGATTTAGCAGACAGCATTAATCCAGACTGAAAGCTACAAAGACCTGATCTTAATATGCACCACCACACGCATAATATAATAACATTATAGCAAGTTGCACATAAGAACAGAATGATCAGCGGTAAAAAGATAGTTATTGCTGAGGCTTTTTGATTGCAGACTGTGTACAGAACTGTGTAGCGAGGGATCTGCTTGTTCACTGAAGGGCTCAACATCCACAGTCAGGCCTCGGTGTCCAGCTTGATTATGTTTCAGGCTGATTAAGAACGTGCTAAAGGAGGGAAGAGAAAGAGAGATTGGGAGAAAGAGAGGGGCGAGAGAGAGAGCGAGAGAGAGAGACGGCGGTAGAGAGAATGAGGGAAGGGAGAGAGAGGGAGGGAGAGAGAGCTGGAAGACAGAGAGATAGAGTGAAGTGCGTGTGTCTGAATAAAATAACAGTTATTCAAGCTTTGTTTTTGCAATGTTTACTTCTTCAAGGCCTTTGAATTGTGTCGTGCATTTATTTTCAAACAGTGGAGGATATTTGGCGAGCAGGGACAGCTGAAATGTACAGTAGAGTTCAGAACAGTAGAGGCAATATAATATTTCTCAACTGACTGTTTCCTGCGTTTGAATTAGGGTTTCATATTTTCCTTGAGAATGCACCAATTTTCCTTCCCAAGAAAATTGCAAGAAATGACCGGGCTTCCCGGTATTCCCATTCAAACCAGAAGTGGTTTTTAAAAGAATATAATACCAGCTAATAGTGCTGAGCGATTAGTACGTTTTTCGTCCGGTTCAGTTTCGGTTTAGATTATTACAAAATAATCACAGTTTTTGCGATTTCGGTTTCAATACTTTTAAAAATATTAATAGCACTGTGCATTATGGGGTTGAATGCTGTAACAACACAGACTAAAACAGTTAATACAAGTCCCATGATGGCAGTGACTGACCATTACTGCTCATCACTTATTAACCATCATTTATTCACATTACTTTAATAAAATATTTCAGATGTGTATATTACATCTGTTTTTATTTGATGACTTTATTATTTCATTCCAAGTCATCATCTCATCTTTATAGAGCTGCTGTCTTGACAAAATCACTATTTTAGTAGTTCTTCAAAGTAAATAAGGCATACCAACTATCGATCACTTAGATGGTGTAACAGCAACAGCTGCTCTCTATATCACCTCACCATCACGCTCCTTAACACCCGCCTGCTTAACCCGGAAACCAGCTGCACCAATGTGTCGGAGGAAACACCATTCAACTGACGACCGAAGTCAGCCTGCAGGTTGTAACAAGGTGCCCGGGCCGGCCACAGCGCGATGAGCCAAGTAAAGCCCCCCCCCCGGCCAAACCCTCCCCTAATCCAGCTGACGATGGGCCAATTGTGCGCCGCCCTATGGGACTCCCGATCACGGACAGTTTTGACACAGCCTGGGATCGAGCCCAGGTCTGAAGTGACCCCTCAAGCACTGCGATGCAGTGCCTTAGACCGCTGTGCCACTCGGGAGACCCAGAATAACATTTTCTACACAAACTATAGGCTATAGGCTATAACAATGTAAACCAACCTGGTAGGTCTATCCTGTAGCAAATGAACAAACAAAATCATTTGCATAGACCTGGTAGGCTGACCTGTTTAACTTAGATTTTTTTTCTGCTGAAGTGGGCTCTCAAAAAGCTTCCCAGACTCAGGCGGCTTCTGATCTTCGTCATACATTGGCCACAGACTGAGAAGGCTCTAACGGCCTTCACGGAGGTGGCCTGGATTGTGGCGAGCGCCTCAAACAGGTGCTGCAGGTATTTTTACCTCTTGTTTGTGGCTTCAAACAGGCCGAATTCCTTAGACAGGATTTTGAGCAGGTTTGTTTTACATTCAGCCTTGTTGGCATTAATTTTAGTAAAGCTTTGCCACACAGACAACATTTTTGGAATGAATAAAAGCAGGTACAGTTGAAGTCGGAAGTTTACATACACCTTAGCCAAATACATTTAAACTCAGTTTTTAACAATTCCTGACATTTAATCCTATTAAAAACTTCCTGTCTTAGGTCAGTTAGGATAACAACTTTATTTTAAGAATGTGAAATGTCAGAATAATAGTAGAGAGAATTATTTATTTCAGCTTTTATTTATTTCATCACATTCCCAGTGGGTCAGAAATGTACATACACTCAAGTAGTATTTGGTAGCATTGCCTTTAAATTGTTTAATTTGGGTCAAACGTTTCGGATAGCCTTTCACTAGCTTCCCACAATAAGTTGGGTGAATTTTGGCCCATTCCTCCTGACAGAGCTGGTGTAACTGAGTCAGGTTTGTAGGCCTCCTTGCTCGCACACGCTTTTTCAGTTCTGCCCAAAAATGTTCTATAGGATTGAGATCAGGGCTTTGTGATGGCCACTCCAATACCTTGACTTTGTTGTCCTTAAGCCATTTTGCCACAGCTTTGGAAGTATTCTTGGGGTCATTGTTCATTTGGAAGACCCATTTGCGACTAAGCTTTAACTTCCTGACTGATGTCTTGAGATGTTGCTTCAATATATCCACATAATTTTCCTTTCCTCATGATGCCATCTATTTTGTAAAGTGCACCAGTCCCTCCTGCAGCAAAGCACCCCCACAACATGATGCTGCCACCCCGTGCTTCACGGTTGGGATGGTGTTCTTCGGCTTGCAAGCCTCCCCCTTTTTCCTCTTAACATAACGATGGTCATTATGGCCAACAATTCTATTTTTGTTTCATCAGACCATAGGACATTTCTCCAAAAAGTACGATCTTTGTCCGCATGTGCAGTTGCAAACCGTAGTCTGGCTTTTTTATGGCGGTTTTGGATCAGTGGCTTCTTCCTTGTTGAGCCGCCTTTCAGGTTATGTCGATGTAGGACTTGTTTTACTGTGGATATAGAAACCTTTTTACCTGTTTCCTCCAGCATCTTCACAAGGTCCTTTGCTGTTGTTCTGGGATTGATTTGCACTTTTCGCACCAAAGTACATTCATCTCTTGGAGACAGAATGCGCCTCCTTCCTGAGCGGTATGACGGCTGTGTGGTCCCATGGTGTTTATACTTGCGTACTACAGATGAACGTGGTACCTTCAGGTGTTTGGAAATTGCTCCCAAGGATGAACCAGACTTGTGGAGGTCTACAATTTCTTTTCTGAGGTCTTGGCTGATTTCTTTTGATTTTCCCATAATGTCAAGCAAAGAGGCACTGAGTCAACTTAGTGTATGTAAACTTCAGACCCACTGGAATTGTGATACAGTGAATTATAGGTGAAATAATCTGTCTGTTAACAATTGTTGGAAAAAGTACTTGTGTCATGCACCAAGTAGATGTCCTAACCGACTTGCCAAAACTATAGTTTGTTAACAAGAAATTTGTGGAGTGGTTGAAAAAAAAGTTTTAATGACTCCAACCTAAATGTATGTAAACTTCTGACTTCAACTGTACATATTGTATTGTGGCAAGGGGAAGGTTGTGTATCTTTTTCTCCTTGCTTAGTGGGGAATGAAGTCTCTTATGTGGCTACCCTTTCTGAAACATGGAGGGAATGAGAGCCCTTCTTTCCCATAACCTACACTATGCTCACTGGCAGTGTGTTTTTCTGGCTGGGCCTGCAAACCTCCCCAGAGTCCAGATGGAGGGAGAGGAGGCTGCGTTACACAGGGTTGGAGAGAAGGAGGGATGGAGGGATGGAGAGAAGGACGGCTAGAGGGATGGGTGAATGCAGCAGGAGGAGCTGCTGAATGAAGCTGTCGCAATGGAACACAGAGGGAGGGGTGGGGAAAGGAGGGAGGACATAGAGGGAGGAGAGGAAAGGAGGGAGGACTCAGAGGGAGGAGAGGAAAGAGGGATGAGGGAGGGTGGAAATGAGGAATCAAAGGCTCTGTGCTGCAGTATTGTAGATGGAGAGAGAGCGAAAGAGACAGAAAGGAAGAGAGAGTGAGAGAGGGAGCAAGGATGGAGGGAGAAAAGCACTGACATATTCATGTGATGTGTGTAAGCTGCCTTAAAGGCGGTCTCCTGTGAGAAGTAGGAGAATAACAGGAGACTATCAGGAGAATATCAGGAGAATATCAGGAGAATAACAGGAGACTATCAGGAGAATAACAGGAGACTATCAGGAGACTATCAGGAGACTATCAGGAGACTATCAGGAGAATAACAGGAGACTATCAGGAGAATATCAGGAGACTATCAGGAGAATATCAGGAGACTATCAGGAGAATAACAGGAGACTATCAGGAGAATAACAGGAGAATATCAGGAGAATATCAGGAGAATATCAGGAGAATATCAGGAGACTATCAGGAGAATAACAGGAGACTATCAGGAGACTATCAGGAGACTATCAGGAGAATATCAGGAGACTATCAGGAGACTATCAGGAGACTATCAGGAGAATATCAGGAGACTATCAGGAGACTATCAGGAGAATATCAGGAGAATATCAACAACATGTTATGTTACAGCTCATACTGATTGTTTTGATTGCTGTGTACCAGGTTGTCATTTGTGGGGAAACAGACTGGTACATTAGGGCAATGGATTTACAATTACACTACAATAGTATCAACAGTGACTAAGACCTGAATTACATTATAATAGCATCAACAGCGTCTAAGAGCTGAATTACATTATACAATATAAAAGAGAAGTTAGTAAAACATAATCAACAACAACATATTCAGAAGTAGCCTAGTGCACCCACTTACTGCTCAGTTAGAACAGGGAGACCAAGAGGAAGAATCTAAGCAGAGCTGGTCAGATCAGGTTTTGGGATGTTCCAGGAAAGGACACTTTAATGGAATATCCAGGAAAATAACAAGAAAGAAAATGGAACACTCAGTATCTCATCTGATCTGATCTGATCCTATCTCATCGGATCTGAGAATGTATTTTCAGGACATACAAACAGGCTTAGGTTTCGTCGTAGGATACCCTTCATAGGAGCCTTGGGTAGGAAACGTTGGTTTCTACTTATTTTCGGCAAAGGTGCTCATTATAAAATCCCTTTGTGGCCATAGGCGAGCTGCGGGGGTGTGTGCGGGGGTGTGTGCGAGCGTGACTCCACGATCAAATAAGAAGCATATTAGTTGCTCATAGAGGCAGTTGATGTAGACATTTCTACCGGTCGAGGAGGATCTGTTAAGAGACACATTGGTCGAGTACCAAATGGCACCCTATTCACTTTATAGTGCACTACTTTTGATCAGGGCCCTCGTTGAAAGTAGTGCACTATGTAGGGAATAGGGTGCCATTTGAGACTCAAACATTGAGTCAGAGCCTGTGGAGGCATGATTATGAATTCACTGTTCTCTTTATGACTGGGAACCCTGATTGTTGCTCACGGCAACACCACAGTCATTTAGCTCATATGTCTTCTCACGTATCTGGGATGTGCTACGGTCACTGCTTCTGTAAGTCTTATCACTCACACTCCTATCCTCTTTTGACGGTTGGATTTCATGGCAAGGATAAGATGGGATGGACATAGAAATATCTCGAGTTGATTCAGGCCTTATAAAGAAGCCCATTGCCCAGCCACTGTGGGAATGGACAGAGAAATATCTTGAGTTGATTCAGGTCAATGAAAGAGCACAACTTAAGCCACTGTGAGTTGTGTCCAGATGGGTTGTGTAACAAAGCGTCCGCGTTCCAAGTCGCTCCCCACCTGGTCCCAGTCTTTACTTCCTCTACCAGGACCTACTCTGAATGTCAACCTCCTGAGTCACAACACTCTTACCTCTTAGTCCTCTACCGTGTGTGTGTGTGTGTGTGAGAGAGAGAGGGAGAGTGCAGGCCTGCATTTATGCGTACGTCTGTGTGTGTGTGTGTGTCACTAGGAAATCGACTCGTATCCTCAGGGTAAAGGTTTGTATAGGTATTTCAGGTCACCAGGTTCTCAGGGTAAAGGTATTTCAGGTCACCAGGTTCTCAGGGTAAAGGTTTGTAAAGGTATTTCAGGTCACCAGGTCCTCAGGATAAAGGTTTGTAAAGGTATTTCAGGTCCTCGTGACAGTACCCCCCCCCCCCCCGACGCGCGGCTCCCGTAGCGCCCCGACACCGGCCTCGAGGACGACCCGGGGGACGAGGCGCAGGGCGATCCGTACGGCGGCTGTGGAACTCACTTAGCAATGATGGGTCCAAGATGTCCCCCCTCCTTACCCAGCACCTCTCCTCCGGGCCGAACCCCTCCCAATACACGAGGTACTGCAGGCCCCCCACCTGGCGCCTAGAGTCCAGGATGGACCGTACAGTGTACGCCGGTGCCCCCTCGATGTCCGGGGGGGCGGAGGGACCTCCCGTACCTCAGCGTCCTGCAGTGGACCAGCTACCACCGGCCTGAGGAGAGACACATGAAACGAGGGGTTAATACGATAGTAAGGGGGAAGCTGTACCCTATAACATACCTCGTTTATTCTCCTCAGGACTTTAAATGGCCCTACAAACCGTGGGCCCAGCTTCCGGCAGGGCAGGCGGAGGGGCAGGTTTCGGGTCGAGAGTCAGACCCGGTCTCCTGGCGTGAACACTGGAGCCTTTTTTATTTATTTTTTATTTCACCTTTATTTAACCAGGTAGGCAAGTTGAGAACAAGTTCTCATTTACAATTGCGACCTGGCCAAGATAAAGCAAAGCAGTTCGACAACATACAACAACACAGAGTTACACATGGAGTAAAACAAATATACAGTCAATAATACAGTAGAAAAATACGTCTATGTACAATGTGAGCAAATGAGGTGAGATAAGGGAGGTAAAGGCAAAAAAAGTCCATGGTGGCAAAGTAAATGCAATATAGCAAGTAAAACACTGGAATGGTAGATTTGTAGTAGAAGAAAGTGCAAAGTAGAAATAGAGATAATGGGGTGCAAAGGAGCAAAATAAAATCAATATATACAGTAGGGGAAGAGGTAGTTGTTTGGGCTAAATTATAGATGGGCTATGTACAGGTGCAGTGATCTGTGAGCTGCTCTGACAGCTGGTGCTTAAAGCTTAAAGCTAGTGAGCCTTACTGCGGTGGCGGTCAGCGCTCACCTTCTGCCGTCCCCCAGCCTGTTTAAGAGACTCTTGGACGGACCTCCAGGTCTCCTTTGAGTGCTGCACCCAATCCTCCACCGCAGGAACCTCGGTCTGGCCCTGATGCCATGGTACCAGGACTGGCTGATAGCCCAACATGCACTGAAACGGTGACATGTTCATGGAAGAGTGGCGGAGTGAATTCTGGGTTATCTCGGCCCATGGGACGAACCTCGCCCACTCTCCTGGCCGGTCCTGGCAATATGACCGCAAAAACCTGCCCACATCCTGATTAACTCTTTCCACCTGCCCATTACTCTTGGGGTGAAAACCAGATGACAGGCTGATCGAGACCCCCAGATGCTCCATCAACGCCCTCCACACCCTGGACGTAAACTGGGGACCCCGATCAGAAACTATGTCCTCAGGCACCCCATAGTGCCGGAAGACGTGTGTAAACAGGGCCTCTGCGGTCTGCAGGGCCGTAGGCAGACCGGGCAAAGGGAGGAGACGACAGGACTTATCCACAACGACCAGGATCGTAGTGTTCCCCTGTGATAGAGGAAGATCAGTGAGAAAATCCACCGACAGGTGGGACCAAGGTCGCTGTGGAACGGGAAGGGGCTGTAACTCCCCTCTAAGCAGGTGTCTAGGAGCCTTACACTGAGCACACACCGAACAGGAAGAGACGTACATCCTCACCTCCTTAGCTAAAGTGGGCCACCAGTACTTCCCTCTAAGACCCCGCACCGTCCGATCAATACCTGGATGACCAGAGGGTAGCGTGTGAGCCCATCTGATCAATCTATCGCGAACACCAAGCGGAACGTACTTCCGACCAGCTGGACAACCTGGTGGAGGGGGGTCTGATCGTGATGCCCGCTCGATGTCCGCATCCACCTCCCACACCACCGGCGCCACCAGGCAAGAGGCCGGTAGTATGGGAGTGGGATTGATCGACCTCTCCTCAGTGTCATAGAGACAGGACAGTGCATCAGCCTTAGTGTTTTGGGAACCTGGTCTATACGAGATGGTGAAGCGGAATCTGGTGAAAAACATCGCCCACCTAGCCTGACGGGGATTTAGTCTCCTCGCCACCCGGATGTACTCCAGATTACGGTGGTCAGTCCAGATGAGAAAAGAGTGTTTCGCTCCCTCAAGCCAATGTCTCCACACCTTCAGGGCTCTGGCCACAGCCAACAACTCCCGGTCCCCCACATCATAGTTTCGCGCCGCCTGACTGAGCTTCCTAGAGAAGAAAGCGCAGGGGCGAAGCTTTGGGGGCGTGCCCGAGCGCTGTGAGAGCACAGCTCCAACCCCAGCCTAAGACGCATCAACCTCCACTATGAATGGTAAAGAGGGATCCGGATGTGCCAAGACGGGTGCATCGGTGAACAGAGCCTTCAGACGACTAAAAGCTTTGTCCGCCTCCGCCGACCACCTCAAACGCACCGACTCCCCCTTTAGCAGTGAGGTAATGGGAGCAGCCACCTGTCCAAAACCCAGGATAAACCTCCGGTAGTAATTGGCAAACCCTAAAAACCGCTGCACTTCTTTCACCGTGGTCGGAGTCGGCCAATTACGCACGGCAGCAGTGCGGTCACATTCCATCACCACCCCAGATGTGGAAATGCGATACCCCAGAAAGGAGAAGGTTTGTTTGGAAAACACGCATTTCTCGGCCTTGACGTATAGGTCATGCTCCAGCAATCGTCCAAGTACCTTGTGCACCAGGGACACATGCGCGGCACGTGTAGCGGAATAGATCGAAATGTCATCGATGTAGACTACCACACCCTGCCCGTGCAGGTACACATAATGGCCAGATGTGGTACTAAATGTGGTTTTCCACT